>NC_136417.1:158054598-158654598 GCF_052625555.1 Lactuca saligna
TTGGAGCCTTTATAACCATGCATGTACGTAAAGTTTGCAACTTTACGTGGTAAGTATGCCCTAGAAGCTTGGATCTGTGATTTTGAGCTGTTGCATGGCTCAAAACAAGTCTGTATAGAGAGAGGACTGGATGGACTCGGCGAGTCGCAAGGATGACTCAGCGAGTCACATGAAGATGGTCATTGAACTCGGCGAGTTGGATCAACAACTCGGCGAGTCTGACGATGATCACCATAAAACTCGACGAGTTAAAGAACAACTTGGCGAGTCGGACGGTTTCTCCTTTGATTAGGCATGTGTGTGTACCCGTCAAGTTGCAAGAAGGAAACTCCACGGGTGGCCCTTAAGGATTTATCAGAATTCGAAGGAGCTCGACGAGTCACTCTGATGGAATGTGCTCCATGGACTCGGCGAGTGGTCGAGTGCACTCGGCAAGTTGAGGAGTTTGACCTCGATCAGGAATTAGCAAGTGATTATGTGGTGTCTCATAAGAGTAAGAACTTATGAGTATATGTTTCTATGGTTATAAGTGGTGGAGCCGGTTTCAAGTGATCCGATAGTTGGAGTTTGCATTTCTATCGACATCTGCGAGGTGAGTTATCCTCACTATATCGATAGGGTCTACGGCACCAAGGTCGGCCCTTATGATTTACACCCTGGGTTAGTATGGTTGCTTTGTTATTGCCATGTTACATTTCATCCTGGTTTAAGATGGGTGTTATGTTATTGCGTTGCTAGAATTTATCCTGTTTAGGATGGTTGTTATACTAGAGATCGGTAGTTATGGGATGCTGCATAAGATTCTGATCTATTGGATCGAAATTTGGATAGATAGCATGTTATGCTTTTATGACCCGTGAGTATTTGTATGTTAGTGGCCTATTAGGTCGATACTCTAGCTATGGGTGAAACTCTATGATTGATGGTCAATGAGATAGATATGTTTGCTATGTGTACATGCCAGTATATGATAGTATGCGTACATGGTTAGTTGCTTGTTGGTTGGGTTGAGGCGGTCCTGCTTTGTGCTGAAGGCCAACACACCCTGTAAGCGGTCCGGGAAGACTATAGGCCCACGCGGCGGACCAGTCATGCCAAAGGCTCGGGATAGATTCAGATAGACTGTAGGCCCAGTCGGGCGGACCAGTCCAACCGATGGCCCAATATGTATGTTTTTTGATTGATCGTATGGCTATGGTTTCTGCCAGTGTGGTATTGGTATTTTGGGGGTAGCTTACTAAGCCCTCGGGCTTACAGTTTTCAGTTTATTGTTTCAGGTACTTCAGCAGAGCGAGGGAAGGCGAAGGCGTAACTGTACCGCTCCTCATCCTCATGATCTATTTTGGGACACCCTGATGATAAATGAATTGGAAATGTTTTGTAAGAACAAATACTATTTAACTCTTTTGTTAGTATTAAAAGTTTAAATTTGGCGTAAATTTTATGGGTGTTACAAGTTGGTATCAGAGCCTTGGTTTGAGCGAATTGGAGTAACACTCGTGTGAATCCAATCTCAAACCGAGGACATTTTTGGGAAATAAGTTTTAAAAATGGTTTTCAAAATAAAGGATGGAGGATGTAGAAGGTACAATCAGCCGGAGCCTGTAAGTACGCCACAAAATACCATACAGTTATTTGACATTCTAATATGATTAGAACAGATGCTAGTGCTAGGCTAGGTATTTAGGAATCGCATGATTGATTGGCCTGATTGTATGATACCTATTAGCCTAGGGTTCCTTGTATATGGGATTGACATCATAACTGTAGATGTTTAGTGTATGCACCACGGCTGTGGATAGTCAAGATCTTATAGCCTGAGAATGTCTGATTCAACCTTAGTGTATGATCAGATATTCGAAAGTCTATCGGGTCCAACACTATGTACAACTAGTGTACACTAGCACTGCAGGGAATGATGGAAGTTTCATGGATATGTGAGTAGTGCGGAACTGCAGGATCAGTTACTAGTTAGGCGATGTCCCCTATTAGTGAGGGTTGAGCGCAAATTATCTTAAATACAGTTTAGGGCATTGTGGTGATACTTGGCACAAATATGGGTAGGTATGGAAGGTAGTAGGGGCCCATACTACTGAAAGCACACGACCCATACGCGTATCAAGTAAGTCACAACCCCTAAGGTTTAGGGTAATTGGTCTTATGTCATTATATGATTTGTCTGAGACATTAAGTCTGCTTGCAGTATGGTGGTGACGAGACGTGTTGCTTCGGGATCCGGATCAGGATCAGGGTCGGGAGACAGAGGATTGGAGGTGCCACCGGTGCCGGTGGCATCTGAGCCCGTGGTTCCGATAGGGACTGAGGAGTAGGATGCCTGGATTCGGGAGATCATGCACGATGAGATTGCTGCTGCATTCCGAGCGCAGCTGCCAGAGATGTTTGGGTCGATTAAGACCACGATGGTCGAGTATTTTGATGAGCGGTATGCCGCCCTAGCAGAGACTGCTGCCGCTGCATCCACTTCGGCTGTAACAGCTGCAGGGGTTGGAGGAGGAGGAGCCGGCAGGGCTTTCTAGTACCGGGACTTCGACAATACGAAGCCCCCGACATTTGATGGTACACAGGATGTTATTCGGGTTATGCAGTGGTTATCTGACGTGGAGGGATGTTTCTTTACATGTTCGTGTCCTGCTGACCAGAAGGTCAGGTGTGCCCTGAACCTGCTGAGGCTTGGGGTGAAGGATTGGTGGAGGCTGACTACTGGGTTGTATATTGATGATCAGAGGATTGCTATTACCCGGGAGTAGTTCCGGGATATGTTTAGCACCCGCTACGTTCTGCGCGTGGAACGGGAGCGGCTTGATCAAGAGTTTTTGACCTTGAGTCAGGATGGAGAGTTTGTGATGGAGATTACCCGTATGTTCACGGAGAGGGATATGTTTTGCCCGGAGTTTGCTTTAGAGCAGTCTCAGATGACTCGTTATCCGAGTATGCTCAAGACGGATATTTGACAGTTTGTGTCTACTCAACGATGTGATACCCTCCTGGACCTACAGGAAGCCGCGCGGTGGTGTGAGTTGGAGATAGAGCTGCAGGTGAAGGAGCAACGTTAGGCACCGACACAGTCTCAGCTAGCGCCTAAAGCGGTCTAAAACCACTGATACACGGTCCGGGGGTCATCTCAGCCGCACTTGTGGAAGGTGTGGCAAGGCTCATTCGAGGGTTTGTCGAGCAGGAGGTGGGTGCCACAGGTGTGGCAAGGAGGGGCACTATGCCAGGGACTGTCGTCAGTCCACCCCTCCAGCAGATATGAGGATTTGTTTCCATTGTCATCAGGTTGGTCATGTGAAGACCAACTGTCCACAGCTTGCTGCCAAGCGGACGCAGGGTTCCGTGCCAGCTACTGTGAGGATTGGAGATGGGAGGCCAGTCAAGATGGAGCGTCCGAAGGCTCAGGGTCGCGCCTTCCAGCTCACGGCCGAGGAGGCCAAGGCAGCACCGAATGTGGTTGGTAGTACATTTTTAGTAAATTCCTTTCTTGCTTTGGTTTTATTTGACTCGGGGGCGAGTCGTTCCTTCATATCTCAGACCTTCTCTAGAGGGTTCAGTGTGTTGATAGATGATCTTGAGTGCTTGTTGCCAGTTTCGATCGCCAACGAGCACGGGATTTCTGCTTCTTCGGTCTACCGAGGATGCGAGTTGGAGATTTTCGAAGTGTCTTTCCCGATAGATTTGATTCTTATTCCCATCGGGGATGTATGCGTGATTGTGGGAATGGATTGGCTTAGCAGTTTTGGCACCATGATCGACTGTGAGGGTCAGCGGGTGGTGGTTCAAACCTAGAGTGGAGGAGAACTGGTGGTATATGGTGAGCGCACCAGGTCGGGATCAGGGTTCTGTTCGGCGGCCAGGGATCGATAGTATATTCAGCACGGGTGTGCCGGTTATTTGGCATATGTGGTAGATACGCAAGTTTGAGAGCAGCTCTTTGTATCATAGGTCCCTGTGGTTAGAGAGTTTGCTGATGTATTTCCGGAGGAGTTACCCGGAGTGCCTCTGGTGAGGTAGGTTGAGTTTAGGATTGATCTAGTGCTAGGTGCGGCCCTTATCGCCAAGGCTTCGTACCATTTGGCACCGCCAGAGATGCAAGAACTTTCATCTCATTTTCAAGAACTGCTAGGTAAGCATGTTATTCGTCCAAGTAGCTCACCCTATGGAGCACCGATCCTCTTCGTCAGGAAGAAGGGTGGTTCGCACAGGATGTGCATTGACTATAGGGAGTTGAATAAGTTAACGGTAAAGAACCGTTATCCACTCCCGAGGATAGATGATCTCTTCGACCAGCTACAGGGTGCATCTTGGTTTTCCAAGATTAATTTGAGATCAGGTTACCACCAGGTCAGGGTGAGGGAGGAAGATGTGGAAAAGACCGTGTTCCGAACTCATTATGGTCATTACGAGTTCATGGTGATGCCGTTTGGACTCACCAACGCGCCAATAGTGTTCATGGATCTGATGAACCGAGTCTGCAGACCGATGCTCGATCGTTCGGTCAATGTGTTTATAGATGATATGTTGGTATATTCCAAAGACCCGAGAGCAGCATGAGGAGCACCTCAGGGAGCTATTGGAGGTGCTGCAACGAGAACGGATTTATGCCAAGTTCTCGAAGTGTGAGTTCTGGTTGCGGGAGGTTCAGTTCCTTGGACATCTCGTTAACCAGGATGGGATTTTGGTCGATCTAGCCAAGGTGGAGGCGGTTATGCAGTGGGAGGCACCGAGATCTCCCTCATACATCAGGAGTTTTCTGGGCTTAGCAGGGTATTATCGGAGATTCATTCGTGATTTCTCCAAGGTTGTTGTTGTTGGATTAATGTCTAAGTCCATAACTATAATTGGTAAGACTTGACCCGACCCGGCATGGTCCATTTAGGTTGCATGGCATCATGCACTTGGATAGACTATAATGAGAGAAATAAGACACTTATGGTAATTAATATATTATAAGTTCTAGTATATTAATAATAAGAATAATAAGATTATTTAATTAGTATTGATCAAGAATTAATCTAGGATTAATTAAGTGATCAAAAGAAGACTAATTAAATATATGGGTTGATTGTGTAAATCATCCATACTTGTATAGTGGGCTAATGCTCCATGGATAATTTAGTTGGGCCAAAACCCATATGATGCACCTTGCCCTAATTGTAACACTATATAAAGATCTTATTATTGACAAAATCGGCCACTAAATTATTCTAGAGAGGGCTAGCCGATTTTATGAAGTGTAGAATTCTCTCAAGTTATTCCAAGTGTATTTGGTGTTGTGTGAACCATTTGAGGTGTCACACTTGGGGCACTAGGCACTCAAGCTTCATGAAGACATTCTACATCAAAGAGGTATGTATTCTATCTTGTTATATTGATA
The DNA here is from genome assembly GCF_052625555.1 of Lactuca saligna. Classification (NCBI taxonomy): domain Eukaryota; kingdom Viridiplantae; phylum Streptophyta; class Magnoliopsida; order Asterales; family Asteraceae; genus Lactuca; species Lactuca saligna. Next base: position 158,059,991 of record NC_136417.1, read on the forward strand.
GTTTTGTATGCTAGATTAGGATAATACCTTGGATGTTCATATTTGCATGTATAATAGAGAAAACATAGATCCAAGGTATGTAGGGTTTCATGTACACTTAGGAGTGTTAGAATGCTCAAAACCCAACAGTGGTATCAGAGCCTAGGCTTGTTTTCTTGTTATACCTGCAATAGAAGCTGAAAAATCGAAATTGGTGCTGTCAGCCTAGCAGACTCGCCGAGTCCATGAAGGGACTCGACGAGTCCAAGGCAAAATGCATCTAACTCGCCGAGTTGTGTTCATGCACTCGACGAGTTGGACCCCAGACAGCATATTTTCGAGTTTTTTGGCTAGAAATGGACTAGGAACATTACCCTAAGTTGATTTTGAACTTATAAACTTGTTTTTGTTGTGGTAATGTTCATGCTAATCCAATTTTAAAGATAATTGTCAATAGATTCATGATTTGTATTAGTTTAAAGGTTAGACTAATTACATGAAAAAGTTTGATTTGAATTATCTTGTTCTTATGAGTTGCTTAGATTAATAGAAAAGTTGAGTGAAAAAGTTGTTTTCAATCCAAATTAATCTAAGAGTTGATTCTAAAATGTGGTTTTGTAACTTGTCCTCAAGTTATATGATTTAAGTCTCATAAAACTCATAAAATTGGCAAAGGTTACAAAAATGAAGAGTCTAGTTCTAATTAATTGGAGTTATGACTCCATAATTTGTCCTCAAGTTATGGAGGACCAAGAGTCTCTTCATTAAATAATATATATATATATATATATATATATATATATATATATATATATATAATGTAACCTTAATTAATTCCATAAGTTATAAAAATAAAGAAAAGTTAATTCTTTTATTAGTTTAAAGTCTTCCATAAGTTATGGAACTTGAAGAGTTTTTTGGATTAAAACTACTTTAAACACATAAGTTATGGAATTAATTCGTTTTGAATAGTTTCAAAACTTGCCCTCAAGTTTTGGAATTTGTAAAGTTTTCTCTTATGAATACTTTAATTCCAAGTTAGCCCTTAGAATTTTAAAAGTTAAAATTCAACCCTTATACTTTATAATATTATAAGTTAATAATATATATATGTATAAGAGTAAAGTCGGTCTTACCGCTAGTACGCCTCATTCACGAAGCCGGTCTATAAGGTGGGTATAAGGTTGTTGCCTATAAAATGGAAACTTAATGGGTGTCCACTCTCACCCACCGCTTGCTTGACTGGTGGAGGGTCGTTAGCCGAACGGGTTTGACATGACTATAATTCTCCCTTCATTAAAAGTATTAATGATAAATACTAAGTAACTAAACTCTAAATAATACCCAATCTTAGTTACTTAGGAAAATGTGAATAAGGTGCTAATCCATGAAATTACACTTTCCACTTTGTTTAAGTCGGTTAGTGGAGCGTGTGTGGTTAACCGGCACACTAACTCGTATTTAACAAGGTAGGCAAAGGGTAACTTAATGTTTATCATAGTATCGATGGAGCGTGTGTGGTTAACCGGCACATTGATTGAGGGGTAAACACTTAAGGGTACCAAGTAATTTGCATGGTTACTTCACACCTTGTTTTGTGATCCTCGGCATCCCATTCACAAAACCTGAAGGGCACACTCGAGATTCAAACATGCCATTGAACAGTTCAATGAATCTCAAAAGATCTAGGAGTTTCAAATCCAATTAAAACCTAATAATACATTTCATGTATCTTGGTGGAAATTGGTGAATCGTCATTCACCTACCTTCAAATTGTTTTATAGCTTGGATTACGGCATACCTCTTCTAAGTTATAAAATAGTTTGTTGGGTCCTAGCCTTAATATTTCATATTGGGTGTCATATTAAGGACTTTAGATCAACTATCTTGAATATCTCCCAAAAGATGTCTGGTTTAGACATTTATGATCTTCCCAAATCTCTTGAAACAAGCATTCCTAATGAAGATGATGTCCCATGGATATCATACTTCCCAAGGAAAGGGATTGACCATAGTCAACTAGGTTGACCAAATGGTAAAGAGAAAAAGGCTAAGTCTGTAATAGTCCTGTGTACCATTATCAAAGGGTCCATATGTTTATATTGCCAAAGTAAGGGTTATTAGTTGCGAAGCTGCCAAATTTACCTAAGGATGTTAAAGTCAATAAGTTTGACTCTACTTCAGGTAAAGTCCACTATCTAACTCTGTTAAGTTTCTATTCTGAGATTCCTGATACATGATGTGACTGAGTCACATGGTAATGTTTTAAGAATCAAAGAAAAGTAAAGGAACTTAAAGAAAGAATATGTTGAATCTGATCACGTAGATGGATTTCTATCGCGTAGTTTGAAGATCGGATTCTTGAGCTACTTCTTAGGAGTTATGAGATATTGCTTAGGAATAGATAACAACAAGTTTTCATATGGGTTGTAAGGATAAGTTTTTCCGCATAGTTTTAAAATAAAAGAAATTTTTGATTTTATTTATTTTAAATATCCTTACAATGGCATTTGAGGAAAAATTGTTGCTTATATGATTCCATTAATAGCAAGAGTGGAAATATGAAATTGATTCTTTCATTTGTGGTAATGTCTAAATTTATCAAATAAAGGAAAGATTCTCATCACCCAAGTCTCAATTGGACCGAAACTTGGAATCATGCAAGGTGTATAGCATGATGAATGAGAACTTTTAAGTATTGGAAAATTAATACTAATTACTTATTCACATGGATGTGTGAGTCAAGTAATGGACTAAGGGATCGAGTACATAGTCATGTGCACTGATTAAGTCCACCACAAAAGATTAATAAGACTATTCGTCATAGTTTACTAAAGCTCAGTAAATATGATTATACTTACAGGCTTAAGTGTAACTCTGAGACATTGGACAAGGTTCCAATGTAAGGCAGAGCGAATAAGAAGAATCAACTTAGGCAGAAAGATAAAAGTTTCTCAAATCTGAAAAGATGGGAGAATACTTTAGTATCAGTTTTGTGATCATCTTAATGATTAAGAAACCATATCAAAATTAGTTCTTTAAGGAAGTCTTAGTGCATTCTTATGACTAAGAAGAAGGGATCTTGAATTGTTGAAATGGTTAAATCAAGAAGATGAGTCATACTTCGTTCCAATACAAGTCTTAGAGTCATACTCCAAGATTGTAATTTGAGTGACATGTCTTAAAGAAGGTTTAAAACACTTGACAAATGTAAGAGTAAAAGTTTTCTACTCTTGTACATTTGAAATTGGTAAGTTGTGATGTTTTGGATAAAACAAAGACCAACTTAGGCCAATTGTGTGAAGTGTTTGTCTTGATTAGAATCCACACTATCTCTTGGATGTTTGACAAGGAAGTCTTATAGGTCAAGAGGACAGTGGGAGTCTTAAAGGTCTTGAAATTCTGAAGAACTAATCAAGAATGAAACCTGAAGTTCTTCACTAGCACACGACTTGAGGTTTATAACCTATCATGTTGACATATTCTGTGCCCATTCCAATCAAAGTTGGCTTTGCATATGAGTTCTTATAGTTCTCAATTGGTTGCACAACAACTTGGAAGCAATGGCAGGCCCTTGAGCTGCCAGGTGGCAAGAAATTAAGATTGAGTTCAATCCATATGGTTTTGGATTTGTCATTATCTTTGTCTTGTGATTATGGTTTTGACAAATTCATATGGATAGGAACTCATACACCATATAAATCTAAGTGTCATAAGGTTTCTCTCCGATTCACGAAAATGATGGTGAGGAAACACTTTCACTAAGTAGATTTTAGTTAGATAGCAATTGTGATATTTGCATTCTCAAAGTTGTTAGTGGAGCGTGTGTGGTTTACCGGCACACTAACTTGGACTTGTGAGAAGTGGCAAAAAGGTCTAACCATTATGATTACGGCATCCCTCTTCATAATTGTTTAGACACACATGTGAGCTATCTAAGAGAGGTGTATGATATTGATAAAGTCTTATCAAGGAAATCTAGTATCATAAATCTGAACTTTGGTAAGAAAGTCAATAAAGTATTAATTTCTAGAAGTCCAGCTGATTTTTGAGAACATGTCAAAGCTAGTGGGAGCATAAGTGTTATGCTAATAATCATCATGTTAGTGGGAGCATGATAATTATGATAAAGATTGCAAGTTAGCAATGTTAATTATAGAAAACAAAAGGTTTCAATTGGGAAAAAGTTTTTTTGCTATAATTAAGGGAGAGGAAATTATACTTCATCTCAAATCTATAAGTTTAGATCGTGAGGTTTTAATCATTTAGTCAAGGATATATATGAATTTCATGTTGGAATGGCTCAACATAAGGAAATTCTGTATATGGGTCCATTATTTGCGTTCTTAAATTCGATTATGATAACGGCATCCCTTTTCATAATCTGAATTATGAGAACTTGGCAAATAGAAATGGAAATGTTATAGCAAAAGACTGGTTTAGTCTTTATGTGAGACATCATGAATCGTGTCCCATATGCTTCGGATATAGGACCGATTACATGTGCTATATTCATCCTTTCTAAAATTTTCCAAATACCTAGGGCATTAAGAAGGGAAAAGGTTTAGAACTGGATATGACTAAAAGGATTAAACAATTGTCGAGGAAAATCTAAGGTTTACCAAAGATTGGTTGCTCAAGGACAGTTGGAAGTATAGTGATAATTCTGGAAGGACCATATTGACACAATCTGTAAGGAGGCAACTCTTGTTCAGAAGTGATAGTCAAAATGAATCTGGAAATGTTTCAAAGTCAGAAATTTCAATCTGTGTAAGATTAAGGAAACTTAATGCAAGAAGGATGTTTCCAAGGAATTGATCTCCTTTGGAATACTCTGTAATGATTGTTGCCAAGTCTTTCTGACTTTGTGCATAATCATTACAAGAGGATCAATGCATATAAGTTTAGAATCTAACAAATTTCAGTAAATGACATGAATTTGGAATTCTTGTATTTACAGTAAGGATTTGAGAGTGTGAAAAGAGAATCATTGAAGTTATGTTCAATTGATCTAGTTCACAAAGTAAAGATCATAGACAAACATAGTATGCATACTTGGTGTATGGCATGACTAGTGTTTAGAAAACATAGTGTACATGCTTGGAGTATGGGACAACTATTGTTTTAAATTCAAGAATAATGTTGATAGTTGAAACAGTATACAATGAATAATGTGTAATCATATGGTGATAAATAAAAGGTGTTTTATTTATATTCATAAGTTCTGAGACCATATTGGATTCAATTATTATTGTGTTGCACTTTGCATGTTTTGACTTGCCGAATAAACTACGTTATTCTTCCGGAATGACTAAGTTATTCAAACCATCCACAGTCGGTCATATGTTGGAAGTAGATATGAATTAAGACTGTCATGGGTTGGCTTGTAGAGGTCTAAGGTGTTGGACAAATGGCTACAACACTCATGAGTGCTCATAAGTTCTGAGTATTGGATTCAACCCGCGCTCATTGGAATCACTTCATGGATTTTATCACGAGTGATCATGAGACGATAATATCTTATATTCTTCAAACCTAGAGATATGAGTTGTTACTATGAGTTGGTTGTACATTGATTGCACGAAACTGCATTTGGTAACTCGGTGCTATAAAACGTGCCTTTGTGTATGATTCAACAAGTAGTAGAACAAGCCATATGAGTCGAAGTTTATCCATTCCTTTTACCTTCGGGATAAAAGCGATATCTGTGGGCCCCTCGATGATTTGATGATGACAAATGGAAGTGCTCGGCCGGGCCAGGACTGATTTGATTTGTTCAATTAGTCAGTCGTCATAAATCGGAAATCGGGAAACAACAAATGGACAGAGAGAATGATTATAATCCATGTCTCAGTCCATATGATATCTAGAAGGGAGGAATATATGATCCCTTATCTAATGGACAAGTCATTGACAAGATCAGAGTTCATCTACAAGGTCAGAGTTCGACAGAAGCTTTTGAGAGCTACGATTGCCAGTTAGTTCCTGAAGTCATACGCAAAAATAGATTTAGACTTATCCAAGTGGGAGACTGTTGGATTAATGTCTAAGTCCATAACTATAATTGATAAGACTTGACCCGACCCGGCATGGTCCATTTGGGTTGCATGGCATCATGCACTTGGATAGACTATAATGAGAGAAATAAGACACTTATGGTTATTAATATATTATAAGTTCTAGTATATTAATAATAAGAATAATAAGATTATTTAATTAGTATTGATCAAGAATTAATCTAGGATTAATTAAGTGATCAAAAGAAGACTAATTAAATATATGGGTTGATTGTGTAAATCATCCATACTTGTATAGTGGGCTAATGCTCCATGGATTATCTAGTTGGGCCAAAACCCATATGATGCTCCTTGGATGCTCCATGGTGTATTTGAACCCATGGATCCAAGGAAATGGAAAGTCATGACAGTTAGGGTTTGCCCTAATTGTAACACTATATAAAAATTTTATTCTTGACAAAATCGGCCACTAGATTATTCTAGAGAGGGCTAGCCGATTTTATGAAGTATAGAATTCTCTCAAGTTATTCCAAGTGTATTTGGTGTTGTGTGAACCATTTGAGGTGTCACACTTGGGGCACTAGGCACTCAAGCTTCATGAAGACATTCTACATCAAAGAGGTATGTATTATATCTTGTTATATTGATAGTTTTGTATGCTAGATTAGGATAATACCTTGGATGTTCATATTTGCATGTATAATAGAGAAAACATAGATCCAAGGTATTTAGGGTTGCATGTACACTTAGGAGTGTTAGAATGCTCAAAACCCAATAGTTGTACCCCTCACTCGTCTAACGAGAAAGGGGGTGGACTTCCGGTGGGGCCAGGAGCAGCAGAGGACATTTGAGACCCTCCGGCAGCAGTTATGCAAGGTGCCAGTGTTGACACTCCCCGAGGGAGTGGAGGATTTTGTGGTATATTGTGATGCATCCATCGCAGGCTTAGGGGTAGTCCTCATGCAGAGGGGGCGGGTGATAGCTTATGCATTACGATAGTTGAAGCCGCATGAGACGAGATACCCCACGCATGATATTGAGTTGGGAGTGGTGGTCTTCGCTCTCAAGATTTTGAGGCTTAATCTGTACGGGGTCCGTTGTACCATATACACGGATCACAAGAGTTTGAGGCACATTATGGATCAGCCGAACCTGAATATGAGGCAGCGCAAGTGGCTGGATGTAGTCAAGGACTATGATTGTGAGATCCTTTACCATCCTGGTAAAGCGAATGTGGTCGCGGACGCTCTGAGCCGCAAGTCAGCTGGGCCTTCTACCCCAGCCAGGTGTATGAGAATAGTAGTGGATTCCCTGTTGGTGGGCTTGGTCAAAGATGCTCAGATCGAGGGTATGAAACCGGAGAACAGGAAATTGGAAATGATTAAGGGTGAAAGCGCCCGGTTTATTCAGATCCGCAGGCTACTAACCCGATATGGTCGGGTTTGGGTTTCGATGACCGGAGGAGTTAGATAGACAGTGAAGGAGGAGGCTCATAAGTCTCGCTTTTTCTATTCACCTGGGGGCTACCAAGATGTACCGATATTTGAGTTTGAGTTATTGTTGGTATGGTATGAGGCGAGATATTGCTTGGTATGTTGAGAGGTGCTTGACCTGCAGAATGGTCAAGGCCGAGCACCAGAGGCTGCATGGTAAGTTGCAGCCCCTGGAGATACCGGTGTGGAAATGGGAACGGATTACGATGGATTTCGTCACAAAGTTGCCGAAGACGATAAAGGGATTCGATGCTATATGGGTCATCGTGCATCGATTGACCAAGAGTACCCATTTCCTAGCTATTCAGGAGAGTTCATCGGCGGAGAAGTTGGCCGGCCTATACGTCTACGAGATCGTCTCTCACCATGGGGTTCCAGTTTCCATAGTTTCCGATCAGGATGTCCGATTTACTTCCTGTTTTTGGCAGAAGTTCCACGAGTAACTATGTACGAGACTGCATTTCAGTACAGAGTTCCATCCGCAGACTAATGGGTAGAGTGAGTGGACCATTTAGACCCTCGAATATATGTTGAGGGCGTGCATCATCGATTTCGGCGGGAATTGGGATTCCCACCTACCACTTGTGGAGTTCGCCTACAACAACAGCTATCATTCCAGTATTAGTGCCCCGCCTTTCGAGCTGTTCTATGGGCAGAAGTGTAGGACCCCAGCCTGTTGGGGCGAGGTTGGGCACAGGGTGATGGGTCAGACAAAGGTAGTTCTGCAAACTACCGAGATGATACAACAGATTAGACAGCGGCTGCAGACCGCTCAGAGTCGACAGAAGAGTTATGTCGATCGATGCCGATCTGCGTTGGAATTTCAGGTAGGTGACATGGTTCTCCTGAAGGTGTCACCCTGGAAGGGTGTGATCTATTTCAGGAAGAGGGGAAAATTGGGTCCCCGATTCATTGGGTCATTTAGGATTGTTACCAGGGTTGGCAAGGTTGTTTATAGGCTAGAGCTTCCAGAGGAACTTAGCCGGATCCACAACACATTTCATGTTTCGCAATTGCGAAAGTGCATCATGGACCAGGAGGCAGTGGTATCGTTGGATGACATTCAGGTTGATGAGCACCTGAACTATGTGGAGAGGCCTATAGCTATCTTGGAAAAGAAGAAGAAGATTTTGCGGAACAAAGAAATACCTTTAGTAAAGGTGCAGTAGGAGCATCGGAGGGGATCCGAGTGGACGTGGGAGTTAGAAGCGGAAATGCGCGAGCATTACCCGACATTGTTTCCTTCAGCGGACTTCGAGGACGAAGTCGAGCTCAAGTGAGGGAGAATTGTAATGCCCCGATTCTCAGGTATTTAGTAAGAATTTCTAGATAAAATCTCTACTGGACGAGTTGGTCGACCTACTCGTCGAGTAGCAGTGGGGTAAGAACGCGTGGTTAGTAACCTACTCGGCGAGTCCACTATTAGGACTTGGCAAGTAGGAGCTGGCAGATGAAACCCTAAATCCAAGGGTTTGCACCCTTATTTAAAGGAGCCTCAGCCTCCTTTGGGTTTCCTTGCAGTCTTTGAGAGCCCTTATAAACCCTAATTCGTGTGTGTGTGCCTTGGAGTGGTTTTGATGCTTGGAAGAGAGGATTTTGGAGGAAGGGAGTTAAGAGTGCAAAGGAAATTGAACCAAGAGAGGAGGGGGAAACGGGTTTTGCCTCAGCTAGCATCTTTTGAAGGTATCAAAGTGCCATTCTTAATTCCTTTTCTTTCCTCTTGTTGAGTTCTAGGGCTTTTTATGGATTTTCAAGTTGGGATGTTGAGCTATAGGCTAGATCTGAAGTCGTAACTTCAGATCTGGACCCACCTTGGGTGCTAGAGTCATAAAGTTGTTGTATTGGTTGTAGATGAAGTCCCTCTTGGACTAGAAGCTCCATTAAGAACTTAAAATAGACATTTGGAGCCTTTATAACCATGCATATACGTAAAGTTTGCAACTTTACGTGGTAAGTATGCCCTAGAAGCTTGGATCTGTGATTTGGAGCTGCTGCATGGCACAAAACAAGTCTGTATGGAGAGAGGACTGGATGGACTCGGCGAGTCGCAAGGATGACTCGGCAAGTCACATGAAGATGGTCATTGAACTCGGTGAGTTGGATGAACAACTCGGTGAGTCCGATGATGATCACCATAAAACTCGACGAGTTGAAGAAAAACTCCGCGACTCGGATGGTTTTTCCTTTGATTAGGCATGCGTGTGTACCCGTCGAGTTGCAAGGAGGTAGCTCGACGGGTGGCCGTTAAGGATTTATCAGGAGTCGAAGAAGCTCGATGAGTCACTTCGATGACTCGGCGAGTTGGAATTGTTGGAATAGTGTCTAAGGCTATAACTATATTCAGTGGTGCATGGTCCTTTTGGGTTGCCTTCACCATAGCAACTTGAAGGATGATTTATTAAGAGAGAGTAAATATTATAAGGAATAATATTTAGCTATTTGATTAATATAAGTCATAAATTAATTGGTATTAATTTGGTGACTTAAAGAGATTAATTAAATAAGAGGGTATAAACTGTCAATTGTTTGATAGTTAGACTTTAGACTGTAAATCCATTAGGATGGACCTTGGACGGATTCTAAGAGCTTTAGGATAGCTCAAAATCGTCCATAGGGATATCTATGGAATAGATTTGGATAGCCTTAAGAGAAGATTATCCAATTAGGGTTTAGGGTGAAACCCTTAAGGAGTCTGATAGTATAAATAGACCCTATGGATGTGGGAGTTCGACACACAACCTTAAGCAAGGATACACTGGCCGAATTCATCCCCTCTCCTCTCTCCTAAATCATCTTGCTTGCTATTAGTGTTTGTAAGCCATTAGAGGAGTGACAATTGTGACTGTAGAAGCTCCAAGACAAACAAGATCAACAAGGGATTCAAAGGTATGATTCTAGATCTGTTTTAATATTGTTATTTAACCTAATTAGCCATTAGAAGTCTTGGATTCAAAAGCATGTTTATTAGAAAGCCTAGATCCAAGCAATAGGGTTTTGCATGCGCACATAGGAAAGTTCTTATGGCTAAAACCCAACAATGGTATGAGAGCTAGATTAGTTTTTCTTTAAATTATTGCTTGAATAACTGAAACAAACCTGCAAAATTCGATTTTTTGGGTTTTGAGTCACTGACTCGTCAAGTTCCAAGGTGGACTCGTCGAGTAGGCCTGACTCGGCGAGTCCCCTTGTGCACTCGGCGAGTCCAGGCGTCAGGAATGGCCAGATTCGGGATTTTTTCATAATTATCTTATGAAAACTTACCTTAATCATATTAGATCAATGTAAATCCGATTTTTTGATAAATATGGCTGTTATCTTGATCTAATTAAAGATATTTATCATCTAATAAAATATTTAATTTCCTTATATGATAATAATTAATTATTTTGGTAATTATCTTCAATGAAATCAAGATAAATCAAATAAAGATAATTAGAATATTAATTGTTAATTGGAATTATTTGTTATTTGATCCTTCATGTTTTAAATGTTTAAAACCTACCCTTAAGTTTTGAAATTTATATTTGTGATTAAGGTTTTAATTTAGACAACTTAAATTTCAAACCCTAGATTTTGAAAAGTTTAAAATGCAACCCTATACTTATATGATATTACTAGAATAATATATATATGTATAACTAAATGCTAGTCTTACCGCTAGTAGGCCTCATTCACGAAGCCGATCTATAAGGTGGGTATAAGGTTGCGGCCTATAAAATGGCGCTTAATGGGTGTACACTCACACCCACCGCTTGCTTGATTGGTGGAGGGTCGTTAGCCGAACGGGTAGGATAGGGCAACCTCATCCTCTCATTAAAAGTATAATAAGAAATACGAAGTAACTAAACTTTCTTTTAAAATTTCCCAATCTTAGTTACTTTAGGAAAAGTGAATTGATGCAATCCCATGAAATTACACTTTGCACCTTGCTAAGATGTTAGTGGAGCGTGTGTGGTTTACCGTCACACTAATTGGTTCTAAGCGAAGGTGGCAAAGGGTGATTCATTGTTCATCATAGTTCGATGGAGCGTGTGTGGTTTACCGGCACATCGAATAGGTGATCGTTACAATGAAGGCACCATGTGAATTTGCATGGTAATTCACACCCTCTTTGTGATCCTCGGCATCCCAGTCACAAACGAGAGTGGCATATCGAGATTTAAACATGCCATTGAATAGTTCAATGAATCTCATCCGAACCTAGGAATTCTCAAAAACACTTAGGACTAAAAGTTTAAGTTTTGTGATGGAGAATTAGTGAATCGTCATTCACTTACCTTCAATTTATTTGCATGTTGGATTACGGCATCCCTTTTCTAGTATGTAAATGTTATTGTTGGATCCTAGCCCTAATTTTTCTTATTGGGTGATAATTAGGGATTCTTGTTCTAATCTATCTTTGTCCTTTCTATAGATGTCAAACGCAAACAACGCTACTGCTAGTTCTTTCACGTTGATGAGCCTTTGCCAAAAGGTCACCTTCGATGGAACGAACTTTGGCGAATGGATAAGATACATTCGCACCATTGCTCGCTATGAGGATAAAGAGTATGTCCTCGACGAGAAGCTCGAGAAAATCAACCCCGAAGTTGCTACTCCCGCCGAAATCACCGCCTTTGAAACTCATGAGCGAGATGCGATGAAAGTACATTGCATCATGATCGCCACCATGAACTCCGAATTCCAAAAGTCCTACGAGGACATGTATCCATACGAGATGCATCAAGACTTGTTGGAGAGGTACCACCAAAACGCGAGACAAGAGCGTTACGAGATCTTCACTAACATGATATCCGCCAAGATGGGTCATGGAGAATCTCTTACCGTGCACTTGCAAAAGATGCAAAGGTATGTCGACCGCCTTCGCAAGTTAAATGTTGACTTCGGCGAAGACTTGGCGATCGACATGGTGCTTCACTCTTTGCCTCCGATGTACAATCAATTTAGGATGACCTACCACATGAACAAAGAGGAGGTCACTCTAAGTAAACTCCAAGGTCTCTTGAGGGTTGCTGAGAGCAATTTCAAGGACAAGTCTGTTGCACCAACTCCCAATCCATCCGCTGCTCCTGTCTTGGCTATTGGTCAAGGGAAGGGAAAGAAGAGGAAAGCTTCTTCAAATAACTATCGAAAGGTGAAAGCCCGAGATGGTTCCTCTTCTAGTGGGACAAAAGTTGATCCCTCTAAGCCCTGCTCTAACCCGAAGGAGGCAGAGTGCCACCACTGCCACAGGATAGGACATTGGAAGAGAAGCTGCCCGGATTACCTGCAAGCCATCAAGGAAGGAAAGATCAAGCCATCTTTCGCAGGTATATATGCAATCAAATCTAACGATTCTAATCATGCTATTTCTCGGGTTCTTGACACCGGTTGTGGTTATCACATTTGTTCTAATGTGCAGGGACTAAGAAGAAGTAGGGATGTGGAGCAAGGAAGGATCAATCTAATCATGGGGAACAGAAGATCGTCGCCTGTGACCAAGATTGGAGTGTATTCTTTAGTGCTTAAGAATAGTTTAGTTTTGGATTTGAACAATTGTTGCTATTCGCCAGAAATGGCTAGAAACATCATTTCATTTCATGGTTTATATAGACAAGGATTTAGATTTTCTTTTAATAATGAGAATGGTTCTATTTTGGCTTATCTAAATGGTGTCTTTTACTTTGAAGCTATACCATGTAATGGAATATATGAAACTGTTATGATTGTTGATAACTTAGGAAATGATGTTTTGAATATTGATTCTTCCACTAGTATGCATAAAGCATCCTTGTGGCATTGTCGTCTTGGACATGTCAACAAGAAACGCATAGCCCAACTCCAAAAGGATGGAGTGTTAGACTCATTCGACCTTAGGGAAGATGACACATGCGAGTCTTGTTTACTTGGAAAAATGACTAAGTCACCCTTCACGAGTACTTGTGAAAGGGGTGAGGGACTATTAGACCTAATACATACCGATGTATGTGGACCTTTTAGATCAACCACGAAGGATGGGAACCGCTTCTATGTGACTTTTACCGACGATTATAGTAGATATGGGTATATCTATTTAATCAAGCAAAAGTCAGAAACCTTTGAAAAGTTCAAAGAGTTCAAGAATGAAGTGGAGAATCAATTGGGCAGGAAAATCAAGATGCTTCGATCCGATCGAGGAGGAGAGTACCTAAGTCTTGAATTCCACGATTATCTCAAGGAGTGTGGAATAGTTTCGGAATTGACGCCTCCTAGGACACCGCAGTTGAACGGTGTGGCAGAAAGGCATAATCGAACCTTATTGGATATGGTTCGCTCTATGATGAGTCGTGCTTCACTACCTATCTTCTTTTGGGGGTATGCCTTAGAGACTGCCGCCCATATCCTTAACCGAGTCCCTACCAAGAAGGTTGCCAAAACACCTCACGAGATGTGGACGGGGAAAGCTCCCTCGTTGGCACATATCAAGGTTTGGGGTTGCGAGGCTTTCGTAAGACGAGATACTCACGACAAGCTTGAACCTCGAAGTGAGCGATGTATTTTCATCGGCTGCCCGCAAACTTCCTTTGGATATCTCTTCTATAGACCGAAAGATAATGTTATCTTTGTCGCGAGGAGAGGAGTTTTCCGAGAGCGAGAACTCATAAGCCAAGGAGACAGTGGGAGGCAAATCGAACTTGAAGAGATTCAAGAGTCGATAGATGAAGGAACCTCTACCGCTGGCATTCAACCCGAGGAGGAAACTCCGGTTGAACCGATTGACGAATCCTTACCTCTTAGACGTTCCGATAGAGTTAGAGTTCAACCCCAATTTTATGGTTTTCATATTACTACCGAAAGGGACACGTATATTAGTGATGGTACACTAGTAAATCTTGATGAACCTAATAGCTATAAGGAAGCCATGGCAGGCCCGGAGTCTGCAAAATGGAAAGAGGCGATGGATAGCGAGATCCAATCCATGTACGATAACCAAGTTTGGAATTTGGTTGATTACGTGCCCGAACGTAAGACCGTAGGGTGCAAGTGGATCTTCAAGAAGAAGACCGACGTGGATGGGAACGTACACACATATAAAGCGCGATTGGTTGCGAAGGGCTTTACTCAAACTCCCGGAGTTGACTATGATGAGACCTTCTCACCAGTTGCGAAGATTAAATCTATTAGAGTGATGCTAGCGATTGCCGCATTTCATGATTATGAGATTTGGCAAATGGATGTCAAGACCGCTTTCCTTAACGGAAAGTTGGATGAGGATGTTTACATGGCTCAGCCAGAGGGGTTTGTGGATCCGAAGCATCCGAATAGAGTGTGTAAGCTTGAGAAGTCTATTTATGGACTTAAGCAAGCGTCTCGCAGATGGAATCTTTTCTTCGATGAGAAAGTCAAAGAGTTTGGATTTGTACGAAGCGAAGACGAATCTTGTGTATATGTCAAAGCCAGTGGGAGTATAGTAAGCTTCCTCGTTCTATATGTCGATGACATATTACTCATAGGAAACGACATCCCGACTCTGCAGGAGGTTAAGTCCTGGCTCGGGAAGTGCTTCGCTATGAAGGACCTCGGAGAGGCTTCTTACATTTTGGGAATAAGGATAGTAAGAGAAAGAAGTAAGAGACTAATTGGACTTAGTCAGAATACTTACTTGGAGAAGGTACTAAAACGTTTTAGTATGGAAAACTCAAAGAAGGGAGAACTACCGATACAAGGAAATGCCAAGTTGAGTAAGACTCAAAGTCCGAGTACCGATGCTGAGATAGCAGAAATGAGCCGAGTACCATACGCTTCCGCAATTGGCTCAATCATGTACGCTATGACTTGTACTCGCCCTGATGTAGCCTTCGCTTTGAGCATGGTTAGCAGATATCAAGGGAACCCTGGAAAAGCACATTGGATTGCGGTGAAGAACATCCTTAAGTACCTTCGGAGGACGAAAGAATGGTTCTTAGTCCTTGGAGGGAGTGATGACTTGAAGGTGCGAGGGTATAGTGACGCCAGCTTTCAGACCGACAGGGACAACTACCGTTCGCAGTCGGGCTGGGTCTTTACCTTAAATGGAGGAGCAGTAACATGGAAAAGTTCCAAGAAGGAAACCGTAGCTGATTCAACGTGCGAATCAGAGTACATCACAGTGAGCCAAGCGTCGAAGGAGGCAATATGGCTAAAGAACTTCATTGGTGATCTTGGAGTTGTACCGGCCATAAAGGAGCCCATGGAGATTTTCTGTGATAACGAAGGTGCGGTTGCCTTGACCAAGGAACCGAGGGATCATGGTAGATCTCGACATATCGACAGAAAATATCACTTCATTAGACATCGTGTAGAAGAAGGACAACTCGTAGTGAAGAGGATATCATCAGAAGATAACCCAGTAGATCCGCTTACGAAGGGACTGAGTAGGGTTAAGCACTTGCAGCATGCTAGGAGTATTGGGCTGAAGGATGATATTAGCATAGATTAGAGAGTATTAGAAACGTATAATAGATAAATGTAATTAACATTTGATGATTAAATAAAGGAGTTTTATTTATGAGTAAAGTTACTGTCACATGTTAGTTGTTTAACTATTGTTTCATTTTGCATGTTTTGACTTCCAGAATAATTGAGTTTATTAGGAATAATCGAATTATTCAAATGGTCCACAATCTTTCATATTTTGGGAGTAGATATGAATGAAGATTGTCATGAATTGGTGTGTAGAATGTCTAAATGGTGTTAGACATAGCAAGGGTTGCTGCAACGTTCATGAGTGCTTATGAACTGGTTTTGAGCATTGGAATAAACCCGCGCTTGCTGGAATCACTTTATGGAATACGATATAAAAGGTGATCGCGAGACGATAATATCATATGGTCTTAAAACCTAGATATATGGTTTATTATTTGTTAATTGATTGTGCATTGATAATGCGAAAACGCATCAGTAACTTGATGTTATAAAACGCATTGTTGTGTATAGTTGGTTAATGAATAAGTAAATGCATATAAGTCGAAGATTATCTGTAAATTTTATTCTAAGAGGGTAGAAGAGATATCTTGGCCACTCGATGATTTGATTTGACTTATGTGTAGGGCCCGGTCAGAACTGAATTGATGTGTTCGATTAAGTTCTATGTCAAATAAATCGGAGATCTAGAAATCTAAATGCTAGACTAACCATTCCATAGGATTGTCAGCATGATATCTAACAGAGGACTGTACGATCCCTTATCTAAAGGACAAGATTGATTAGATCAGAGTTGACAGCGTCTTTGAGAGCTACGATTGCAAACCATATTGTACTTGTATAGTTACTAGACTTATCCAAGTGGGAGACTGTTGGAATAGTGTCTAAGGCTATAACTATATTCAGTGGTGCATGGTCCTTTTGGGTTGCCTTCACCATAGCAACTTGAAGGATGATTTATTAAGAGAGAGTAAATATTATAAGGAATAATATTTAGCTATTTGATTAATATAAGTCATAAATTAATTGGTATTAATTTGGTGACTTAAAGAGATTAATTAAATAAGAGGGTATAAACTGTCAATTGTTTGATAGTTAGACTTTAGACTGTAAATCCATTAGGATGGACCTTGGACGGATTCTAAGAGCTTTAGGATAGCTCAAAATCGTCCATAGGGATATCTATGGAATGGATTTGGATAGCCTTAAGAGAAGATTATCCAATTAGGGTTTAGGGTGAAACCCTTAAGGAGTCTGATAGTATAAATAGACCTTATGGATGTGGGAGTTCGACACACAACCTTAAGCAAGGATACTCTGGCCGAATTCATCCCCTCTCCTCTCTCCTAAATCATCTTGCTTGCTATTGGTGTTTGTAAGCCATTAGAGGAGTGACAATTGTGACTCTAGAAGCTCCAAGACAAACAAGATCAACAAGGGATTCAAAGGTATGATTCTAGATCTGTTTTAATATTGTTATTTAACCTAATTAGCCATTAGAAGTCTTGGATTCAAAAGCATGTTTATTAGAAAGCCTAGATCCAAGCAATAGGGTTTTGCATGCGCACATAGGAAAGTTCTTATGGCTAAAACCCAACAGGAATGTGCTCCATGGACTCGGCGAGTGGCCGAGTGCACTCGGCGAGTTGAGGACTCTGACCTCGATCAGGAATTACCAAGTGATTATGGGGTGTCCTCATAAGAGTAAGAACTTATCAGTATATTGTGCTATGGTTACAGTGTTACGTCATAAAATTTCCAACCAAAAATTTTCATTTTTACAACCATTAAGACATGAGTAATTAATTTAGATTTCCAAAATAACGTCGTAGTCTCCAACGATTACATAACAAAAGATAAAATAGTTTTCCCCGAGTGTGTGTACGATCACGCTGGCGCCTTCCCACGGTCCTCACTCGCACCTGAAACACATAAGCAACAACTGTAAGCATAAAGCTTAGTGAGTTCCCAAAATACAACATACGCACATACGCCTTTCCAGGCCTTGACCTTCCAGTCCATGTATTTCAGGGGACTTCCATCCCGACTGGGTAAACCTTCCGGTCCTACCCACATCAATTCTTACAGTCCATATGACCACGCCTTCCGGCCCATATCAAACGTATCGCACATATCACATATAGCAATTAACTTAATACACATAAAGCATATATTCCATATCATATTCGACCTTCCGGTCACATAGTCAAAACCCTTCTGGGTACAGTATAGTGAGAAGACTCACCTCGTATGCCTCGCTAAGTTGCTACCCGAAAATCCTGGAATCACTCGGGCTCGAACCCTCGAGCTGAAATCCTCCTACGATATATATAAATCTATAAATATTACTTGAACCACTAAGGTGGACCATTCAACTCAAGTCAACACCGGTTGACCCGGTCAGCAGTCTTTAATTAATTAGGACTAGACTTGGCGAGTGCACAATAGTGACTCGGCGAGTCTACGCGTTTTTACCAACTCTCAAGAATTTTCCCTTTGACTCGTCGAGTACTCCCCTGACTCGACGAGTTCCACCTGGGCCTGAATCACAGGGTCACCGCGACTCAACTCGCCGAGTCTAAGGCCAACTCGGCGAGTCCCATCCTGACTCGGTCCACCTGTCAAAACCTTTCCAACTCTCTGTGACCCACTGAGTCGCCCACAACTCGGTCCAGTCTACACACAAGATGGTCTCAAGGACAATCTTCAAGTGACTCGTCGAGTCTGTTCTTCAGACTCGGCGAGTCCATGCCATGCACCAGCTAAAACTGGCTCTTGCGGTCAGATCCGTTCCATAAATTCATAGATCTGACCTTCCCAAGCTTATTTGTCACGTAAAGTCTCAGTCTTGGTTGTCATGCAATGCATACAAGGCTTATTTTGAAGAAACAACCTTCAATATGGCAAGTATAACTTCTAACTCAAATGGATGGGCATAAAGCTTGTCATAAGGGGTCTCCTGGACCTGCTAAAGTCCAGATCTAGGTTCCATGTCTCCATGGGACCTCTCATACTTCTTATTCAAGCCAAGAAAGGCAAGAAGAAACCCTAGATTTGGCCCATCAACACAAAACACGAAGATTGGCTCAGAAAGTTACCTCAAGAAGACCCCCTTGATGAAATGGCAACAGATCTAAGCTCCCCAACACTTCAAGCTTGCTCCTCTCCCTCCTTTCCTTGCACTAACACACAAAATGAAGAACAAGAGGCCTTCAAACACACACACAAGGGCTTACAGACGTATGGAGGCTCTTAGGGTTCAAGGTGGCCGCATATGAGGGCCATAAGGTCCTTTAAATAGAGCTTAGGGCCGGGGAATTAGGGTTTCATTAAACAGCACGGACTCGTCGAGTCCATCCCTTGGACTCGCCGAGTCCGGACGCGAACCCCCGCTAAAAACCGCGACCCGACTCGACGAGTTCAACCACCAACTCGCCGAGTCCCCTCACAGAATGCCAAAATATATAAAGAAATGAAGGTACCTGGGGATCCGGGCTGTTACAAATCTCCCCCACTAGAATAAGACTTCGCCCTCGAAGTCCCGCTTAGTCAAAAAGTTCCGGATGCTGCTCTCGCATCTCCCGCTCCGGCTCCCAAGTCATCTCTGATCCCTTCCGATGCTGCCACTGAACCAATACCAGGGGCACCTCCTTGTTTCTCAAAACCTTGATCTTCCGATCTCTGATGGCTACAGGTTTTTCTGCATAATTCAGACTTGCATCCACCTGAATATCTCCTAACGGAACCACCGCTGATTCGTCGGCTATACATTTCCGCAGCTGCGACACATGGAAAGTGTCGTGAATCTGTCCCAACTCTGCTGGCAAGTCTAAACGGTAGGCTACCCGTCCCACCCTTGCAATCACACGAAAAGGACCAATATACCGGGGCCCCAACTTGCCCCTCTTCCTGAATCGAATCACTCCTTTCCAAGGAGAGACCTTCAGGAGCACGAGATCACCAACCTGGAACTCAAGCTCGGACCGTCGCCTGTCTGCATAACTTTTCTGCCGGCTCTGAGCGGTCAGCAACCTCTGCCTGACCATCTGAATTTGCTCGGTCGTCTGAAGCACGATCTCCGTGCTACCCATAACCTGCTGTCCCACCTCACCCCAACAGATGGGGGTGCGACACCTCCGCCCATACAACAGCTCAAAGGGCGGCATACCAATGCTCGAATGATGGCTGTTGTTATACGAGAACTCTGCTAAAGGTAGATAGGTGTCCCAGCACCCTCCGAAGTCCAACACACATGCCCGAAGCATGTCCTCGAGGGTCTGAATGGTCCGCTCACTCTGGCCGTCTGTCTGAGGATGATATGCCGTACTGAAATGTAACCTAGTACCCAACTCTTCATGGAATTTCTTCCAGAACCTGGAAGTGAAACGCACGTCGCAGTCTGAAATAATCGAGATTGGCACCCCATGCCGCGATACTACTTCCCTCACATATAACTCAGCCAGCTTTTCCGCAGAAGAGCTCTCACTTATAGCTAGAAAATGAGCGCTCTTTGTTAGTCGATCCACGATTACCCAAATCGCATCGACTCCTCTCGCCGTTCGCGGTAACTTGGTAATGAAATCCATAGAGATTTGTTCCCACTTCCATTCGGGGATCTCTAGCGGTTGCAGCTTACCGTGCGGTCGCTGGTGTTCGGCCTTGACCTGCCGACAAGTCAAGCACCTCTCGACGAACCAAGCGACATCCCTTTTTATACATGGCCACCAATACTCCTTCTTGAGATCCAAATACATTTTCGTGGCACCAGGGTGAATCGAGAATTTCGATCGATGTGCTTCCTCCATCAAAATAGTGCGCGCACCGCCCACAAACGGCACCCAAATCCGCCCCTGAAAAGTCATAAGCCCCCGACCATCCGTGATAAATTCTGGTACTTGACCTACCACCCGCTCCTTCTTCTGGTGTTCCGGCCTTGAAGCCTCCATCTGAGCCCCTCGAATAATATCCAGAATCGGGGTCAAAACCGTCAACCTCATACAAATGTCTCGGATCGGGGCGCTATCCGCCCTACGGCTCAAAGCGTCAGCTACCACATTAGCCTTGCCCGGGTGGTACAGGATCTCACAATCGTAATCCTTCACCACATCCAACCACCTCCTCTGACGCATATTCAGATTTGGCTGATCCATCAAGTATTTCAAGCTCTTATGGTCCGTGTAAATCGTACACCGAACCCCGTACAAATAGTGTCGCCAGATTTTGAGGGCAAACACCACCGCCCCCAATTCCAGGTCGTGCGTGGGATATCTCGACTCATGAGGCCTCAACTGCCTCGAAGCGTACGCTATCACATGACCCCTCTGCATAAGCACCGCCCCCAAACCCGATATAGAGGCATCACAATATACCACAAAGTCCTCCATCCCTTCCGGGAGTGCAAGCACTGGAGCCTCGCACAATTTCTGACGAAGCGTCTCAAACGAGGACTGCTGCTCTGGTCCCCATGAAAACGCAACACCCTTCCGGGTCATCCTAGTAAGTGGCACAGTGATCTTGGAGAAATCCTTGATAAATCTGTGGTAATATCCAGCCAAACCCAGAAAACTCCTGATTTCGGTGGGCGATCTCGGCACCTCCCACCTCAACACAGCCTCAATCTTGGCCGGGTCGACCAATATCCCCTTCTGGTTCACAAGATGCCCGAGGAATTGGACCTCTCGCAACCAGAAATCACACTTGGAGAACTTGGCATACAGCCTCTCCGATCTCAAAACCCGAAGAATCTCCCGCAAATGCTCCTCATGCTGGTCCCTAGTCCTCGAATATACCAAAATATCATCGATGAATACGATCACCGACCGATCCAGCATCGGTCGGCACACCCTGTTCATGAGATCCATGAATGCAGCCGGGGCATTGGTGAGCCCAAAAGGCATCACTACAAACTCATAATGCCCATAACGAGTCCTGAAGGTAGTCTTTTGGATATCCTCTTCGCGAACCCTCATCTGATGATATCCCGACCTCAAGTCAATCTTGGAAAACCAAGATGCCCCCTGCAACTGATCAAATAGATCGTCGATCCTAGGTAACGGGTACCGGTTCTTAATCGTCAACTTGTTTAACTCCCGATAATCGATACACATCCGATGTGAACCATCCTTCTTTTTGACGAACAAAATCGGCGCTCCCCAAGGCGAGCTACTGGGTCGAATGAATCCCTTCCCCAACAGCTCCTGAAGCTGCGAGGATAATTCCTGCATTTCCGGTGGAGCGAGACGGTAAGGCGCCTTGGCGATGGGCGCCGCCCCCGAAACCAAATCGATACGAAACTCCACTTGCCTCTCCGGAGGCACGCCTGGTAACTCCTCGGGGAACACATCCGCAAACTCGCGTACAACCGGAACGTCATCAATCGAATTGGGCCTCTCCACGGTCACACGAGTATCCATCACATAGGCTATGAATCCATCACAACCCTGCTGCAAACTCTGCCTTGCCCTGGCCGCCGAACAAAATGCTGACCCACACCGGGTCCCTTCGCCATAAACCGTGAGCACTCCCCCACTAGGGTCTCTAATCATCACCAGCTGTCTCTCACAGTCAATGACAGCTCCAAACTTACTCAACCAATCCATGCCCACGATAATGCAAACATCCCCCATAGCTATAGGGACTAAGTCTATAGGAAACTCGACCCCAAAAATCTCGAGTACGCATCCTCGAATCACCTCGGTGGCGTATACTGCTCTCTCGTTTGCTATAGCAACTCGCAGGGGACGACTCATCGTCTCCCGGTCGATATCGATGTACTGGCTAAAGGCCAGCGAAACAAAGGACCGACTCGCACCTGAGTCGAACAATACCAAAGCAGGCACATGATTCACAAGAAAAGTACCTACGCATATAGGAATATAAGCATAATGTCTCAGCATAAATGTAAATACGTGAAAGAATACATACCGGCCACTACGTCAGGCGCCGCGCGGACCTCTTCCGCAGTCAACTGGAAAGCTCTCCCACGAGCCTTCGGGGCCTCGGTCTTCACTGGCCGAACCTCAGGAACCCTGGCAGCAGGCGAAGATCCCTGGCGAAGCTGGGGGCACTTGGCCTTCCGATGGCCAGTCTGGTTGCAATGGAAGCAAACCATAAATCCCTTGGGGCAATCCCTCGCAATGTGCCCCTCCTTGCCACACTTGTAGCAAGCACCCAATCGATACGCCCCCTCATGACCCTTGCCGCACTTCCCACACGTACGGCTCTTCTGTCCTCCGGATCTCAAATCAGCGGACTTGGTCCGCTTGGCTGCCGGCTGCGACTGCGTCGGCCGCCGATCCATCCGCTGAGACTCGGCCTCCTCCCTGGCCTGGGTCTCCAACTCGATCTCCCGCTTCCTGGCATTCGCCTGAAGCTTAGCAAAAGTTTGATATGATGAGTTCGATACGAACTCCCGGATGTCTCTCCTCAGCACTCCCAAATACCGGCTCATCCGAGCCTGCTCCGTGGACACCTGCTCGGGGCAGAACATCGCCCATCATGAAACTTCCGCGTGATCACTGCAACCGAATCATTACCCTGCTTGAGGGTCAAGAACTCCTGAACCAATCGTTCCCTCTCTAGCGGGGGAACGTACTCGTCTCTGAACATAGTAGTAAATCTCTCCCAAGACAAGGCTGAAACCTCCGCGGGAGTGAAGTTCGCCGTCACGAACTTCCACCAATCCTTCGCTCCCAGGCGGAGCTGGTTCAGGGCGAACCGCACCCTCAGATGCTCCGGACATGAACAAGTATAGAAGCATCCCTCAATATCGGCAATCCACCTCATCGCAGCAATCGGATCCTGAGTCCCGTCAAACTCTAGTAGCTTCGTGTTGCCGAACTCCCGGAACAGCAACGAGTCACCCCCCTGTGGCCTGGCAGCAGCCACAGCTGCGGTAGCTGCAGCAGCGGCAGCCTCAGACAACGCGGCATACCGCTCATCAAACGTCTCCATCAGCGTGGTCTTGATAGACCCAAACATCTCCGGAATCTCGGCCCGGATCGCTGCGGCTACCTCCTCATGGATCATCTGACGGAGCTCCTCGTCAGTCACCCCACTCGTGCCACGTCTGTGTCGTGGTCCCACCATGATGTCTCTGAAATACAACAAAAGAATATCAGAGACCCTATCGGGCAAAAATCGCACTCGATAATGCAGTCCTGCTCAGTTTTCGATACTCAGGGGTTCCCACTTGGCTGCCTACTGACCCGGTGTCCTTGGCAGTACGGGCCCAATACTGCCAGTTACACCGCGTCGGTATTCACCTAAGTCATCCTCCCCATCCTCGAATCCTGAGCACACTATTCTTTTCATACTCTTGTTACTCACTCGCTCTCGAGCACCCCATAGAAGCAAGTTTTCCTAGACTAAGGCATCACAAAATCAGGCCACTCTAGCCCTAACATGTATACCTAGTCTACTAGCATGCGTATCATATCATATCATATATCGTAACACATATAATAAAAGTATTTTGGGGATTTTTACCGTTCGGGCGCTGGCTGACCGTACACACTTTTTCTTCTTTGGTCGTCTCATCTTTCAAAATTTAAATTTGATTTACTTAAATTAAATTTTTGTAAAAACAATTTTCTTCAATCCCCGGTTTGAGTCCAGTTACACCCGAAGGTGTACCCGAATCCCTCAAACCAAGGCTCTGATACCAACTTGTTACGTCATAAAATTTCCAACCAAAAATTTTCATTTTTACAACCATTAAGACATGAGTAATTAATTTAGATTTCCAAAATAACGTCATAGTCTCCAACGATTACATAACAAAAGATAAAATAGTTTTCCCCGAGTGTGTGTACGATCACGCTGGCGCCTTCCCACGGTCCTCACTCGCACCTGAAACACATAAGCAACAACTGTAAGCATAAAGCTTAGTGAGTTCCCAAAATACAACATACACACATACGCCTTTCCAGGCCTTGACCTTCCGGTCCATGTATTTCAGGGGACTTCCATCCCGACTGGGTAAACCTTCCGGTCCTACCCACATCAATTCTTACAGTCCATATGACCACGCCTTCCGGCCCATATCAAACGTATCGCATGTTGGATTAATGTCTAAGTCCATAACTATAATTGGTAAGACTTGACCCGACCCGGCATGGTCCATTTGGTTTGCAAACCTTCATGCACTTGGATAGACTATAATGAGAGAAATAAGACACTTATGGTTATTAATATATTATAAGTTCTAGTATATTAATAATAAGAATAATAAGATTGTTTAATTAGTATTGATCAAGAATTAATCTAGGATTAATTAAGTGATCAAAAGAAGACTAATTAAATATATGGGTTGATTGTGTAAATCATCCATACTTATATAGTGGGCTAATGCTCCATGGATAATCAAGTTGGGCTAAAACCCATAGGATGGTCCATGGATGCTCCATGGTGTATTTGAACCCATGGATCCATGGAAATGGAAAGCCATGACAATTAAGGATTTACCCTAATTGCAACACTATATAAAGATCTTATTCTTGACAAAAATCGGCCACTAGAATTATTCTAGAGAGGGCTAGCCGATTTCATGAAGTGTAGAACTCTCTCAAGTTATTCTAAGTGTTTTGATAACTGTGATTCCATTTGAGGCTTCCACACTATTGGGGCTAGGCACTCAAGCTTCATGAAGACTTTCTACATCAAAGAGGTATGTATTCTATCTTGTTATATTCATGTTTTGTATGATAGATTAGGATAATACCTTGGATATTCTTATTTGCATGTATAATAGAGAAAACATAGATCCAAGGTATTTAGGGTTGCATGTACACTTAGGAGTGTTAGAATGCTCAAAACCCAACAGTGGTATCAGAGCCTAGGCTTGTTTTCTTGTTATACTTGCAAATGGAGCTGAAAAATCGAGTTTTGATGGTGTCAACCCAGCAGACTCGCCGAGTCCATGAAGGGACTCGACGAGTCCAAGGCAAAATGCATCCAACTCGCCGAGTTATGTTCATGCACTCGACGAGTTGGACCCCAGACAGCATATTTTCGAGGTTTTTGGCTGGAAATGGACTAGGAACATTACCCTAAGTTGTTTTTGAACTTATAAACTTTTTTTTTAATGTGGTAATGTTCATGCTAATCCATTTTCAAAGATAATTGTCAATAGATTCATGTTTTGTATTAGTTTAAGGTTTAGACTAATTACATGAAGAAGTTTGATATGAATTATCTTGTTCTTATGAGTTGCTTAGATTAATAGAAAAGTTAATTGAAATAGTTGTTTTCAATCCATTTTAATCTAAGAGTTGAGTATAAAATGTGTTTGTGTAACTTGTCCTCAAGTTACATGAAGAGTCACATTAAAGACTCATAAAACTCATAAAAGTTGGTAATGGTTACAAAATGAAGAGTCTTGTGTCATTCAATTTTTTTTTTTTTTTATGACTCCATAACTTGTCCTCAAGTTATGGAAATTCAAGAGTCACTTCATTAATAAATAAATAAATAAATAAAGTGTAACCTTAATTAATTCCATAAGTTATAAAAAATAAAGAAAAGTTAATTCTTTTATTTGTTTAAAGTCTTCCATAAGTTATGGAACTTGAAGAGTTTTTTGGATTAAAACTACTTTAAACACATAAGTTATGGAATTAATTAGTTTTGAATAGTTTCAAAACTTGCCCTCAAGTTTTGGAATTTGAAAAGTTTTCACTTATGAATACTTTAATTCCAAGTTAGCCCTTAGAATTCTAAAGAGTTAAAATTCAACACTTATACTATTTATAACATTAATGGTTAATTATTATATATATGTATAAGAACAAGTCGTTTTACCGTTAGTAGGCCTCATTCACGAAGCCGGTCTATAAGGTGGGTATAAGGTTGTTGCCTATAAAATGGCGACTTAATGGGTGTCTACTCTCACCCACCGCTTGCTTGACTGGTGGAGGGTCGTTAGCCGAACGGGTAGGACAATGACCTTAAATTCTCCCTTCATTAAAAGTATTAATGATAAATACTAAGTAACTAAAATCTTAATAATTCCCAATCTTAGTTACTTTAGGAAAAATGTGAATTTGGTGCTAACCCATGGAATTCACACTTTGTACCTTACCAAGTCGTTGGTGGAGCGTGTGTGGTTAACCGGCACACTAACTTGGACTAGTAAGGACCACGAAGGGTGACTTAATGTTTGTCATAGATCAATGGAGCGTGTGTGGTTAACCGGCACATTGATTAGGTGATAATATTAAGGGTACCAAGTGAATTGGTATGGTTATTCACACCTTGTTTTGTGATCCTCGGCATCCCAGTCACAAAATTTGAGAGGGCACACTCGAGATTGAAACATGCCATTGAAAAGTGCAATGAATCTCAAAAGATCTAGGAATTTCAAATCCAATTAAAACCTAATAAATTATTTCGTTTTTCATGGTGGAAATTGGTGAATCGTCATTCGCCTACCTTCAAATATTTTATAGCTTGGATTACGGCATCCCTCTTCTAAGTTATAAAATAGTTTGTTGGGTCCTAGCCTTAATATTTCATATTGGGTGTCATATTAAGGACTTTAAATCAACTATCTTGAATATCTCCCAAAACATGTCTGGTTTAGACATTTATGATCTTCCCAAATCTCTTGAAGATGATGTTCCTCAACATCATGCTTCACTTCCTCTATCTCCTCCAATTATTCTCCCTCACCCACAAGTTCTTGAAAAGTTTAAGGTCACTCGAGCCCTATTGGCAAGTAAAGGTCTTGGTGTGGTCACATCTTGGAGATGTAATCACATATTGACTAGCCGGGAGAGTTGGGTGTCAAAGTCTTGAGAAAGTTGGTGGTTCAATCACTTTCTAAGTCACATAGTGAGTTCTTTTGGAACACCTATGAAAAAGACTATGACAAGACCCTTAATGATCTTATCTATTTGCTTTGTGCTGTGGAATCAGCAATGATTTGGAACACTAGTAAAGCAAATTTTGTTAGAAGATCAACTTCCCAAACCTTAAATGGACATTGGCAATGGTAGCATTGGATATCTAGAAAAGCATTTCTCTTCCCAATGGAAAGGGATCGGCCATAGTCAACTCGGTTGACCAAATGGTAAAGAGAAAGGCTAAGTCTGAGATAGTCTCATGTGCCATTATCAAAGGGTCTACATGTGTTTTGTTGCCAAAGGAAGGGGCATTGGTTGCGAAGCTGCCCTATTTACCTGAAAGGTCATAAGGTTGATCAAGTCAAGAGGTTTGACTCTACTTCGGGTAAAATACACTGTATAACTCTATTAAGTTCCTATTTGGAGATTCTTATTACATAATGTGAATGGGTCACATGCTGATGTCTTTTAAGAATCAAAGAAAAGATAGGAAGCTTAAAGTAAGTATATGTTGATTCTGATTGCGAAGATGGGTTTCGATCGCATGGTTCGGTAATCAGAATTTTGAGCTACTTCTTAGGAGTTATAATATATTGCTTGTGAATAGATAACAACAAGTTTTCATGTGGATTGTAAGGATAAGTTTTTCCGTAAAGTTTTAAAATAAAAGAAAAACAGGTTTTAATTTTATTTATTTTAAAAAATATCCTTACAATGGCATCGGTGGAAAATTGTTGCTTATATGTTTCCAGTAATAGCAATATTGGAAAGTGGATTTGATTCTTTCATTTGTGGTAGTGTCTGAATTTACCAAATGAAGAAAGTTTTTCATCACCCAAGTTTCAATTGGACAGAAACTTGGAATCATACAAGTTGTATTGTATGATGAATGAGAATTTTCATCTTTGAAAAATTAAGACTAATTCTTTGATCACATGTATATGTGAGTCAATTGAAGGACTAAGGAATTAGGTACACTGGGTATGCGCTGGTCAAGGTCCACCACAAAGATTGATTTGTCATGATTTACTAAAGATTAGTAAATATGATTATACTTATAAGGTTAAGTATAATTCTGTAACATTGGAAAGCATACAATGTATGACAAAACGAATAAGAAGAATTAAATTAGGCAGAAAGATAAAAGTATCTCAAATCTGAAAAGATGGGAGAGTACTTTAGTATCAGGTTTATGATCATCTTAATGATTTAGAAACCATATTACAAATTCATACTCTAAGGACGTCTTAGTGCATTGTTATGGCTAAGAAGAGAGGTCATGAATTGTTGGATTGGTTAAGATCAAGGAGATGAGTCATACTTCGTTCCAAAACAATTCTTAGAGTCACACTCCAAGATTGTAACATTGAGTGACATAAAGTAAGGTATAAAACAGTTATCAAATGTAAGAGTAAAATGTTTTCTACTCTTGTACATTTCAGATTGGTAAGATGTGATATCTTGGATGAGACAAAGACCAACTAAGACCAATTGTGTGAAGTGTTAGTCTTGATAAGAATCCGCACTATCCCTTGAATATTTGTTTTGTTAAGGAATGGTTCTTGACTAGAAAAACTTATATGTCAAGAGGACAGTGGGAGCCTTAAAGATCCTGAAAGAGTTTCAAGAACTAATCAAGAGTGAAACCTGTAATTTATCACTAACACATTCTTATTTCTGTACCTACTTCAAATAAGTTGAATTTACATCTGAGTTATTAGAGTTCAACTTGGAAGCATTGGTGGGCCTTGTGTTACCAAGGTGACAAGAAACTAAGATTGAAAAAGTTTAATCCATGTAAGGTTGAATTTGTCACTAACCTTATCTTGTGATTATGGTTTTGACAAATTCGCATGGATAGGAACTCATACACTATAAAATCTAAGTGTCATAAGGTTTCTCTCCAATTCATGAAAATGATGGTGAGGAAACGCTTTCACTAAATAGATTTTAAGTAGATATCAATTGTGTCATTTGCATTTTCAAAAGTCATTAGTGGAGCGCGTGTGGTTAACCGGCACACTAACATGGACTTGTGAGAAATGGAAAATGCCTAAGCAATTGAGACTATGATTACGGCATCCCTTTTCATAGTTCTGAAAATTGTTTAGACACACATGTGAGCTATCTAAGAAAGGGTGTATGAATCTAAATTTCAGAAGTCCAGCAGATTTCTGGAAATATGTCAGAGCTAGTGGGAGCATAAGTGTTATGCTGATAATCATCATGTTAGTGGGAGCATGATTATTACGTTTAGTGTTGCAAGTTAGCAATGTTAATTATAGAAAACAAAGTTTCAATTCGTGAAGTTGTAGGGGTTGAAAAGTTGTTTTGCTATAATTAAGGGAGAGGAAATTATACTTCATTTCAATTCTAAAGCTTAGATTGAGATTTTAATCATCTTTAGTCAAGAATATATATAAGAATTTTATGTCTGAATGGTTCGACTTAAGAAAATTCTATATATATTGTGTTTTCAAAATTCGATTATGATTACGGCATCCCTCTTCATAGTTAAATTTTGAAAACATGGCAAATGAAAAATATTATAGCAAAAGACTGGTCTAGTATCATGTCTTTATGTCAAACATCATGAATCGTGTCCCATATGCTTCGAATATATGATCGATTGCATGTGCTATAATATTCATCCTTTCTAAATTTTCCAAATGCTTAAGGCATATAGAAGGGAAAAGTCTAGAACTGGATATGACTAAAGTGATTAAGCAATTGTCGAGGACAATCTGAGGTTCGCCAAAGATTGGTTGCTCAGGGACATTTGGAAGTCTAGTGTTAATTTTGGTAGGACCATATTGACATTTTCTGAAAAGAGGTAACTCTTGTTCGGAAGTGATAGTCAAATGGAACTATGGAAATGTCTCCATAGGTGGAAGTTATTAAATCTATGTAAGATTAGGAAACTTAATGCAAGAAGGATGTTCCCAAGGAGTTCATCTCCTTTGGAATGCTCTGTAATGGTTGATGTCAAGTCATTCTGACTTCGTGCATAATCATTACAAGAGGATCAATGCATATAAGTTTAGAATCTAACAGATTTCAGTAAATGACATGAATTTGGAATTCTTGCATTTATAATAAGGATTTGGGATTGTGCAATGAGTATCATTGGAATTATGTTCAATTGATCTACATCACAATGTAAGGATCATAGACAAACATAGTGTGCATACTTGGGGTATGGCATAACTATTGTTTAGAAAAACAAAGTGTACATGCTAGGAGCATGAGACGACTGTTGTTTTTATTCAAGTCTTAAGTTGATTATTTGAAACATTGAATAATGTGTAATCAATATGGTGATAAATAAAAGGTGGTTTTATTTATATTCAAAAGGGTTCTGAGACCATAATAGATTCGATTATTATTGTGTTTCACTTTGCATGTTTTGACTTCCAAAATAGCTAGGTTATTCTTTTCGAATGACTAAGTTCTTTAAACACTCCACAGTCGTTCATATGTTGGAAGTAGGTATGAATCAAGACTGTCATGAATCGGGTTTGTAGATGGCTAAATGGGTTTAGTCATGGCAATGGTGCTACAACATTCATGAGTGCTCATAAGTTATGAGTATTGGAATAAACCCACGCTCACTTGTATCACTTCATGGAATTTATCTCGAGTGATCGTGAGACGGTAATATCATATAAATCTTCAAACCTAGAGATATGAGTTGTTACCTATGAGTTGGTTGTGCATTGATTGCACGTAAACGCATCAGTAACTTGATGTTATAAAACGTGCCTTTGTGTACAATTCAACAAGTAGTAGAACAAGCATATGAGTCGAAGTTTATCTGTTCCTTCTAGAAATAGAAGCGATATCTGGGCCCCTCGATGATTTTGTTGTGACCTATGTACCGGCCGGTCAGAACTGAATTGATGTGTTCGATTAAGTTCTTTGTCAAACAAATCGAAAATCGGGAAACAAACTGCTGGATAATAAGTACGACGTTGTTCCATGTATTTGTCCGGCTGATATCATGAGAACAGAGGATTATATGATCCCTTATCTAATGGACAAGTCATTGACAAGATCAGAGTTCATCTACAAGGTCAGAGTTCGACAGAAGCTTTTGAGAGCTACGATTGCCAGTTGGTTCCTGAAGTCATACGCAATAATAGTTTTAGACTTATCCAAGTGGGAGACTGTTGGATTAATGTCTAAGTCCATAACTATAATTGGTAAGACTTGACCCGACCCGGCATGGTCCATTTGGGTTGCAAACCTTCATGCACTTGGATAGACTATAATGAGAGAAATAAGACACTTATGGTTATTAATATATTATAAGTTCTAGTATATTAATAATAAGAATAATAAGATTGTTTAATTAGTATTGATCAAGAATTAATCTAGGATTAATTAAGTGATCAAAAGAAGACTAATTAAATATATGGGTTGATTGTGTAAATCATCCATACTTATATAGTGGGCTAATGCTCCATGGATAATCAAGTTGGGCTAAAACCCATAGGATGGTCCATGGATGCTCCATGGTGTATTTGAACCCATGGATCCATGGAAATGGAAAGCCATGACAATTAAGGATTTACCCTAATTGCAACACTATATAAAGATCTTATTCTTGACAAAAATCGGCCACTAGAATTATTCTAGAGAGGGCTAGCCGATTTCATGAAGTGTAGAACTCTCTCAAGTTATTCTAAGTGTTTTGATAACTGTGATTCCATTTGAGGCTTCCACACTATTGGGGCTAGGCACTCAAGCTTCATGAAGACTTTCTACATCAAAGAGGTATGTATTCTATCTTGTTATATTCATGTTTTGTATGATAGATTAGGATAATACCTTGGATATTCTTATTTGCATGTATAATAGAGAAAACATAGATCCAAGGTATTTAGGGTTGCATGTACACTTAGGAGTGTTAGAATGCTCAAAACCCAACATCGCACATATCACATATAGCAATTAACTTAATACACATAAAGCATATATTCCATATCATATTCGACCTTCCGGTCACATAGTCAAAACCCTTCCGGGTACAGTATAGTGAGAAGACTCACCTCGTATGCCTCGCTAAGTTGCTACCCGAAAATCCTGGAATCACTCGGGCTCGAACCCTCGAGCTGAAATCCTCCTACGATATATATAAATCTATAAATATTACTTGAACCACTAAGGTGGACCATTCAACTCAAGTCAACACCGGTTGACCCGGTCAGCAGTCTTTAATTAATTAGGACTAGACTCGGCGAGTGCACAATAGTGACTCGGCGAGTCTACGCGTTTTTACCAACTCTCAAGAATTTTCCCTTTGACTCGTCGAGTACTCCCCTGACTCGACGAGTTCCACCTGGGCCTGAATCACAGGGTCACCGCGACTCAACTCGCCGAGTCTAAGGCCAACTCGGCGAGCCCCATCCTGACTCGGTCCACCTGTCAAAACCTTTCCAACTCTCTGCGACCCACTGAGTCGCCCACAACTCGGTCCAGTCTACACACAAGATGGTCTCAAGGACAATCTTCAAGTGACTCGTCGAGTCTGTTCTTCAGACTCGGCGAGTCCATGCCATGCACCAGCTAAAACTGGCTCTTGCGGTCAGATCCGTTCCATAAATTCATAGATCTGACCTTCCCAAGCTTATTTGTCACGTAAAGTCTCAGTCTTGGTTGCCATGCAATGCATACAAGGCTTATTTTGAAGAAACAACCTTTAATATGGCAAGTATAACTTCTAACTCAAATGGATGGGCATAAAGCTTGTCATAAGGGGTCTCCTGGACCTGCTAAAGTCCAGATCTAGGTTCCATGTCTCCATGGGACCTCTCATACTTCTTATTCAAGCCAAGAAAGGCAAGAAGAAACCCTAGATTTGGCCCATCAACACAAAACACGAAGATTGGCTCAGAAAGTTACCTCAAGAAGACCCCCTTGATGAAATGGCAACAGATCTAAGCTCCCCATCACTTCAAGCTTGCTCCTCTCCCTCCTTTCCTTGCACTAACACACAAAATGAAGAACAAGAGGCCTTCAAACACACACACAAGGGCTTACGAACGTATGGAGGCACTTAGGGTTCAAGGTGGCCGCATATGAGGGCCATAAGGTCCTTTAAATAGAGCTTAGGGCCGGGGAATTAGGGTTTCATTAAACAGCACGGACTCGTCGAGTCCATCCCTTGGACTCGCCGAGTCCGGACGCGAACCCCTGCTAAAAACCGCGACCCGACTCGATGAGTTCAACCACCAACTCGCCGAGTCCCCTCACAGAATGCCAAAATATATAAAGAAATGAAGGTACCTGGGGATCCGGGCCGTTACATATAGGTGGTGGAGTCGGTGTCGAGTGATCCGGTAGTTGTAGTTTGCATTTCTATCGAAATCTGCGAGGTGAGTTATCCTCACTATATCGATAAGGTCTACGGCATCAAGGCCAGCCCTTATGATTTACGTCCTGGGTGAGGATGGTTGCTTTGTTATTGCCATGTTAGATTTCATCCTGGTTTCGGATGGGTGTTATGTTATTGCTTTGCTAGAATTTATCCTGTTTAGGATGGTTGTTATACTAGAGATCAGTAGTTATGGTATGCTGCATAAGATTCTGATCTATTGGATCGGAATCAGGATAGATACTATGTTATGCTTTTATGACCCGTGAGGATTTGTATGTTAGTAACCTGTTAGGTATATACTCTAGCTATAAGTCAAACTCTATGATTGATGGTCAATGAGATAGATATGTTTGCTGTGTGTACATGCCAGCATATGATAGTATGCGTACATGGTTAGTTGCTTGTTGGTTGGGTTGAGGCGTCCTGCTTTGTGCTGAAGGCCAACACACCCTCTGAGCGGTCCGGGGAGACTGTAGGCCCACGCGGCGGACTAGTCATGCCGAACGCTCGGGATAGATTTAGATAGACTGTAGGCCCAGTAGGGCGGACCAGTCCGGCCGATGGCCCAGTATGTATGTTGTTTGATTGATCGTATGGCTATGGTTTCTGCCTGTGTGGTATTGGTATTTTGGGGGTAGCTCACTAGGCCCTTGGGCTTACAGTTTATAGTTTATTGTTTCAGGTACTTCAGGAAAGCGAGGGAAGGTGAAGGTGTGACCGTACCGCTCCTCATCCTCATGATCTATTTTGGGACACTCTGATGATAAATGAATTGGAAATGTTTTGCAAAGAAAAATACTATTTGACTCAATTGTTAGTATTAAAAGTTTTAATTTGGCGTAAATTTTATCGGTGTTACAATTTGCATTATCATATGAATTGTTTTGTATCCCCAAGATGTATGAGTTTGATTTCCCATGAATGTATAAATTGTAATGGATCTCTACGTGAGTCGTTATAACCATGCATGATAAATGAGTAATTCGCATGTCTTGGGATTTTTCCAAATTCCGGTTTTGATCAAGATTTTGTCACCCTAGACTAGCCGAGTCTAACTGTAGCGAGCAGCTCAGTTGTGGGGGAGTCACCCCCATATAGATTTATACACAAACTCTCACTCTTCCTCCCGGAGACTCTAATTATAACTATAGGCTATAGTCGAACACTCGTTGGTGTCAATCGATAGTTCCTACTAGATCCCAATTATTACCCCATGAATATGTATAACACTATATGTATTTATAATTACAAACATTAGATGATACATGACTGTGAAAGGATAAAGCCCAACAAACATGAAAGAGGACAACTGTGGCCCATTAGACATGTAAGTTATTTCAAGGCTTGTTAGGTATGCAAAGGGACACTTAAGGCCCGTTAAACATATAATGAATACTATAGGCCCAATTATCATGTAAATTGACCACTAAGACTCAATAAACATTTAAAGGATAATTTAGGCCCATTAAACATGTAATTGGGTCACTAAGGCCCAATAGACATGTAATGATTATATTGGGCTTAATAAACATCCGATTGGGTCACGAACGCCCAGTGAACATGTGTAGGAGATATTAGGCCTAACAATTGTATCGTTGATTCATTTTTATATATTAATTGTGGTATAGGGTTTGTTTTAATCGGAGTGTTGGATTACGAATTTAAAATATTCAACGTTTGATTTGTAATAACAACATTGTTTTATAAAAATATACAAATTTTTAAATACATATATTATAGAAATTTATATTTTTGGCCCAATTGTTTTGAATATGACATATTTGACCCAAAATATTTATTTGACCATTTCGGCCCCATTTGCACAAGAAATTACATTTCCAGACCTTTCTTAGCATAAAATGACATTTTTAGTCCTTTATGATGAAAAATGACATTTTTTAGCCATTTAATCATTTTACTTGGCATTTTCGGCCAAAATATAATTTAGATTGAAATTTTAGCCCAAAATATAATTATTTAACATTTCCAGCCCTTATGTTACTTGGCATTTTTGGCCCATTTTCCCGTAAATTTTACATTTTTGGCCCACTTTTCAAAAACATTGCATTTTTAGCCCAATTTAGAAATAAATGTTATTTTCAACGCTGTATTTGGTTTATTTACATTTATTGCTCAAACTTTGAGTAAATAACATTTTTAGTCAAAAATCTTTATTTTTCACAAGTTTGGGCCCAAACAGTGAGGCCCAAATTTTTTAGCCCATTTGGCTAAAATTTACACTTTTGACCCTTTGAAAAAAGATGGATGTCATAAAAATCTATTTTTATACATGTATGACTTGTTTAGCCATTTTAAAACAGTAAATGTCATTTTTTGCCCTTAACTTTTGTTTTCTTGACAAATATGACCCTTAACAAGATTTTTACTTTAAACTTTTATATCTTAAACATATAAACATTTTTATCTTGATAAGATGATGTATAATGTGTCTTAGTTTATTGGTTTTCACTCATTGTTGCTTAAGATGTCGAGATATGTAAAGATCTAACAAATTTTTACCACATAAATCAAGAAATCACACATATCAAGCATATAACACATAATCTACATACTTTTACTTGTATTCTCCCCCAAAATCATATGAAAAAAAGGGGTATGAACTTACCTTGGGGTATGGATTCGATTTTGATGAAAAGATGGAAGAAGATGGTGTGGTTTTCGGGCCTAGCAAGCTTCTTAAAAGGACCTTTGAATTTTGATGAACTCACTAGTATATAATTTGGAGTGATTTTTGAGTTAAAACCTCCTTGAAATGCTTCTAAGTCTTGAAATTTCTTGATGAAAGAGGAGAGGTGTTCTTCAATGTATACTTAGAAAGAGTTTTGAGATTATGTGTCTGTGTACTTCTTGTTCTCGGCCGAAAGTTTAAGAAGAGGGGGAAGAGAAGAGTGCATGGATATATGTGATTTGTCTAGATGGATGTGGTATATTAACTTGGTTATCCTCCAAACAATAAAGATGTGTCATGTTTTGGTTAGCTTAATCTCTATTGTTAATATGTATTTATTTATTTATTTTACACTTGGGCCAAAATGGGGTAATTATGGTAGGGTTTGGGCCTTAGCTTGGCCCTTACTCGAAATTATAAAGCCCATAAGAAGGTTTTCGGCCCACTGGGCCCTTAAGTGTATTCACGACCCAATTGGCATAAAAGAATAGGTTTATGGCCCATCAGGGTTAATTAGATTTATTATGGCCCAATAAGTCCTATCGAGGGTAAATCAATTCATTTTAGGCCCATTATGGCCCAAAATGCTAAGTTTCATGAAAGTGGGTTCAATTAGAGCCCATTTAAGGGTTCTAAGCACAAAATAGTCAAATTGGAAGCTTATTGGTCCATTAGGCCAAATAAGGAAATCCTAGTCCATAATGGACTTAAACCGGCATTTGTAGGGTTTCCAATCCTTAGTTGACTATTTGAAGTGTTTTGTATGGAGTTTTGACTTTTCAATTGGATTTTAACGGAACTTTGTTGTCATTGAATAACATCATTCATATTTTCAAGTCACGGTTACAATTCATGCCATTGTTAATGTTTACAAAAGTATAGAATTTCCGAGCTAATTTGCTAGTTGTGACATCATCCCCTCATTAAAGGAATTTCATCCCGAAATTCTTATGATACTAGGTCTGAGAATGCGAGAATAAGTGAAGGTACTTCTGCTTCATCCTGTCTTCACGTTCCCATGTTAATTCAGGTCCACGCTTTGCATTCCATCGAACTTTCACAATCGGAATGCAACTTTGTTTAGTATGCTTCACTTCCTTGTCCATGATTTTAAGTGGTTCCTTGATGAACATGATATTCTCGTTGATTTCGATTTCTTCCAATGGAATGATGAGAGTTTCATCGGATAAGCATTTCTTTAGATTGGAAACATGGAATATGTGGTGTGTGCCATTGAGCTCTGCAGGTAGATGCAGCCTATAAGCCACTGGACCGATTCGGGAAAGAATCTCGAACGGTCCAATGTATTGTGGGTTTATTTTTCCCAGTTTCCCAAAATGAATCATCCCTTTCCAGGGAGAGACTTTCTATAGCACTCGATCCCCAACCTGAAATTCCAAAGGCTTTCGCTGTTTATCAACATAGCTCTTCTATCAGTCTCGTGATGCTTGTAGTTGAGCTCTGATTTGAACTATCTTCTTTGTTGTTTCACAAATGATTTTTGGCCCTGTTTGATGGGTTTTGAGCATTCTAACACTTCCTAAGTGTACATGCAACCCTAATAACCTTGGATCTATGTTTGTCTAATTTGTCATGCAAAGTTGATTTCCAAGGTTATATTCCTATCTAGCATACATGGGGAACAATTTTAACATAAAGTATAGATAGAATAACTTACCTTGTTGTTGCTTGTGTTCCTTGAAACCTTGTGAGCCTAGCACCTCAAGTGGTGATGCCTCAAATGCTTCACACAACACCAAATGCTCTTGGAAGAACTTATGAGAGTATACTCACTTCTTCAAATCGGCCAAGCCCTCTATTTCTTTGTTGCAACCGATTTTGGTGGAGATTATGCTTCTTATATAGTGTTGACACATCTAGGGTTAAACCCTAATGTGTCATGACTCTTCATTTCCATGACCCATGGGTTTGTAACTCCCATGGAGCATCCATGGAGCATCCTATGGGTGGAACCCAACTTGATGATCCATGGAGCCTTTTAGCCCACTATACAAGATATGGATGATTTACTTAATCAACCCATATATTTAATTAGTTATCTTTTGATCACTTAATTAATTCTAAATTAATTCTTGATCAAACTAATCAAATAATATTATTAATATATTAGAACTTATAATATATTAATAATCTCCAAGCGTTATTTCTCTCATTTAGTGTATCCAATTGCATGGTGCCATGCAACCCAAATGGACCATGCCGGGTCGGGTCAAGTACATACCAGAAATAGTTATGGACTTAGACACCTTATCCAACACTGTTAACATACTGTTTGGTGTTTGCCCTTTTTCTAGCTGTGTATCACCCACCTTAGCCCAACATAACGGTGATGTGCATTTACGACCATATAACGCTTCGAAAGGAGCAACCTTGATGCTCGTGTGATAACTGTTGTTGTATGGGAACTCAATTAAAGGCAAGTAGGTATCCCACAACCTTATGAAGTCTATCACACATGCTCGGAACATATCTTCGACTGTTTGAATGGTTTGCTCGTTTTGACCACCCATCTGGGGATGGTAAGCAGTACTTATGTCAAGTTGTGTTCCCATAGCTTTTTGAAGTGACTGCCAAAATCGTGAAGTAAAACTACTATCTCGATCCGAGATAATAAATATTGGCACTCCATGAAGTCTCACAATCTCCTTGATGTATATTCTTGTCAATCGTTCAATCTTGTATGATTCCTTTATTGGCAGGAAACGGGCGGATTTTGTTAACCTATCGACTATTACCCATATGGCATCCATCCCATCAGTTGTCTTGGGTAAATTGGTCTCAGAGTCCATGGTAATTCTTTCCCATTTCCACTCGGGTATCACTGGCTATTGTAATAGTCCTGAGGGAATTTTATAGTACACTTTTACTTTAGCACAAGTGAGACACTTGTTCACGTATGTGGCGATTTCAGCTTTCATATTAGGTCACCAATAATGTTGCTTGATATCTAGGTATATTTTGTCTAAACCCGGATGGATGGAGTATTGTGTCTTGTGAGCCTCGTTCATGACTACCTCACTGAATCCCCCAAGTTTAGGGACCCAAATTCAGTTCATGAAATAGTATGTTCCATCTTCCTTGACCTCAAAGTTCTTTTCCATCCCACGCAATGCTTCACTTACTAAATCTTATGACTTCATTGCATTAAATTGAGCTTCTTTGATATGCGATGATAGGTGGGATTGAATGGTTATCGAAAGAGTTTTCACACGGAGATTTGAGCATTCCTTTCGACTCAAGGAATCAGCTACCACGCTGGCCTTGCCTGGTTGGTACTTGATTTCACACTCATAATCGATTAGTAGCTCAACCCATCTTCACTGAATCATTTTAACTCTTTTTGATTTAGAATGTGCTGGAGGCTTTTGTGGTCAGTGAAAATGGTGCACTTTGTACCATAAAGGTAGTGCCTCCAAACCTTCAAAGCGAATACCACAGCTCCCAACTCGAGGTCATGTGTGGTATAATTTAGCTCATGTGTCTTCAGTCGCCTAGACACATATGCTATCACCTTCCCGCGCTACATAAGTACACAACCCAAACCCTGATTTGAAGCGTCGCAGTAAACTACGAAGTCCTCAGTTCCCTCTGGTAAGGATAGTTCCAGTGCACTACAAAGGGCTTGTTTCAAGGTTCGGAAGGCAGTCTCTTGCTTCTCTGTCCATTTGAAAGGAACTCCTTTTTGAGTCAGAGCTGCAAGAGGTTTCGCTATTTTGGAAAAGTTTTGGATGAACCTACGATAATAACCTGCGAGACCCAAGAATTGCCGAATTTTTGAGGGTGTCGTCGAGATTGCCCATCCTTCAATGGACTTGACCTTACAAGGATCTACTTTTGGATATAGTGTCTAAGTCCATAACTATATTTGGTATATACTTGACCCAACCCGACGTGGTCCACTTGGGTTGCACTTCACCCGAATAATTTTTGGATAATCTTTTGAGAATAGTATAAGTTATGATTTATTAATATATTATAAGTTCTAATATATTAATATAAAATCATATTATTTAATTAGTATTGATCTATAATTAATCTAGGATTAATTTAGAGATCAAAAGTATTACTAATTAAATATGGGCTCCTATATTTATATAGTGTGGGCTAATGCTTATTTGGATAGGGTTACGCTTGCATGGAAAGTCCATGGATACTCCATGGAGCTTTAACCCATGGATCTCATGGAAATGAAAAGACATCGGTATTAGGGTTTACACGGATGTAACCCTAATCCACCACACTATATAAAGGAGGCTTTGGTTCTTGAAATCACACTAGTTGTGGTGAGTAAAGTAAGAGGGTCGATTTCAAGATAGTTGTGACTATTCTCTCAAGGTTCCAAAGTTTGTGGTAATTTGTGAATTCCATTTGAGGCATCCACACTATTGGTTCTAGGCTCTAAAACTCCAAGCAATCAACTACAACTACAAGGTAAGAAATTCTACTAGCTTTATTTGATTCAAGTTCCCCATGCCATGCTAGATAGGATAAGAACCTTGGAAAAATAATTATTTGCATGTATCTTAGTCAAACATAGACCCAAGGTTTCTAGGGTTGCATGTACACTATATTGGAAAAAGTTAGAATGCTCAAAACCCATCAGTGGTATCAGAGCCTAGGCTTGTTTGTTTGATACTTGATGCAAAATATTGGAAAAAGTTGATTTTTTTGCTGTCTGCCTGCTGAACTCGCCGAGTCCATGGGGGGACTCGCCGAGTAGGTTCGTGCACTCAACGAGTAGGAGCCTCAGAATGCAGATTTTCGACTTTTGCTGCTGGAAATGGACTAGAAACATTACCCTAAAATGTTTTGGTGTTATAAAAGTTGTTTTAGATGAAGTAATGTTTATGCTAACCCATTTACAATGGCTATAATGTTTATACTAGATAGGATAAGAACCTTGGAAAAATAATTATTTGCATGTATCTTAGTCAAACATAGACCCAAGGTTTCTAGGGTTGCATGTACACCATAGGAGTGTTAGAATGCTCAAAACCCATCAGTGGTATCAGAGCCTAGGCTTGTTTGTTTGATACTTGATGCAAAATATTGGAAAAAGTTGATTTTTTTGCTGTCTGCCTGCTGAACTCTCCGAGTCCATGGGGGGACTCGCCGAGTAGGTTCGTGCATTCAACGAGTAGGAGCCTCAGAATGCAGATTTTCGACTTTTGCTGCTGGAAATGGACTAGAAACATTACCCTAAAATGTTTTGGTGTTATAAAACTTGTTTTAGATGAAGTAATGTTTATGCTAATCCATTTACAATGGCTATAATAAAAAAT
Organism: Lactuca saligna; assembly: GCF_052625555.1. Lineage (NCBI taxonomy): Eukaryota > Viridiplantae > Streptophyta > Magnoliopsida > Asterales > Asteraceae > Lactuca > Lactuca saligna. Next base: position 158,102,115 of record NC_136417.1, read on the forward strand.
TACAAGTTTTATGAGTAATTTATGATTTTTGAAATGTTCATATTCATGTTCTTGAACTTATGAAGATTAGATGATCATATGAATTGTTTGTAACCTACTTGGTAGTTTAATTCTTGATCATAATGTGTTTTAATGGAGTCCATAACTTGTCCCCAAGTTACGGAAAACCAAGAGTCACACTTGAATTAAAACCATTAAAATAACACAAGAGTTAGAAAAATGAAAAGTCATCATTTTAATACACAATTAAATTCATAATTTATAAGAAATAAAAAATTTTGAAAGTTTATAAAACTTTCCATCAAGTTTTGGAATAAGTAAAGTCATGATTAAAACTTTAGTTCCAACCCTTAGAATTTTAAAAGTTAAAATTAAACCGTTATACTTTATAATATTATAAGTTCATAATATATATATATATATATATATATATATATATATATATATATATATATATATATATATATATATATATATGTATGTATGTATGTATAAGATCAATTTGTCTTACCGCTAGTACGCCTCATTCACGAAGCCGATCTACAAGGGGGGTATAAGTTTGATGCCTATAAAATGGCAACTTAATGGGTGTCCACTCTCACCCACTACTTCCTTGATCGGTGGAGGGTCGTTAGCCGAACGGGTAGGACAAGGACTTATAAATCTCTCATTAAAAGTATAATGATAATAATAAAGTAACTAAACTTTATTGAATTCCCAATCTTAGTTATTTTAGGAAAATGTGAATAAGGTGCTAATCCATGAAATTACACTTTACACTTTGTTTAAGTCGTTAGTGGAGCGTGTGTGGTTAACCAGCACACTAACTTGAACTTAACAAGGTAGGTAAAGGGTGACTTAATGTTTATCATAGTATCAATGGAGCGTGTGTGGTTAACCGGCACATCGATTGATGGGTAATACATTAAGGGTACCAAGGAATTTGCATGGTTACTTCATACCTTGTTTTGTGATCCTCGGCATCCCAGTCACAAAACTAGAAGGGCACACTCGAGATTGAAACATGCCATTGAAGAAAGTTCAATGAATCTCAAAGAATCTATGAGTTTCTAAACCAATTAAAACCAAATTAAATATTTCATTTTAATGGTGGAAATTAGTGAATCGTCATTCACCTACCTTCAAATATCTTATAGCTTAGATTACGACATCCCTCTTGTAAGTTATAAAATATTGTGTTGGATCCTAGCCTTAATACTACATTTGGGTGTTTTATTAAGGACTATCTCTAAATCTAATCAAATTTATTATCTCTTCTTTTTTCAGATGTCTTCCAATAATAATGCTTCTGGCTCTAACCCTACTGGCTCCTTCTCTTTCATGAATCTTTGTGGGAGAGTCATCTTTGATGGATCTAACTTTACTGATTGGATCAGAAACATCAGGATGGCCACTCGGTATGAGAACAAAGAATTGATGGGTTTTAGCCATAAGAACATCCTATGTGCTCATACAAACCCTAATGCTTGGATCTAGGTTTCTCTATTGTACATGCAGTTCATCCAAGACTATAAACCCTAGATCTAGTATATGATAATCAATATAACATATGAATTAGGGTTTAGATCATACCTTGATTGTTATGTAGCAATAACAATCTCAAATCCTCCTTGTATTGACTTTAGAAAGCTTAGAGTCACAAATGTCACTCCTCTAATGGTTCACAACCACCAAGAGCAAGAGGATGAAGAATAAGGAGAGTGGAGGCTGCCCAAAATCATTCAAAACCCTAGAGGATCCCATCATCACGTTTTTGGGGCTTAAGGGTGCTATTTATACATGTAGGCTATTAGGGTTTTAAACTAGGAAACCGTAATCTGACTGCTTAAGCCCTAAGCAGCCCATGGATTCCTTTGGTATATCTCTTGGACGATTTCTAATGGGCTTCCCCATAGAATTAGTCCAACTTATATATTATTAAGTAATCCATAGCCCAAATGTAATTATCTTATAATTACAGTTCCAGTCCCTTAAGTTTAATTTATCTCTTTTAGCCACAAAATTAATTATCAATTAATTCTTGACTAATATTAATTAAACAATATGATTTATCCTTTAATATATTATTCTCATAATATATTAATAAATCATAATTAATCCTCTCTCTCCATAATTCATCCTATCAAGTTGCTTTGGTGAAGGCAACCCAAAAGGACCATGCACCATCAGGTCAAGTTCATACCAAAATAGTTATGGACTTAGACACTAATCCAACAGTCTCCCACTTGGATAAGTCTAATAACTATTCCGCGTATGACTTCAGATCCTGATCTGCAATCGTAGCTTTCTAAAGTCGATGTCTACTTTGATCTTATCAGATGCGTGTTTCCTTTAGATAAGAGATCATATATTCCTCCATTCTAGATATCGTATAGATATAAGACATGAATTCTAATCATTCTCCCTATACTATTTCCCAACTTCCGATTTATGATGACTGACTAATTGAACAAATCAAATTAGCCCTAGCCCGACCGAGCATTTACGTTTGTCATCACTAAATCATCGAGGGGCCCAAAGATATCGCTTTTATCCTACTTTGGATAAAAGGAACGGGTAAACTTTGACTCAATGTTCGCTTGCACTCACTTACCGAATCACACGTAACAATCTGTTTTATGTCACCAAGTTACTGGTGCGTTTACATATTATCAATGTGCAACCGATTTGCAAGATACAACTCACACATCTCGGTTTCAAGAATATAAGATGTTATCGTCTCACCAATCATTCGTGATAAAATCCATGAAGTGATCCAAGTGAGCGTGGGTTTAATCCAATGCTCAAATCAAATTCATAAGCACTCATGAACGTTGCAGCAAACATTTGCTTATGTCTAATACTCTTTAGACAATCCACACACCAGTTCACGATAGTCTTCATTCATACCTACTTCCAACATATGAATGACTGTGGCCCGTTTGAATAATTTGACTGTTCTTAACCAATTAAATTATTCAGGAAGTCAAAACATCTAAAGTGAAACACAAGAATAATACTAATCCCATATGGCCTCAAACCTTTTGAGTATAAATAAAACACCTTTGATTTATCACCATATCGATTACTCATTATTTGTTGTTTCGGGTAATCAACTTCTTACTTGAATTACAACACTTGTCCCATGCTCTCAGCATGCACAAAATGTTTACCTATGGTTCTTACCTTGTGAAATAGATCAAATGAACACATTTCCAATCATACTCATTCCACAACTCCTAATCCTTGTCACAAGTGTAAGAATATCAAATTCTTGCCACTTATAGAATATGTTAGATTCTAAAATTTTATGCAATGATCCTTTCGTAATGTCACTGCACTAAAGTCACAATGACTATTGCCAATGAAATTACAAAGTCCTCTATCGGAGATTGTTACAAGACAATTCCATAGATGTGATGTCTCTCACTCAAAGTACATTTCTTTGAACATCCTTTTGCATAAAGTTTCTAATCTAGACATAGATTCTCAATATCTAACTCCCAATATGGAAACCTTTCCATACTTACCATATGACAACTTATTCTTAATAGAATCTTATCTATTCATAATAATGTCGATATACTCCATCCAATACTATACTTCCAACTACTCACAAGTGACCAATCCTCGACGAACTTTGGATTGTCCTTTGATAGTTGTTTAATTATCTTAGTCAAAACCGATTCTTGTGCTTTTTCCCTCTAAATGCGCTACACATTTGGAAAATTTTGGAATGGTCAAATATTATAGCATTTGCAATCGATCCTATACCCGAAGCGTATGGGACACGATTCATAATGTCTTACATAAAGATTTGATACTTTATCAATCTTCTGCCATAATATTCTATGTACTATGTTCTCACAATTCAAATTATGAAGAGGAATCCCATAATCATAATCGAAATTTAAGAACACATTATGTATCCTTGACTAAATTTATTAACATTCCACAACCTAAGCCTTTAATTTTGAAATGAAGCATAATATTCTCTCCCTTAATTATAGCAAAACAACTATTCAACCCTTACAACTTTGCAACGTATGAATCTTGTTTTCTATAATTAATATTGCTAACTTGCAATACTTGCCTTAATCATCATACAATCATAACATTTATGCTCCCACTATTATGATGATTATTATAAGCATAACACTTATGCTCCCACTAGCTTTGACATGTATTCAGAAAACAGCTTAACTTCCAGAAAAACAATACTTATTGAATTTCTTAAGTTTATGTTTCTAATACCTAATGCTATGATAATCCTTTATCAAGGCTTCTCAAACTTATACACCCTTGCCTTAGATAACTCATATGTGTGTCTAAACAATTAAGACTAATTGCCAAATCTCACAATTCGAATCATGGAAAGGGATACCGTAACCATAATCGAATTCGAGAATACAATTTTGCAATTGCTATCTTCTTAAAATCTCTCTTAGTGAAAGCATTTCCTCACATTCATTTTCATGAAGGGGGGAATCTTATGACACTTAGATTTAATGGTGTATGTGTGTGTTCCTATCCATGTGAATTTGTCAAAACCAAAGTTTGCGACAAATCCAAACTCATATGGAACATTCTCAATCTTGATTTCTTGCCTTATGGTAACACAGTTGCCTACCATGTCTTCCAAGTAGTTAAGCAGCTCACCCTTTCCCGTCAATGTAGTTTTCATTGATTAAGGTCCTTGCCTTTTATGCATTCAAATGAGAACTCATAGAGTTCACATGCATAATTAACTCAATTAGAATGCCACAGAAACAAAATAACATCAACATGATAGGTTATAAACTTCAAGTCGTGTGCTAGTGATGTTAGATAAGGTTTATTTTGATTTGTTCTTGAAACCTTTCAAGACAATTAAGACTTCCACTGACTCCTTGACATATAATATTCTCTTGTCAATAAATCATTTCTTGACATCCAAATATTCAAGAGTTAGTGTAGTTTTTATCAAAACACTTCACAAAATTGGTCCTAGTTGGTCTTCGTCTTATCCGAGACATTACAACTTTCCAATTTCAAATGTGCAATAATAAGAAAATCTTTTTCCCTATTCTACATTTGATGAGTGTTATAAACCTTCTTAAGACTTGTCACTCAATGTCACAATCTTAACTTTAACACTTGTTTTGGAACGAAGTGTGATTGACTTCTTGATTTAACCATTTCTTCAATTCTTGATTCCCCTTCTTAGACATACAATTGTACTAAGACTTACTTAAAGGATCAATTGAGATATGGTTCTTAATCATTAAGACCTATCATAAAACATAATAAAAGGTACTCTCCCTTCTTCTTAGAATAGAGAAACTTTTATCTTTCTGCTTACTTGATTCTTTTTATTCGTTCTGCTTATTGATTTAAACTTTTACAATCAATTCAGAATTACACTTAATCTTATAAGTGTAATCATATTTGCTAAACTTTTAGTAAATCATGACGAATATCATGGTTACTCTTGTGGTGGACTTGATCAACACATAACCTTGTGTACTCGATCTCCTAGTCCTTCACTTGACACTTTGTCAACGAATTAGTCTAATTTCCAAATGTGAAACTTTATTCATTCATCATACAATTCTTGTTGCACGATTCCAAATCTCTATCCAATAGAAACTTGGGCGATGAGAAACTTTCCCTATTTGGTAAATTCTCGACGTGTCCACAAACAACATAATTAAGAATCACATCCATTTGTTGTAAATATACGAACATCAATTTTTCATAACGATTTCATTGCAACGAAATAAATAAATAAACACGTCACACAAAATTTATTTTATTTATAAAAATAGCGGAAACATTTGTCCTTACAATACAAAATCAACTAAAAAACTATGTAATACATATTCCTAACAACTCTATCTAAGCTCAAAATCTAATCATCGAATCCGTGTCTTCGTGATTAGATTCATCTTGCTATTTCATCAAGCTTCCTCTCTTTTCATCGATCCTGCAAAACATTCAAATGAAATCCTATCACATTATGTATTAAGAATCAACGAATAGGAACTTAATCGAGATAGATAGTGGATTTTACCTGAAGTACAACCATACTCTTTGACTCTCCCATCTTTTGGACTCTTCAGGCTCTTAGGTCATACTTGTATCCAACGCCCTTTCTCTTGGCAGCAAACGCAGGTCGGTTCTCCTAGAACGTCCTCGGAAGCATGGTTGGTTGACTTTCCCAACAAATATGTTCCATTGCTTTGCCAAACCATTTCTGATTCAGCAGCAATGAGCATGTAAGTTAGCTCAATAAGATTTGCGTCATGATCCATCATATAATACTTTCTTTTGAACTCATTATATGATTCAGGGAGTGACTGTAGAACCCAGCTTGTAGCCAACTCATCAAGGAATGATGCACCCAACACTATCAACCTATCAATGTGTGATTTCATTCCAAGAATGTGGGCACACATGGGTTTACCATCTTCATGTTTCATTTCCAATAGGGCTTTAGTGACATTGAAGCTTTCAATTCTTCGATCTTGTGGGTTAGGGAGAACAACGGGAGGAGGAGGAGGATGAGGAAGTGAAGCATGATTTCTTGCTCCTCGATCAAATCGTGGAATATCATCTTCATCTGGAAAGCTTGTTCCACGGGATTTGGGAAGACCATAGTTGTCGAACTTTGACATCTACAAAACGGGAGTAAACATAAATTCAAGTTAGTTGATAGATTGAGTCCTTAATAAATCACCCAAATGAGATATTAAGGCTAGGACCCAACACAATACGCTACAACCTAGAAAAGGGATGCCGTAATCTAGTTGTAGAATATTTGAAGGTAAGTGAATGACGATTCACTAATTTTCCACCACGAAAAACGAAAAAGAAATTTAAGTTTTAAATCTATGAAAGCTCCTAGATCCTTTGAGATTATTTGAACTTTTCAATGGCATGTTTAAATCTCGATATGCCCCTCTTGTTTGTGACTGGGATGCCGAGGATCACAAAGTGGGTGTGAATAACCGTGCAAACTTACATGGTGCCCTCACATGTTACGGTCACCTATTCGATGTGCCGGTAAACCACACACGCTCCACCGAACTATGACAAAGATTGAGTCACCCTTTGCTACCATTGCTTAGAACCATTTAGTGTGCTAGTAAACACACACGCTCCACTAAGTCTTTGCAAGGGCACAAAGTGTAATTTCATGGAATTGCATCAATTCACTTTTGCCTAAAGTAACTAAGATTGGGAATTTGTAAAAACATTTAGTTACTTTTGTACTTCATTATACTTAAAATGGAAGGTTTTGTCATATCCTACCCGTTTGGCTAATGACCCTCCACTACTCAAGAGTGTGGTGGGTAAGAGTGGATACCCATTCAATCGCCATTTTATAGGCAATTTCCTTAAACACCCCTTATAGACCAGCTTCGTGAATGAGGCCTATTAACAGTAAGACTGACTTTTACTCATACACATATATAATGTTAGACTTTTAATGTTATATATAGTATAGGGTGTATTTTATACTTGTAAAATACTAGGTGGTCTAATTTAATAATTATACTTTTAATTTAATTAAATTATACACAAAAACTATATGGATTTATTAAATCTCCATTAATTATACACCTTAAATAATTAATAAAACCATAAGGGTGTGATTTGAACTTTTCAAAACAATACTAGGGATTTTAGAATTTAACGTTTCTAAATTAAACTTTTAATCAACTTTTAAAATTCCAAAACATGAGGGCAAGTTTTAAAACATTTCAAAACATTAGGGTTTCAACTATTTAAATTTCAAAACTAAACTTTTGAGTTTAAATTTAAACTATAAAACCTAAAGCGGAAAATTGAAACTTTTCATAACACAAGGATCAAATAACAAATAATATAAAGGGTAAATTACACCAGTCGTCCCTCATGGAGGTGCCAAAAAGCGTGTTTAGTCCCTATTTTAAATAATTAACTCGGACAGTCCCTCGTTTGTTTAAAAGTTGCACATTTAGTCCCTATTACCATAAAATGACTATTTTACCCTTAATAATTTCCTTTTTCATTTTTTTAATTTATTTATCAGTTTTAAATTAAAAAAATAACTTAACAAATATCCCCGCCCCTCCCCTTTTCATTTCCTGCAACAAGATTCTTCGGACCCACCACCACCTATCACCGCCAGCTCTTCCGGAGCCACCACCTATCATCGCCACTTATTCCCCTGTTTAGCGCCTTATCCATAATCCTAATCTCACAAAAACGACCATCGATTTCACAGAAAACCACCATTATCACCAATCACAACTACCAATCTCCATAAAAACTACCATCAGGACCATCACCTACCTTACTTTATCTATTGATCTTTTCCTGGTCAAACTTTTAACTCAAAAGAAAGAAGAATGGTGAAGAGGAATCTCCGATTGAGAGATAGAGGAGCAAAAGGAGGGTGATAGAAAAACATACATATGCAATCGATCCACCCATCAACTTCACGCCGGATTCAATTGCAACTGTGGAGCTCGATGATCTCCATATCTCTACCAATCTATAATGATGCAGGAAAAGATCAAAACCCTAGCCACCGCTGGTGGAAGTTGTGGAGCTCGACGCATATGTCGAAACCCTAGCTGCCGTTGATGGGATATGTCAAAACCCTAGTCGTGGAGAGTTGTGTTGATTTGGAGACGAAGACTCCGGCACTGTCATCAGGTGGTGATCATCAATCGGAGAATCGAAAACGATGGGAGATGAGTACTAGATCATCAGTGACTGGAAACAAACAGAAGTAACTTCGTCTATCATTACCGGTTCTAACCTCGACGGTGATGAAACGATATTACACAGATGACGGGAGGTTATTCATCACGGAAGAGAAGGCCGAGATTCCGAAATGAAATATCCATCACTGTCCTTCGTGTGAAAATGGAGAAGAGAGTGAAATTGTGGAGGAGGATGAGAGAGATAGAGAGAGAGAGAGAGAGATCAATGGTTGTGGTATTTTCTAGCGTATGAGAGAAAGGGAGAGAGATTAGAGAGGCTTGTTTTTATTTTATTTTATTTATTAATAAATAATAATAAATAATATTAGATTAATTAAAAGTAAATATCCAAGGGCATAATGGTCATTTCAAATATGGCGTGGACTACATTTGCAACAAAAACACATATCAGGGACGAAGCGTGCAAGTTTTAAACAAACGAGGGACGGTCCGAGTTAATTTTTTAAAATAGGGACTAAACACGCTTTTTGGCACCTGCACGAGGGACGATTGGTGTAATTTACCCTAATATAAATTAAACAATTAATTTCATCATTATCTATATTTGACCTAATTTCAATTTCTTGCAAAATAAGTTACCCAATTATTACAAATAATCAACTTTAATCATATAAGCAAGTTATTATCTAATCAATTCGTAATTATCTTGTGTTTAATCAAGGATATACTCATAAATATGATTACAATCAGATTTTAATGACTTAAACCAGATAAGGCAATTATCCATGAGAAAAACAGCAAGAAATCCCGAAATCCCCTCTTTCTAACGCTCGAACTCGCCGAGTACCCATGTGGACTCGCTGAGTAGGGGCCTACTCGCGGAGTCCACAATGGGACTCACCGAGTCCATCAGGCAGGATCACAAAAAACGAATTTTTCAAGCATGAACAAATAAACAAGGCATCATTACAATAGAAACCAATCAAGGCTTTGATACCACTGATGGGTTTTAGCCATAAGAACATCCTATGTGCTCATACAAACCCTAATGCTTGGATCTAGGTTTCTCTATTGTACATGCAATTCATCCAAGACTATAAACCCTAGATCTAGTATATGATAATCAATATAACATATGAATTAGGGTTTAGATCATACCTTGATTTTTATGTAGGAATAACAATCTCAAATCCTCCTTGTATTGACTTTAGAAAGCATAAAGTCACAAATGTCACTCCTCTAATGGTTCACAAACACCAAGAGCAAGAGGATGAAGAATAAGGAGAGTGGAGGCTGCCAAAAATCGTCCAAAACCCTAGAGGATCCCATCATCACGTTTTTGGGGCTTAAGGGTGCTATTTATACATGTAGGCTATTAGGGTTTTAAACTAGGAAACCCTAATATGACTGCTTAAGACCTAAGAAGCCCATGGATTCCTTTGGTATATCTCTTGGACAATTTCTAATGGGCTTCCCCATAGAATTAGTCCAACTTATATATTATTAAGTAATCCATAGCCCAAATGTAATTATCTTATAATTACAGTTCCAGTCCCTTTAGTTTAATTTATCTCTTTTAGCCACAAAATTAATTATCAATTAATTCTTAACTAATATTAATTAAACAATATGATTTCTCCTTTAATATATTATTCTCATAATATATTAATAAATCATAATTAATCCTCTCTCTCCATAATTCATCCTATCAAGTTGCCTTGGTGAAGGCAACCCAAAATGACCACGCACCATCGGGTCAAGTTCATACCAAAATAGTTATGGACTTAGACACTAATCCAACAAGAATATGTTCTCGACAAGGAGCTAAAGGTACTCGAGCCAACTGCTACTCCTGAAGAGCTTGCTGATTATGAGGTACATGAAAGAGATGCTATAAAAGTGGCATGCATCATGATGGCCACCATGACAGCCGAGCTCCAAAATTCCTATGAGGACTATTATCCTTTTGAGATGCACCAGGACTTGATGTATCGCTACCATCAAAGTGCTTGTCAAGAGCGATATGAAATAATATCCTCCATGATAACAACCCGAATGAAGGATGGTGAACCCATCATAGACCACATGCAGAAAATGCAAAGGTATGTGGATCGTTTACTGAAGCTGAATGTGAACTTCCCCGAGGAGTTAGCAATAAACATCATTTTGTACTCCGTACCATCGTGTTATGATCAAATACGCATGACATATCAGATGAACAAGGGAGAAGTCACCTTCAGCAAACTTCAAGGACTCTTGAAGACCGCCGAAATTGGTCTAAAGGGTAAGACGGTTGTTACTACTCCTACTCCTACTCGAACTACGGCCAATGTCTTGGCTATCGGGCATGGCAAAGGGAAGAAGAGAAAGAAGACTTCTAAGGGTATCAAGGGTAAGACCCTTGAAGGCTCCTCTTCAAGCAAAACCAAAAAAGGTTTTGTCACTCCTTCTACTAACGCGAATGAGGCTGAATGCTTCTATTTTCATGAAAAGTCGCACTGGAAGCGAAACTGCCTAATGTACCAGCAAGATTTGAAGGATGGGAAAGTAAAACACAACCATGCAGGTATATACACTATATTGTCTAATAACTAACCTCATTCTAAGTCTGGGATCCTTGACACAGGTTGTGAAATTCACATATGTTGTGATTTGCAGGGACTAAGAAAAAGTGAGAATGTGGAGCAGGGAAAGATAAACTTGATCATAGGAAACAGGAAAGCTTCATATTTCACCAAGATAGGAGTTTATTCCTTAGTGCTAAATAGTGGGTTTACATTAGATTTGAATATGTGTTATTATTCTCCAAAAATGGCAAGAAATGTTATTTCCTTTCATGCATTGTATAAACAAGGTTTTACCTTTTATTTTGATAATAATAATGGTAGTATTGATGCTTTCTTTAATAATGTTCTTTATTTTAAAGCGTTACCTTGTGATGGCGTGTATGAAACTATATCTGTTGTAGATAATCTAGGAAATAATGTATTGTGTATTGACTCTTCCGCTAGCTTAGATAAAGCATCTTTATGGCATTGTCGTCTTGGACATGTAAGCAAGAAACGCATATGCCAACTCCAAAAGGATGGAGTCTTGGAGTCATTTGACCTAAAGTCAGATGATAGTTGTGAATCTTTTTTTCTTGGTAAAATGACAAAGTCACCTTTTACTGGCACTTATGCTAGGGGTGAAGGTTTGTTGGACCTCATACACACGGATGTGTGTGGACCCTTCAGAACTGCCACAAGAGATTCTAATCGCTTCTATGTGACTTTTACTGATGATTTTAGTAGATATGGATATGTCTACCTAATCAAGCATAAGTTAGAAACCTTTGAGAAATTCAAAGAGTTTAAGCAAGAAGTGGAGAATTAGTTGGGGAGGAACATTAAGATGCTTCGATTCGATCGTGGTGGTGAGTATCTTAGTACTGAGTTCCTTGACTATCTTAAGGAATGTGGGATTATCTCACAATTGACACCTCCTATGACACTACAGTTGAATGGTGTAGCTGAGAGGCGCAATCGGACCTTGTTAGACATGGTTCATTCCATGATGAGTCGAGCTTCACTACCAATCTCATTTTGGGGGTATGCCTTAGAGACTGCCGCCCATATCCTTAATCTAGTCCCTACAAAGAAGGTTGCCAAAACACCTCACGAGATGTGGACTGGAAAAGTTCCCAATCTAGACCACATCAAGATTTGGGGTTGCGAGGCTTTCATGAGACGTGAGACTCACGATAAGCTCGAACCCCGAAGCGAAAGGTGTATTTTCATCGGCTATCCACAGAAATCCTTTGGCTACATCTTCTACAGACCCAGTGATAATATGGTCTTTGTAGCAAGAAGAGGATTCTTTCGAGAGAAATAATTCATGAGCCAAGGAGACAGTGGGAGGCAAATTTACCTTGGGGAAATTCAAGATTCAAGTGGTGAAGGAACCTAAAAACCTAACCCTCAACCTGAGGAGGAAACTCCTGTTGAGCCGACTGAAGAATCTATACCTCTTAGGCGTTCCACCAGAGTTAGGTATGCACCTGAGCATTATTATGGTTTCCATATTGCTGCCAAAGGTGAGACACTTCTCAGTGATAATACACTGGTAAATCTGGATGAGCCTAACAGCTACACGGAAGCCATGGCAGGCCTTGAGGCTGCTAAATGGAAAGAGGCTATGGATAGCGAGATACAGTCCATGTATGACAATCAAGTTTGGAACTTGGTTGATAATGTACCTGATCGTAAGATAGTTGGATGCAAATGGATCTTCAAGAAGGGTTATTCTTATAAGGTACAACTGGTTGCAAAGGGTTATTCTCAAACTCCGGGAGTTGATTATGATGAGACCTTTTCACCAGTGGCCAACATTAAGTCTATTAGGGTTCTGTTAGCCATTACTGCATTTCATGACTATCAAATATGGAAAATGGATGTCAAAACCGCTTTCCTTAATGGAAAGTTGGCTAAAGATGTTTACATGGTTCAGCCAGAGGTTTTTGTCAGTTCAGAGTATTCCAATAGAGTGTGTAAGCTCGAGAAATCCATTTATGGATTGAAACAAACACCTCGCAGATGGAATCTCTGCTTCGATGAGAAAGTCAAAGAATTTGGCTTTTCTAGGAGTGAAGATGAATCTTGTGTCTATGTCAAGGCTAGTGGGAGGATAGTCATTTTTTGGGTACTGTATGTGGATGACATACTACTCATAGGAAATGACATCCCAACCCTGCAGTTTGTTAAGTCCTGGCTTGGGAAGTGTTTCACTATGAAGGACCTTGGTGAAGCTGCCTATATCCTAGGGATAAGGATTTTGAGAAGCAAGATTAAAAGACTAATTGGACTTAGTTAAAGCACCTATTTGGACAAAGTGTTGAAAAGAATCAACATGCATAACTCCAAGAAAGGTGAGTTACCCATCTAGAGTAACGCCAGATTGAGTAAGACACAAAGCCCTAGTACAGAGGCTGAGATAGCAGAAATGAGTCGAATACCTTATGCTTTAGCTGTAGGATCGATCATGTATGCTATGATGCGTACTCGACCTGATGTAGCCTTTGCTTTGAGCATGATTAGCAGGTATTAGGGGAACCCTGGCAAGGCACACTGGACTGCAGTAAATAATATCCTCAAGTACCTGCGAAGGACTAAGGACTTGGTCCTTACCCTTGGTAGGAGTGATGACTTGAGAGTTGTAGGGTACAGTGATGCTAGCTTCCAGACTGACAAGGATAATTTCCGCTCTCAGTCGGGCTGGATCTTTACCCTAAACGGAGGTGAAATTACTTGGAAAAGTTCCAAGCAGGAGATAGTGGCTGATTCCACTTGTGAATCAGAGTATATAGCAACAAGCGAGGCAGCAAAGGAGGCTATATGGCTAAAGAACTTCATCAGAGACCTTGGAGTTGTACCATCTATAAAGGAGCCAATAGAGATTTTCTGTGACAATAATAGTGCGGTTGCCTTATCCAAGGAACCAAGAGATCATGGGAGATCTAGACACATTGATAGAAAATATCACCTCATCAGACATCGAATAGAAGAAGGAATCCTCGTGGCAAAGAGGATATCATCGGATGAGAACCCAGCAGATCCCCACACGAAGGGACTGACTCGGGCTAAGCATCTCCAGCATGCTCGGAGCATAGGGCTGAAGGATGATATTAGTTTTAGTAGTTAGATAATCTTGAAATTTTTAAAATGTAATTGACATTTGATGATAAATAAAAGATGTAATTTATGAGTAAAGTGTTGCTATCATTTGTCAACCATTACTATTATTTCTTTTTGCATGTTTTGACTTCCAGAATAATTATGTTATGGTTTATATCATATTATTCAAACTCTCCACTGTCGGTCATATGTTGGAAGTAGATATGAATCAAGACTGTCATGGGTTGGCTTGTAGAGGTCTAAGATGTTAGACAAAGCGGGGATACAACACTCATGAGTACTCATAAGTTCTGAGTACTGGATTCAACCCACACTCACTTGTATCACTTCATGGAATTTATCTCGAGTGATCGTGAGACAATAATATCATATAAGTCTTCAAACCTAGAGATATGATATGTTGCCTATGAGTTGCTTATGCATTGATTGTGCGAAAACGTATTGGTAACTCAATGTTCTAAAACATACCTTTGTGTGTAATTCAACAAGTAGTAGAGCAAACATATGAGTCGAAGTTTATCTGTTCCTTCTAGGATTAGAAGTGATATCTGGGCCCTCGATGATTTTGTTTTGACCTATGTACCGGGCCCAGTCAGAACTAAATTGATGTGTTTAGTTAAGTTCTATGTCAAACAAATCGGAAATCGGGAAACAAATGCTGGACAATAAGCAAGACCATGTTCCATGTATTCGTCCGTCTGATATCTAGAACAAAGGATTATATGATCACTTATCTAAAATGGCGCGTTCTAGTTCAACAGAGTTTAAAGAGCTACGATTGTTGATCGGTTCTTGAAGTCATACTTGCAACTATAGTTATTAGACTTATCCAAGTGGGAGACTGTTGGATATAGTGTCTAAGTCCATAATTATATTTGGTATGTACTTAACCTGACCCGACATGGTCCATTTGGCTTGCACTTCACCCGAACAGTTTATGGATAATCTTTTGAGAATAGTATAAGTTATGATTTATTAATATATTATAATTTCTAATATATTAATATAAAATCATATTATTTATTTAGTATTGATCTATAATTAATCTAGGATTAATTTAGAGATCCAAAGTATTACTAATTAAATATGGGCTCCTATATTTATATAGTGTGGGCTAATGCTTATTTGGAATTAGCTAGGCTCGCATGGAAAGTCCATGGAGTTTTAACCCATGGCTCTCATGGAAATGAAAAGACATGGGTATTAGGGTTTACATGGATGTAACCATAATCAACCACACTATATAATGGAGGCTTTGGTTCTTGAAATCACACTAGTTGTGGTGAGTAAAGTAAGAGGGTCGATTTCAAGATAGTTGTGACTATTCTCTCAAGGTTCCAAAGTTTGTGGTGATTTGTGATTTCCATTTGAGGCATCCACACTATTGGTTCTAGGCTCTAAAACTCAAAGCAATCAACTACAGCTACAAGGTATGTAATTCTACTAGCTTTATTTTATTCAAGTTCCCCATGCCATGCAAGATAGGATAAGAACCTTGGAAAACTAATTATTTGCATGTATCTTAGTCAAACATAGATCCAAGGTTTCCAGGGTTGCATGTACACCATAGGAGTGTTAGAATGCTGAAAACCCATCATCTACATGTATCCCTTCTTTGCTGACAACGTGACCTAAAAAGTTTACATTGCGGAGCCAAAACTTGCATTTAGCGAGTTTCGCATACAACTTTTCAGCTCGCAAGGTTTCCAAGATTTGACAGAGATGTCGATTATGTTCTTCTTTGCTTCAGGAATATACGAGAATATCATCTATGAAAACGATTACAAATTGATTGAGAAATGGGTGACAAAATCCATTCATAAGGACCATAAATACAACAGGAGCATTCATTAGACCGAAGGGCATCACGAAAAATTCATAATGTCCATAGTGAGTTCGGAAAGCAGTTTTTGGAATATCTTCCTCTCGGACCTTGAGTTATTGATATCCATATCTCAGATCTATCTTTGAGAAGTAACTAGCCCCTTGAAGCTGGTCAAATAGATCATCGATTCGTAGGAGTGGATATTGGTTTTTGATAGTGAGTTTGTTTAGCTCCCTATAGTCGATACACATCCTGAAGGATCCGTCCTTCTTTTTAACAAAAAGGACCGGAGCTCCCCACGGCGAGAAGTTGGGTCTGATGATTCCTTTATTTAGGAGCTGAATTAGTTGGCTTGATAATTCCTGCATTTACGAGGGAGCCAACCTATAGGGTGATTTGGCAATTGGTGAGTGGCTCCAGGTACAAGGTCAATTCGGAATTCGACCTGTCTATCTGAGGGTATTCCCGGAAGATCTTTGGGAAATACATTAGGGAAATCACAAGCCACTGGAATATCTTGAATGCTGATTTCTTCTATGGACTTATCTACAATGTGGTCCAGGAATGTGTTGTTCCTCTTGTGTAAGCACTTCTGTGCCTTGATGCACAACATGAGATGAAGATTGATGTCGAGTTTATCTCCATAAATAAGTAGGGTTTCGTGGTTGGGGAGATGAAGGAGATCGGACTTCTAGTGGCACACAATATCAACATGACGGGGCTCAACCTATCCATGCCGATTATCACTTCAAAACTCGTAATGTTTACTGGCATCAAATTTATTTGAAATGTGTGTTTGTTTAGAGTTAACGTGCATCCTATATAGATGTCTTTAGTTGATTCTGTTTTCCCATTAGCCATTTCCACTATAAAGGCTTCATTGAGCTTCTGGGATTGTTGTTTTAACACGCGTTTGAACTTATTACTCACAAAACTCCGCTCTGCCCCACTATCAAATAAGATGCATGCATACGTGTTGTTAAGTAGGAACGTACCGGTGACAACAGTGGGGTCCTGGACTGCTTCTCCTTGTCCAATGGTCAAAACTCTTCCCGATCCTCCGTTCCCTTGGTTATTGACATTGGCGCAGTTTCGTCGGAAATGCCCAATCGTTCCACACCCATAGAAAGTGTGGCTGGCCCCAACGTTGTTGCTGTTCTTGCAGTTGTTGTTGTCGTTGTTTTTGTTGTTGTTGTTGTTACGATTGTTGTTGTAGTTGTTTCCTTGTTGTTGATTCTGGGGAGGAAAAGTCCTACAATATCTTGTTGTATGACCTTTTCGATTGCAACTGGTACATTGCATCTCCTTGCATTCACCATAGTGATGTAGATTGCACTTGCTGCACCTTGGGAGATTTCCAGAGTGTTGTCTACGGGTACTCGGTGTAGCTAAGGCTGGAGCATGTGGTGGGGAGGGAACTTGAGTGGTTACGGCATGGGCTGTCACTGTCTGTTGTTTCTTCGATGACTCTGGGCTTTGTTATCCCTTTCACTTGTTGTTCTTTCCTTTCTTGTTTTCTCATTCCTTCTTGTTTTCACTTTCCCTGATCTTTTCACTCTTCTTGTTATCATGATCATACAATTTCTTAGCCAACCTCTTGGCACTGTCGAACGTTTCTGAGTTAGCAGCGATCATATTTCCTTGAACAGGGGAGGTTAGTCCCCAAACAAATCGTTCGATCTTCACACCGCCGGAGTTAATCATCCGTAGGCACAAAAGCGATAGTTCACTAAACCTCGAAATGTAGGTGTCAATGTTAGAGTTTCGAACTGTGAGATTCCACAGTTCCTGTTCCATTTTTTGAACTCCCCTCTTGGGCAGTAGTCTGCTCTCAGCATGACTTTCAGTTCCTCCCATGGCATCGCATTTGCCACCGGGAGCATCATGGCTTCTACACGCCCATTCGACCATGAAAGAGCTTGGTCAAGGAACGTGCATGCCGCAAACTTCACCTTGCATTCCTCAGGACATCTGCTTATCTCGAACATCGATTCCACCTTCTC
This sequence comes from Lactuca saligna, assembly GCF_052625555.1. Taxonomy (NCBI): domain Eukaryota; kingdom Viridiplantae; phylum Streptophyta; class Magnoliopsida; order Asterales; family Asteraceae; genus Lactuca; species Lactuca saligna. The sequence goes on from NC_136417.1 coordinate 158,120,311, forward strand.
TATCCACCTTTTCAAGGTTATCACTCCTCCCATCCTATTGAAGGTTCGAGGTTTGGCGTTGATAAAGTCCTTATATGTACATGACTTGGTTGGCCCTTGGTTCATCCCTTGATTTGAGCTTTCGGCTCCGTTTCTGTTGCCTCCGCCATTGTTTCCATTGTGGATGTGGGTCAAGGTTGCAGCAACTGCAGCCGAGACTGCTGCTTGAAAGGTAGCCGAGTTCATTTCTAGGGTAAGTGGTGGTGGTGGTGGTGGTGATGGTGATGGTGGTGCATTGATGTTTGTTGGAGGCTTTCGAGGCATCTTTTGTCATGGAACGGAAAGATGGTGAGTTGCATGACATATCTTAAGGGTATTACCCCCTCGGTGGTTCGATTCGTGCATGAAGTTAATTCCATTATCTTTCATAAAACAAGGAAATAAAGCACATAACACATGACCACATCACAATAAAACACATAGTATTCCTAGTAATAATATTTGATTTTATACATGAAATTTGCCCGATAGGGCATGCAGTACATAAAAGTATAGAATCCGACAGAATAATGACTCTATGAGTAGTGTAATCACTTAAACATAGAGTCGGCAGTACATAACATAGTGCACATAAAAGAGACCTAATCTCACTGGTAGATACTATAGTTTCAGGTTAAACTAATAGATGCCTAATGGTAGTGGTGAAATCAGATCCCAAAATGCTGTGCTAACAGTTGAGCCATCTCAGTCATCTCTCCGATGACCTCATCCCTCTCTTGTTTGGCTGACACAACACGCGCCTCCATCGCAAATAATTATTGTCGGAGAGTGGCAACCTCTTCTTCCATAGAGGGAGCCTATCAACGGGGTTTCCTGCTAGTGCAAGAGGGTCCTGGTGTGCATTATCGGCAGATGGTTCGACGTGGAATTCACCTGTGTCCCTATCATCCTCCGTGTCTTCGTCAGTTTCATAGAACTTGTAGTCCATATTAGTGTACTCGTCATGCTCAACGCCAGGGGCGGCCCCCTACTTCTCCTCAGGGTTCTCTTCCAACATCCCATGAGCTACTAAACCTTGATGAAATTGGATTCCTTGTTGGTTTTCATCCATGGCGACTATGCGAAAAACCTGGGTTATGGAATATGCAAAGAAAGTAAGTTTACAGTATTAAATTTTTAATTTCGTTTTTCATCACAATTGCTTCCGGTTATGCGATAGTCGTATTATGAGGGAATGCAGTTGATCAGGCTACATTCATCCATAACACAACTAGGAGCAATCCCAGTTTGATCGAAATGTCAAAACATTTCCAAAGTCTTATATGGATTATAGTTATGCTGATTTTTCTATGTTACGCAAATAAGTCTGTATATTATTTATTTTGTTCAGAGTTATTTAGCCCCTTTTTGTGTTTATCGTTGCATATCAATGTATGGTTAGATATGCTAGTTCACTATAACCAGAGTTCTGATACGAACCTGTCACACCCTCGAACCGGACGGCGGAAATCTCCGAGGGATCGTGTGACTATCAATTGTATATCATCACAATGAATATACATGAAACATAACACAATCATCACCAAACATTACATAATAAAACTGGTATTGTTCACATCATGTACATTGTTTAATATTACATATTTCGAACATAAATTATACGAGAGTTAACATTTCACAAAAGAGATTCCCAAAAGAACACTTGATAGTTCTTCGACTTATCGATTACCTGAGAATACAAGTTATTTTGAAAACGTTCAACATATATAATGTTGGTGAGTTCATAAGCAAATTTGATTAAAAAGCTTTGTATCGTTTGTATAACCCAGGAAATCCGATATTTTCTGTAAATTAGTTTGTAACACGATGTGGTGATCCAATATATATATATAGATATATATATATATATATGTGTGTGTGTGTGTGTGTGTATGTGTGTGTGAGAGAGAGAGATTTCAAAACATGTATAAATGAATGAATCCCAAGAGTTTTCCTTGTTTTGTATTTGATGTATCTAAAAGAAAGTGAATGATGGTATTTCCTGGAAAATCCGATATTTTCCGATCTATAACAATATTGTAATATTTGCATTATCATATGAATTGTTTTTGTATCGCCACCATGTATGAATTTGATTTCCCATGAATGTATAGATGGTAATGGATCTCTACGTGAGTCGTTATAACCATTCATGATAAATGACTAATTCGCTTGTCTTGGCATTTTTCCAAATGCCGGTTTTGATTAATATTTTTTCACCCTAGACTGGCTGAGTCTAACTGTAGCGAACAACTCAGGTGTGGGGGAGTCACCCCCGTATAGATATGTACACAAACTCTCGCTCTCCCTCTAGAAGACTCTGAACTACAGGCTACGGCTGAACACTCATTGGTGTCAACCGATTGTTCCTACTAGTTCCCAATTATCACCCCATGAATATGTATAACGCTATATGTATTTAGAATTACAAACACTAGATGATACATGGACATGAAAGGATAAATCCCAACAAACATGAAAGAGGACAACTGTGGCTTATTAGACATATAAGTTATTTCAAGGCTTGTTAGGTATGCAAATGGACACTTAAGGCCCGTTAAGCATATAATGAATAATCCAGGCCCAATTATCATGTAAATAGAACACTAAGGCTTAATTAACATGTAAAGGATAATTTAGGCCCGTTAAGTATGTAATTGGTTCACTAAGGCCCAATAGACATGTAATGGTTATATTGGGCCCAATAAACATGCGATTGGGTCACGAAGGCCCAGTAAGCATGTGTAAGAGATATTAGGCCCAACAATCGTATCGTTGATTCGTTTTTATATATTAATTGTGGTATACGGTTTGTTTTACTCGGAGTGTATGATTACGAAGTTAAAATATTCAACGTATGATTTGTAATAATAACATTGTTTTATAAAAATATACAAACTTTTAAATACATATGTTATAGCAATTTATATTTTTGGCCCAATTGTTTTGAATATTGACATATTTGACCTAAAATGTTTATTTGACCATTTCAGCCCTATTTTCACATGAAATTACATTTTCAACCCCTTCTTAGCATAAAATGACATTTTTAGTCCTTTTTGATGAAAAATGACATTTTTTTAGCCCTTTAATTCATTTTATTTGGCATTTTCGGCCCAAATATAATTTAGATTGCAATTTTAGCCCAAAATATAATTATTTAACATTTCCAACCCTTATTTGATAAAAGTTTACATCTTTGGCCCATTTTCCCGTAAATTTTATATTTTCTGCCCACTTTTCAAAAACTTTGCATTTTTAGCCCCAATTTAGAAATAAATGTTATTTTCAACCCTGAATTTTGTTTTTTTTACATTTATGGCTCAAAATTTGAGTAAATGAAATTTTTAGTCCAAAATCTTTATTTTTCGCAAGTTTGGGCTCAAACCGTGAGGCCCAAAAATTTAAGCCCATTAGGCTAAAATTTACACTTTTGACCCTTTGAAAAACACGATTGTCATAAAAATCTATTTTTATACATGTATGACCTGTTTTGCCCTTTTAAATCCATAAATGTCACTTTTTGCCCTTAACTTTTGTTTTCTTGACAAATATGACCCTTTACAAGATTTTTACTTTAAATTTTTATATCTTAAACATGTAAACATTTTTATCTTGATAAGATGATGTATAAGGTGTCTTAGTTTATGGTTTATCACTAATTGTTGCTTAAGATGTCGAGATATGTAAAGATCTAACAAAATTTTACCACATAAATAAAGAAATCACACATATCAAGCATATAACACATAAATCCACATATTTTTACTAGTATTCTCCCCCAAAATCATATGAAAATCAAAAAACAAGGGGTATGAACTCACATTTGGGTATGGAATCTATTTTGATGAAAACATGGAAGAAGATGGTGTGGTTTTCGGCTCTAGCAAGCTTCTTGAAGGGACCTTCGAATTTTGATGAGTTTACTAGTATGTGACTTGGAGTGATTGTTGAATGTAAACCTCCTTGAAATGCTTCTAAGTCTCGAAATTTGTTGATGAAAGAGGAGAGGTGTTCTTCAATGTATACTTAGAAAGAGTTTTGAGATTATGTGTCTGTGTGCTTCTTGTTCTCGGCCGAAAGTTTAAGAAGAGGGGAAGAGAAGAGTGCATGGATATAAGTGATTTGTCTAGATGCATGTGGTGTATTAACTTGGTTATCCTCCAAACAATAAAGATGTGTCATGTTTTGGTTAGCTTAATCTCTATTGTTAATATGTATTTATTTATTTATTTTACACTTGGGTCAAAATGGGGTAATTATGGTAGGGTTTGGGCCTTATCTTGGCCCTTACTCGAAATTATAAAGCCCATAAGAAGGTTTTCGGCCCATTGGGCCCTTAAGTGTATTCACGGCCCAATTGGCATAAAAGAATGTGTTTATGGCCCATTAGGGTTAATTAGATTTGTTATGCCCCAATAAGGCCCATCAAGGGTAAACCAATTCATTTTAGGCCCATTATGGCCCAAAATGTTTAGTTTCATGAAAGTGGGTTCAATTAGAGCCCATTTAAGGGTTCTAAGCCTAAAATAGTCAAATTGGAAACTTATTAGTCCACTAGGCCCAATAAGGAAATCCTAGTCCATAATGGACTTAAACCAACATTTGTAGGGTTTCCAATCCTTAGTTGACTATTTGAAGTGTTTTGTATGGAGTTTTGGCTTTTCAATTGGATTTTGATGGAAGTTTGTTGTCATTGAATAACATCATTCATGTTTTCAAGTCATGGTTACAATTGTTGCCATTGTTAATGTTTACAAAAGTATAGAATTTCCTAACTAATGTGCACATGTTTTATGTTTACTTCAAAGTTCAAACCCTCTTCGTATTTTCAGTTTTATTGTTTATAGATATTTCTATTTGGTCACTAACCATAATTACTATCTATTTATTTATATATTTTTTTTTACGGTGGACTCACATTAATATACATATTCAATACATAAGATCCTTATGAACATTAAGTTATGTGAGAGTGTGAACAACACCTGATTGAGTCGGTATTGTTGATAAATGGTTTGTGTTTGTTGAGCTTGACAGTTTTGGTCCACTTTAATTTATATATACATGGTCACTGGATTTTCTTAAGCTTTGCAATTTTGGTCCACTTTTGATTTTCTTCTTATTTTTTTATTTTTTTGGATTTTGTAAGTTTTGGTCCTTTTTTTAAAAATTTTAAAAGCACTGATTTTTAACGATTTGGGCGAAACCCTAGATCACCTACTAGTTTAATTTGAAAAAGATTAAGTATGATGAACATGCATTTCATCTCTTTATTTTCATTTTACTTTTTGTATATGTTAATGTTTGTTTTGGAAAAACTTTCGGCTCTGATCACCTATTATCTTTTCGTTACACGTTCTCACGCACTCAAAGTTTTATCAAACCGTTCTTAGCACTCAAAGTTTTATCAATTTTATTGTGTTGTTACAATGAACAATCAATTTTATTGTGTTGTTACAGTATATTTGTTGTCGAACAATTCTTAGCTATTTTAGAAATATTTTTTTGAACTTTTTGGACTTCAAAAATAACCTTTTTACTAATCCCATGTTTTTGTACAATGAAACAAATACAAAGCTAGATTCATTCACTATTTTACCCTGATATTCTAGCTCCAGTTCCCTCTCTCTCTCTCTCTCTCTCTCTCTCTCTCTCTTCCTACTTCACTCGATACCTCATCGCTCCCTCCGACTGCATCTCCGATCTGCAACACTACACCAGCCCTTTCGCCACTAGCCGACCACCGCCTCCTCCAATAGACGCCGTCGGAAGCGCTGTCCTCTAGCTCCCTAAAAGTCGTCGACAACAGCTCTCGGTAAGGTTTTTTTGTCCTTCTGTTACCAAACATAATGTGTTAACAAAATCACATATTATGTAGAAATCCCATAGAGAACAAACTGGGTTTGTAATTTACCAACGTAATAATTTGTTAGTTAATCGTTCTATTATTTTGCCAGATAAAATGGAGCATAGTTCTATTATTTAGCTAATTGTAGTTATTCTCCTGGCCTTTGGTTAATGGATCGGGAACGAAGAAGACAACCTTTTGAACACAGAGATATCACATTTAATGATACATGAAATTACTTAGGTTACCTAAACATATTTGTCTAATTTATTTAAATAACAATTCAACTAAGAAACCAACTCAACCCATTGAATGTCTAAAAATAATGTAAATGATCACTTAAATGACCGATTATATATAAAAAAAAAAAATTAGATGACCAAATTACAATAAAATATAAAGTTAATGACTTAAAAGGTACTACTTTGTTTTAAGTTCATATTTAAACAACAAAGTTTTTTTGTTACCATTGAATTTGTTTCATATATTCAAAAAGAAGTAATATTAATATATTACCGGTTGTTACAGATAATATTATTATTTTTTGAACATATAAAACAAAATGGATGATGAATCATATATATATATATATATATATATATATATATATATATATATATATATATATATATATATATATATATATATATATATATATATATATATATATATATATATATTAGCTAAATATGAGCAGAAAATAAAAATACTACCTTTCAAATCATCAACCCTTCTTACAACGGAACCAAGAACTTACTTAGATTTATAAGTAGAAAAAAATCGCATCCTATTTTTCGTTTTTGATACGTAATAGCACTATACTTATCATATTTTACTAAAACTAACACTTTTAACATATGTAGGAACATACTTGTCATTAACAAAATTAAGTACTTACTTAGATTTATGAATGGCTTACTTTAATTGTTCATCCCTTAATAGCAACATAATTTCATTTTTATCACATAATAACATCATACTTTCATTTTCATCCCATAATAACATCATACTTTTATTTTTATGACATTATAACATCATACTTTCCTTTTTATCACATAAAAGCATCATACTTTTTTTTTTATCCCATAATAATATCGTAATTTCTTTTTTAACACATAATGGCATCATACTTTCATTTTTATCTAATAATAGCATCAAATTTTCATTTTTATCACGTAAGAGCATCAAGCTTATCGTTTTTATCCCATAATAGCATCATACAATCCTTTATAAGAAAAAAAATACATAATGTTAAATTAGACTTGCAAAAAAGCTATAAAACAGACTGTTGTTAAGCAAATCAGCATAAATTGCTAGATTAGATTTGAAAAATTGCTAAAAAATACATCTGAAATGAAAATCATTTACTTCAAATTAGATAAATCTAGGAATTCCACTAAACTTTCGTTATAGTTTTTCTTTGTACAGAGCCTTAGATGTGAGAAACATGCACCACTTGACCTTCTTTATGGATTTGATCTTTTTCATAAGACATTACCTCAAAAATTACAACATTATACTTCCAAATGTAGTTACAACCTGTTAGGGTTCTCATATTGTATGTCTATCAATCACAACATTACCATTTTCTAACTCTTTTCTTATTTCTTTTAGTGCTATAAGGATATCTAAATAAGTGAAAAGATGAAAACCAGGAACAAAATTCTTTTCAAATTCATTATAGTTGTAAAAAAACAGACACAGACAAAGGGAAATTTGGAGATTTAAAAGTTAAATTTTTTTTTTTTTGCAATCTGTTATGCTTCTAAAGCTATTTATCATCTCGACCTTTTTGTTGACCAAAAATAGTACGTGTCAAATATCTCTCTAATTTGCTTATTTAAATTGTTAAACTTTCACTATTTTCTCATAGCACTTAAATTATCTTGTTGGCATCATTTATTAAAAAAAAAAGAATTGGATTTACCATATATTATATTTCTAGTCGAAGCTGTCAATATCCAAGCATATAAGGGGGCAAAAATGTCATGAGATTAACATTAGAAGCAACATTAAAAATTATCAGTTCAAATTTTAAAGTAAAAAGAAAGGGAGGATGTATGTGAAATTTGGGTATATTAATTAAAATAATTACATCATCGTAATTTTGGTTGGAGCCATGAACTTTAAAATTGAATATAAGCATTTTCAAAAAATTATGAAGAAAATCATATTATGCCTAAAAAAACTATAAAAATTAAAAATAAACAACCAAGTTTTATTTCATTTAATAATTGATTTAAAACAGATAAGTATGAGCTCGATACAATTGTAGCAACCTACTTTAATTTATTTTAATAATTGTTTTAAAAGAGATAAGTAATATGCTATAAGTGACATAAATAGGAAAAAAAAAACAACAAATTTGTAAAAGACAAATGACTTTTTTTTCCCAATCATGTATTAATAGCATTTTTTTAAATTACTCAAAATTAGAAGGGAAAGGCGTTACTTAAAAGGGAAAATAAAAAGGTATTGGCCAAAATGCTATTATACCATAGGTTTGAAACAGACACATGTATTTGAATGAGCACATTGACTATTTTGAAAAACAATGCACCATGCCTGGTGTTATGAAGATTTGACATGAAAGTTTGTAAAAAATATATTTTAATTTTTAAATAGATTGCCATTTCAAGTACACAACAATTTTTCTCCATACACAACAATTGGTGCTTTAAAATGTTGTATTGTACATCTATATAATGCATGAATTGTTGTGTATGCCAAAAAATTGTTGTGTACGAATCACTACCCATTCATTAAGTAATGGGGATAAAGCCACTTCATTAACAGAGAAAAGGAAATTTAGGATAAAAAAGACGAAAATGCACTTTACCCATTTGACATACTGTAGAAGTCTTTTCGTTGTAATACACAAATTATAAAAAATAATAAAATAAAAATATGATTCTCTATGACAACACCAACGTTTTTAACCACAATAACTTTTTTGAATAAACTTGCATGACACATTATATTATCAAAGATTAGACATGAAAGTTTGTAGAAAAAAATAAAATAATTACAGTGCCAGTTCAAGGACAATGTCTGTTCTCTTTACAGTTTACATAATTGATAATTTGTTTCCCTGCATTTGCATTTAAACAGACATAGTTCATAGTTTGATTAAAACAATTTCTGCCACCGCCCTTATTTGGTTAAATGAAAGTGAAAGCATTACACTTTCTAGAATATAAAATGTTTACAACCATGCATTAGTGACACAAATTTCACAGAAAATTTTCGTTTTCAAGTTTATATTTAACAACAATTAGAGCAAAGTATTACCTGATTATGCAATTGACCCAAATTCACTAATGAGTTGAAGCTAGAGAAAGGATAAACAATTAAAAAAAACATCGGATCATATAAAATATAAATTCAAGATTGGAAATTGTTATGAGGAACGATTTCATTCCAAAACAAATACATCGGGAAATTATTCATCTAATCCTTCCTTTAATCATATTGATCATTCTAATTATACATTTTACTCGTGTAAATAGTGACTACTAACATTAAACGATACATAGAAGGAATGAATAGATTTTGAGTTGTCATTATCATTTGAATTAATTATTATAATGATGTGGCTTAAATAATATAACGTTGTGGCAATTAATAAATAGAAATGAACAAAATAACAAATTGCAAGTGGAAAATAAATCAGTCTAAACTGCCCGAAAATTAACATGTGGCAAAGTCAATGAGAAATTGACATTTGGCATAAAAGTTTTTTATTTATTAGGGTAGATACTAACGATTCAATATATTTAAGAAAAGAATATGGTATAATTATAACATCCTATAGTTGTTAGTTTTTTTTGTTGTTTACTATTTTTGGAAATTCGGGCATCGATACTCTTATGAGGAAAACATATACTAAATACAACTATTTTGTTAATGAAAAATGATTATGTGTATCATTGGATAAAAAGCATATAATAAATTAAAAAAATAAGAATACAAGGGTTACAGTTCAAAAGTAGCATAATATCTCTAGTTGATTTAAAATGTATAATTATTTATTGAAAAGTTTATAATAAGATTTTAAATGAATTTTTTTTTTCATAAAACATGTTTTGCAGTTACATTAAATTCAGCGAGTGAGTTGATTTCATACAAAAAAAGACGAAGAAGTAGAGTATGGGCTTGGGCTTTCTATTGGGCTAGTAGTAGTGTTTAACTTTTTATGTCTTAATGTCAAAGTGACAGAAAATTTAAAGTATAGGGGTGAAAGTGTAAATAGTTCATTCAAAATTATTATAGTAGTAGTGTTTAACTGTTTATATTGATTTCTCCTCATGTTAAAATTAAAATCTCCCTTATTCATTTTTAGACGATTTCTAAATGAAATCATCTCTATTGATCTAGAGTGAAAGAACATATACAAATCACGACCTCTGATCACTGTTTTCCCCACTGATTTATGATCAGTATATGTTCTCAGCTGCAACTCTGAGCTTAAAACTAGACGATGAAGAAAGAAAAATCAATGTTAATTGCAAACCCTAGTGGAACTACCGAAGAAAATTCATCTTTTTCAAACAGAGTATTCCTTCTAGAAGATGAAGAATCAGAGATGCAACAAACTACTAGTGACTTCCCTTTGCCAATCGCCACTCGTAATGGTTCCTCCAAATACGATTTCGTCAAGGTTTATTGCTTCTCTAATCCTTAAGTTTCTTCCTACTTCTTGTTGTGATATATAACTTTAGCTGATTTTACATTAATTTATCTAATTAGCTATGTATAGATAGGTGTAAACGATTGCGTTGGTTATAGGTTTTGCTACTTTGTTTTCAGGTGAAAGTATGGTTGGGTGATAATGCTGATCATTACTATGTCCTCTCTAGATTTTTGCTTAGCAGAATGTTGACTGTTACTAAGGTGTTTTCGACATTTCTTTGTTACTTATTCTTCGTATTATCATTCCAGTAAAGTTTTATGTTAAACATCATAGTGTTTTTGTCTTCAGATTCCTAATCATGTCGCTGTAAAAATTTCCCTTGAACTCAAGAAGCTGCTCACCGATAATAGCCTTCTGGACGTGTATGTCATCATAGCATATCCTCCAAATACTACCTTAACATATGTCTCTTTAAATCTTATATAATAGTTTTTTGCAGCTCTCAATCTGATCTGGAAGCTAATTTGTTTAAGGTATATATATATATATACATATATATGTATATATATATATATATATATATATATATATATATATACACACCCCTGTTATCTCCATTTTAGCCATGTTTGAGTTTTTACAGTATGCCACTTTCAAAATGAAAGACATAACCATAATTATAACTTTGATTGCAGGTCATGGAAAGGCGGGCTATGGGCAAGAATATATAAATCATTACAAGATGATGGCAAGGTATTTCCCAACTCCCCTTTTGTCTCTTTTTATAAATTCTTAATATAGTAATTAAATCTTTCTTTTGTATTTATACCTTTTGTAGATTTCACCATCAGCGAGTACCATTAGTTATTCTTGTATGTGACACAGCATGTGTTGGAAAGTCAACAATTGCTACCCAGCTTGGTCAAAGGCTAAACTTGCCAAATGTTTCACAAGTGAATCTTGATCTCCCTTGTTTTTCTATATTTCAAATATATAAACACATAGTTTCATTTTTCTTGATGTTACAGATAGATATGGTGTATGAATTGCTAAGAACATCAACAGAGTATGTAACATATCAACACTTATATATGACAACTTAATACACATATTCTTATTTGAATACAAACTACCATATAATATAGTAATATACCACTTTGTCTTTTCTCAGTGCACCTTTGACATCTTCACCTATTTGGGCACGCGACTTTATTTCATCAGAGGAACTAATTACTAAATTTTGTAAAGAATGCAGAATCGTTCGAAAAGGTAATGTACTTTTTGTTTAAATCAAATTATTTTTTGTTTGTTTTTTTACATTAAAGGACTTTCTTTTGTTTTGTCATACGTTTGGCTGGTGATTTAAAGAAAGCAATGAAAGATGGGAAGCCGATCATCATTGAGGTAACACAAAGTACACTTTTTTATGGCAAATCATTCGTTCTCATGTAGATACAACAAATATTGTCCTTTTTTGCCCTTGCAGAGGATGCATGTGGATCCTAGTATATATTTAATGGATGAAGAGAACAAATCACCACATAAGGCTTCAAAAACATATGAAAATGACTTAAAAGACACATAAAATAATGTTGAAATTTCCAAAACATAAGCAATTGGAGAAGAGTTGGATAAAGTTTCAGATGGGGTAAAATCTGTCCATATTGTTGACCAAGCTTCTTGTAGTCAAACTTAGCTCTTAATTTTATTTATTTATTTTTATTTTGTTACTTTCTTATTTCTTATTTGGCCATTCAGATGACAGTAAGCCTATTTAAAGAAGAGAAAAATTCGGGGTCACTAAACCGGTAATAATTCATATAGTCCTTAAGATGGCAGAATTTGATCATAAGGTAAAGATTATTAATAATTCACATCATTTTTTTCTTTTCTTTTCTTTTTCCTTTTTTAAAATTTGAAAATATCACTTGCTCTTATCATATGGAGGCACTACTAGAAGAGTGAATATCTAGCAGGAAATTCAGTAATAAGTATCCAATCCATGTGTCAAAATTTATTAAGATTTATTATTTATTGTTGATCTAGGAAAGAAAAATATATTGATTTTTTTTAATGTTTTCAGGAAAAAGATAAAGTGATTAACAACTTAAAAACCATTCAAGATTATCTATGCTCATTTAAATCACATGGATTAATAGTTGCTAATATATCTGCTACAACATTCCCACAAACTCTTGATTGGCTGCACAATCATCTCCTTCAGGTATAATAAAACTTGCCTAATTTCTGTTTAAATATAAAGTCAATAAATCGAAAGTTTTTTGAAATTAGCATGAGCTATAGTTGGTGATAATATTTGTTAAGATTCTTTTACTTCCTGATATTTTTTTTTAGTGTATTGAGCAAGGTATATCGGCTGCCTCAAAAGGAAGCAGTAATCAGACATGTGGAAGTTAAGAGTACAGATTAATTAATATCTTGAAAAGTTGTTTGTTTTGTTTAATGGAATGGATGATTCCTGCAATGGGCAGAATGTGATTCCTTTCATTGTGTATATTGACTTTTTTTATAAGTATAAAAATGTTTTGTAGCATTAGGTTCTGTTGATTTGACTTTCTGATCTTCAAACTTGTTTTTCTATTATTATGCTCTAAAGTCTAAACAAACCATTGTTGCATGCTTCATTAGGATGGACAAAATTAAAGTGTTAATTTCAAAATTATTGTTGATTTAGATCTAAATATACTTGTTTTAGAAAATTTAATGCGTTGTTTGTGTACTTGAAATGCTTTAATACATTGTTGATTTAGGAAAAATGACAAGTTTACTATTTGAACAATTTAAGGATAAACAAAACAAACAACTTTTCATAACTTACTGTCAAAGTGATAGAAAATTTAAAGTATAGAGGTGAAATGTAAATAGTTCATTCTAAATTATTAGAATACTAGTGTTTAACTGTTTATATTGCTTTCTCCTCATGTTTTTTTTTGAAAGTGCAATTTCTCCTCATGTTAAAATCTCCCTTATTCATTGTTAGCTTCGTAAAATGAGAGGTGCTTCTTAGATGATTTGCATGATTGCGATGTTCTGAATGAAATCATCTCTATTGATCTAGAGTGAAAGAACATATACAAATCACGACCTTTGGTCACTGTTTTCCCCATTGATTTATGATCGGTATATGCTCTCAACCGCAACTCTGTAAAACCAGACGATGAAGGACAAATCAATGTTAATTGCAAGCCCTAGCGGAACTATCGAAGCAAATTCATCTTTTTCAAAGAGAGTATTCCTTCTGGAAGATGAAGAATTGGAGAAGCAACAAACTACTAATGACTTCCCCTTGCCAATCGCCACTCGTAATGGTTCCTCCAAATACGAAGCACATCTCATTTTATATTGTTTTCTCCTCATGTTTGTTTTGTTTATCCTTAAACTGTTCAAATAGTAAACTTGTTGTTTTTCCTAAATCAACAATGTATTAAAGCATTTCAAATACACAAACAAGATATTAAATTTTATAAAACAAGTATATTTATATCTAAATCAACAATAATTTTAGAATTAACACTTTAATATTGTCCATCCTAATGAATGAGCAGATATATTAGCAACTGTTAATCCATGTGGTGATAATATTTGTTAAGATTCTTTTATTAGCAATAAATCAAAAGTTTTTGGGAATGTTGTAGCAGATATATTAGCAACTGTTAATCCATGTGACTTGAATAAGCATAAATAATCTTGAATGGTTTTTAAGTTGTTAATCACTTTATCTTTTTCCTGAAAACATTAAAAAAAATCAATATATATTTTCCCTAGATCCAACAATAAATAATAAATCTTAATAAATTTTGACACCTAGATTGGATACTTATCACTGAATTTCTTGCTAGATATCCACATTTCTAGTAGTGCCTACAGATGATAAGAGCAAGTGATATTTTCAAATTTTAAAAAAGGAAAAAGAAAACAAAAGAAGAAAATGATATGAATTATTAATAATCTTTACCTTATGATCAAATTCTGCCATCTTAAGGACTATAGGAATTATTACTGGTTCAGTGACCCCGGATTTTTCTCTTCTTAAAATATGCTTATTGTCATATGAATGACCAAATAAGAAATAAGAAAGTAACAAAATAAAAATAAATAAATAAAATTAAGAGCTAAGTTTGACTACCAGCAGCTTGGTCAACAATATGGACAGATTTGACCCCATCTGAAACTTTATCCAACTCTTCTCCAATTGCTTATGTTTTGGAAATTTCAGCATTATTTTCTGTGTCTTTTAAGTCATTTTCATCTGTTTTTGAAGCCTTATGTGGTGATTTGTTCTCTTCATCCATTAAATATATACTAGGATCCACATGCATCCCCTGCAAGGGAAAAAAAGGTCAATATTTGTTGTATCTACATGAGAACGAATGATTTGCCATAAAAAAGTGTACTCTGTGTTACCTCAATGATGATCGGCTTCCCATCTTTCATTGCTTTCTTTAAATCACCAGCTAAACATATGACAAAACAAAAGATAGTCCTTTAATGTAAAAAAAACAAACGAAAAACAATTTGATTTAAACAAAAAGTACATTACCTTTTTGAACGATTCTGCATTCTCTACAAAATTCAGTAATTAGCTCCTCTGATGAGCTAAATTCACATGCCCAAATAGGTGAAGATGTCAAAGGTGCACTGATAAAAGACAAAGTGGGATATTACTATATTATATGGTAGTTTGTATTAAGATAAGAATGTGTGTATTAAGTTGTCATATATAAGTGTTGATATGTTACATACTCTGTTGACGTTCTTAGCAATTCATACACAATATCCGTCAGTAACATCAAGAAAAATGAAATTATGTGTTTATATATTTGAAATATAGAAAAACAAGGGACATCAAGATTCACTTGTGAAACATTTGGCAAGTTTAGCCTTTAACCAAGATGGGTAGCAATTGTTGACTTTCCAACACATGTTGTGCCACATACAAGAATAACTAATGGTACTCGCTGATGGTCAAATCTACAAAAGATATAAATACAAAAGAAAGATTTAATTACTAAATTAAGAATTTATAAAAGGGGACAAAAGGGGGAGTTGGGAAATACCTTGTCAACATCTTGTAATGATTTATATATTCTTGCCCATAGCCCGGCCTTTCCATGAGCTGCATCAAAGTCATAATTATTGTTTTGTCTTTGATTTGAATGTGGCATAATGTAAAAACTTAAACATAAATAAAATGGAGATAACAGGGGTAGATGTATATACCTTAAACAAATTAGCTTCTAGATTAGATTGAGAGCTGCAAAAAACTAATATATGAGATCTAAAGCGACATAGGTTAAGGTAGTATTTGGAGGATGTGATATGATGACATACACGTCCAGAAGGCTATTATATATGCGCAGCTTCTTGAGTTCAAGGGAAATTTTTAGAGCAACATGATTAGGAATCTGAAAACAAAAACACTATGATGTTTAACTTAAAACTTTACTGGAATGATAATACGAAGAATAAGTAACAAAGAAATGATGAAAACACCTTAGTAACAGTCAACATTCTACTAAGCAAAAATCTAGAGAGGACATAGTAGTGATCAGCATTATCACCCAACCATACTTTCACCTGAAAACAAAGAAACAAAACCTATAACCAACGCAATCGTTTACATCTATCTATACATAGCTAAGGAGATAAATTAATGTAAAATCAACTACAGTCATGTATCACAACAAAATATAGGACGTAACTTAAGGATTAGAGAAGCAACAAGCCTTGATGAAATCGTATTTGGAGGAACCATTACGAGTGGCGATTGGCAAAGGGAAGTCATTAGTAGTTTGTGTTGCGTTTTGTACGCATCAATTACACTCTAAAACTAGGTAGAGGAAAAATCGAAAGAACAATATACCTAAGTGTACATGAATCCTATGGATCTATGGCTTCATGCTAATTACATCAACCCTAGAAAACTAAAACATAAGTAAGAAAACACACCTCAAATGTAGCCCTTGATCTCCATGCTTGAGATCTTGAACCTCCATGAAGTTGCTTGGATGAAAGGACCCAAACCAAAATCCCTCTAATGGTGTCACACCTTATGACACCAAAGAATGGAATAAAAATAACTAGGAGAAAGGTCAATTTCACAAACCCAAAGGGGTTAGAAATCATTACTAAGAGTGGGAAGAAGAAGGTGCAAGTAGGAATGAAATCCTTAAGGCCCTATTTATAGCCTTGGATGCCTCCTAAGGTTTAGTATTCCTTCCCATGTGGGATGGAGGCATAACCACGAAATTTCACTCCTTTCCCATGTGGGACGGAGTGATTTTCATCCAATCCTAATTCCATAATGTTCTAGAACATTCCTCATTAACTAACTATCGATTAATGAACATTCAACCCTTTAATTAATTAAACTGTTAATTAATTCCCAAAATATATTTCCAATTAGTTTCTAATTAATTATTAACCATAATAATTAATAAATCAATTTCTCCTTTAATTATTCTACTCAATTTGGGTCTTGAGGGCAACCCAAAAGGACCCTGCTATTATTAGAAATATTACCAATAGTTAATGACCTTGAACACTATTCCAACAGTCTCCCATTTGGACAAGTCATCAACTATACTAGGACTAATACTTCTCCAATAATCAACAAAGAGTTAGCCATCCAATATAACTACTGAACTCTTGATCTAATCAAGATTCAACCCTTAGATAAGTGATCAACTATCCCTTCGTTCTATGATATCTGTATGAATTCAAGACATGGATAATGGTCAATCTCAAAAATTCAGGATTATGTTTCCTGATATAGATTTGGGACGACTGCATCAGACTACTAAATTGAACACATCAATTCTAGTCAGGGCTCGGCCAAGAACTTTAGATGTTAGTACCAAATCATCGAGGGGCCCATAGATATCGCTTCTCCTATTAAGGCAGAAAGAACGAATAAACTTCGATTACATAGTTTTTGTCTATTTCATCATGTCACACATGGACATACCCTTTATAACTACTACTTATAGTTAGCATTGGAGTAGTCCAATGCATAACATAATCATAGAGAAAAACCCCACATGTATCTAGGTTTGAAGAATAGAATACATTATCGTCTTAGAATTACTCGTGACTGAATCCATGAAGTAATCTCTAAGCGTGGGTTGGTCCAATACTTAAATCTCTATTAAGCACTCATGAGTGTTAGCACAATCTCTTTGCTATGTCCAATAAATATGGACAATCCACTAATACTCATGACAGTCTTGAATTACTACTTACTTCGAAGAGTATGTCTGACTATGGATGTTTGAGTAAATTAATACTCGAGAAGTGGGTTCCAAACATGCAAAGTGAGAACGCAATGATAGGCTAATTGAAATGACCGAAATCCACCATATATTAAGATCACCACTTAATAATTGCCAAATCAAATTAAAACCTATATTGCTTAAAGTTCTAGGGTTTTAAAACTAACCAAACTAAGAGTGTTTAAGCCAATTCATTTGCAAATCTAATTAATGCTTCTAGACTTTGTCTGACTGTCAGACTTGGTCAGTGACATTGGCTTAGGAATGGATCAACAAGATTATTTTTCGATATGAAATATTGACTATGACATCTTCACATTTGAATCACTATCAAACACGATGGTATACACTGAGTATACGTCATGTGAGATTGTGTGACTTGGGATCCATACTCTAGGTAAGTTCACCCTTAAAGTCACAAAGAGACTTCATAAGGACGATCAATGATTGAATTTCAACAAAGATGTCACTAATGAATCTCTTTCATCCACATTGTCTTCATTGCAATTTAACCAACCGCAACACACTCCAAGTTTGCAAAATCCACTATGGTGTAATACTTGGTACTCTTCCAAGCTAAAACTTCACAATTCAAAGAAGCACAAAATCCGATTGCAAACGAAAACGTCTTTATTAGTATGGAACTTAGCATCAATGTAACTCTTACAATGATCTCTTCCATACTATCAAGATCATATCTTCTGTCCTCCAAGGACACTTAAAATTTTCTTGATCTTGATTCGTTGATTCTTGGCAAAATTGAAATAATCAAACTTGTGTTGCACGAGACATACAAGTCATTAGATATGGTACATGTCATGACATGTATGATCGATCCCATAACAGAAGCATGTGGGACACGAATCATTTGCTTTAGCTCAATAGTAGAACTAGGACATTAGCATTGCTCATTGTCATGCCATATTGTAATAAGCCTAAACTCCTTTTCAAGTTACCTCAACATTCCATGTAGTTTTGTTTAATCCAATGAATCACTTTGATCTATCTCCATAGATCGTTATTATGCACGTGTCTTGTATCTCCCATGTATATCATAGTGAAACAGTTCTCATACCAAGCCAAGCTTTTACACCTACAAAGTTAGAATACAGTTTCCTATAAATCGTACATTATCTATGTACAATACAAGGGTGACTACAGTGCTCCCAATAGCACTGGCATATATATGGCTTATCTATGTTTTTAGATATTCAAACTCTTTGAACATTTCTTATTAAAACAAAGATTCGAATTACTCCGCACTAGCTTTGACATATATATGGCTTATCTTTATTTCTTGAAATTCAGACTCCTTGAACTTTCTCGTTGAAATAATGATCCCACTTGCAAGATGCTTATTTCGGTCCATAATGAACTTCTTAAGCTTACACATCCTTCAAAACCTATCTTCGTTTAATTATGTGTTTGTTCTTATCCATGATTGTCTCTACTTGAAGATCACTTGCACCTAAGGGTTAAGGTCAAGTGCTAGGTCTACCAAGTTTCAACATACATGGACTGAATCTCGCTTTACATGTATTCCTTCCATGTTGTAGCCTTTAGGGCCTACCATAGCTTCCGATAGATGGTACAGTCTGATTGCTATCTACCAGTGACTCGAATACCTTAGCAATATAAACTCTTATATAACTAGGTACATGACGTCTTCTATCAGATCTATAATGAAAAATGGAAATATGTCAGTTTCCTTAATAGCTCTTTCAATTCCAAATTGAATGTTATGTCTAACTTTAGGATCGTTGTTGGTTGACTCTTGAATCTTATCAAGATCAATGTGGCTCCCACTAGCCCTTTTGGAAATCATCCCCCTCTCTTGGAAGACTGCCCTTTGAGCAACATACACTTTGTTCTTAGAAGGTTGTTAAACAATTATCCAAAATGCTTAATGGGTTCTCTAATGAGATAACACATCTTTAATCAAAGTCCTAGATTGTCGAGCGCTCCACGACAAGCATAAGCCTCATAATCGTAGACTTCCATATATAGCAGTGAGGATAAAATCCCACTTCACATACCGTAGAGTGTTTCAAGAACCTACTTATTTGGCACAATACCAAAGTACTTCTTGTAACATTATTCATGGTACAATCCTCAAATTATTAGCAAACACAATGCAACTCATCTAGTACGAAATCAATGAACGATTTGTTTCTCTATCCAAATAACACTTCCTAGTGGTAGTGTTTTGGGCGGAGATAGATCATGAAACTCTTTTACGATCACTTAGATGATTGATAAAGTTTGGACTGAGACTCTCACTATGAGTGTCTCATCCTATTTCCCAATTGATTCTTAACTTCGCTATATGAGAGCTCTGAACACCTGAGAGGTTCCAGACTCACATTCATATGAAGTTGGTCTCACTATGTATCGTGGTTAATCTGAACGGTCCATTAGTGTGAACTAATTCCAACAGATACTTACATCACCCAGTGACGCATTCATCATCTATCTTGATAAACAATTTTTGCATTTATCATAAAACTCGAGGTGAAATGATATCCAAAATCTATTCCAACTAGATACTTGGTAATGCATTTCTGATTTATGTATCCAATACTATGATTCCACAAATACATTTTAACCAAACATTTGGATGTATTTGAATAAGTACTTATTATGGTCAATTTGAACGATCCATTAGTTGAACGAACATCAACATATATTCACAACAATACACCTTATTTAAATGTTCAAATCAATTTTGAACTATTGCTAGTATACTAGCTTCATACAATCCATGACTGTCTTTTAACATGTTAGAATGCTCCATATTTAAATAAATCAGAACTATCTCATGAATCATAGTATAAACAATTTCAATTATAATACCATCAACTAAACATTTTGAAAAGAGTTTTCTTTTGATCATATGAATGTAGCAAGGGCTTGGAATTCAAGATCAAATTATCTTCTCCATGTTTTAGTCTTCTTACTTCATTTTAGTGACTGCACATTCTTGCAAATGTCAGCACTAATCCTTAGCAACACACTCAAGGTTTAGATGTAATGTTTTGATGGCATTATAAATTCATATATTTGATTGAATAACAAACATGGAAGAACTAGTTATCTTTTGATCCTATGGAAAGTAGCATGGGCTCGTGATCTACAATCAAATTTAACTTCTTCATGTTCCAATCCTTTCACCTCAAATATACATTTAGGTGTAACACTCATAAAAGTTGCACCAATTTAAAACATTTTAATTCATTAAAAAGCCATTAAGTTATAACAATTTGTTTTCAAAAGAGTTTAAACATCAGAGTATCCCCATAACCATATCACAAAATCATGAAGTATGAGGAGCGATACGATCAGGCCTTCTCCTTGCCACGATCTCCTGAAGTACCTAAAACCAAAACACTACAACTGTAAGCCCGAAAGCTTAGTGAGTTATCCCCAAAATACCAACCACATATAACCATACTCATGTCATATCACAATACAGAATAACCATGCATATTAAGTCTACAATGTGACTGGTCTGGCCGCACCGGGCCTTCAGAACACCTGCTCCACTCTACGAGTCTAGCCATGTATATTGATTCTACAGTTTGATTGGTCTGCCTGCACCGGACCTTCAATCCACCTGGTCCACCCTCTAAGTCTACAGTATGACTGGTACACCCGCACTGGGCCTTCAGTCGGCCTGGTCCACTCTCCGAGCTCTGGTACGTTTGGACCACCCTCTTGGGCCTTCAGCCTATCCGGACCGCTCGCTGGGCCTTCGGGGTATCCTGTCCACCATGGGTATTTTGGCCTATAGCACAAAGCAGGACCCGCCTCAACCCAAGCCCAGCCAAACAACCATGTGCACATAAAATAGTTAATCACATCACAACCCTCAACCAAACAAACGAATCTATCAGATCACGCAGCATAGCAACATCCTAACCAGGATATTGACCTAACCGGTCACTAACATAACATTACCCTACATACTAGGATACCGACCTTAACCAGGTCCCTAACATAACACCATCCTAAAACCAGGATACTGACCTTAACCAGGTCACCAACATAATACCATCCTAAAACCAGGATGCAGATCTAGCAACTAAAAAACATATCAAAAAAATACCCAGATTCCCATCCTATAAAGGGCCGGCCTTGGTGCTTTAGACCCTGTTGATATAGTGATGATAACTCACCTAGAAACTGCCGAACCGAATCACGAAAGCACAAACCTGAAGCACTGCCTCCAACTTCAATGCCTATAATCATTAATGATCCAATGACATAAATATCCGAAAATTACCATAACACCCCTGAAGGTCAAACAGATCAAAGTCAAAGTCCTGGCCAAAGTCAACCATCCTGATTGACTCTACTCGCTGAGTCAACCCGTCGACTCACCGAGTTCTCAAACTCAGAAAACTCTCACAGCACGACTCAACTCGCCAAGTCACCCTAAGACTCGTCGAGTCCAATGATCTCTGAGTTCCATCATGCCCAACTCACTGAGTCGCTAACCGACTCACTAATCCAAGGTTTTAACCAAAAGAGGTTAGGGTTCTGTGACCTGACTCGCCGAGTCCAGGACAATCTTCAATAGACTCGCCGAGTTGTTCTTCCAACTCATCGAGGCCATGCCCATCTTGATATGACTCGCCGAGTCCACCCATGTGACTCGTCGAGTCCCTTCAGTCCTTAATCCATACTGAGGCTTTTCGAGCCATGTTGGGGCTCCAAACTGTATATCCACTCTTGTAGTGGATAACTCCCACGTAAAGTTGCAAACTTTATGTGAAACCAAGGAGTTAAAGGTCTAAATAACTCTAGGGCTAGGGTTTAAGACAAAGGGGCTTCACCAACAACTCATTGACTGATGCTTTATGGCATTCTAGACCATCACAAGTCTAGATATGGAGTACCAAGCTCATATCTAAACTCCAAACCTGAAATAGATCTCAATCATACCAAAATGGCCCCAAATCTCAATCAAGAATACATCTAGAAGCAATAAAGGCAAGGTAACAGCTTATTACCTCCAAGATGTGCCCAAACTGCAGTAGATTCTGGATCTACATCACTCACTTGATGCAAGCCCTTTTGATCTTCAAGCTTCTTCCACTAGAACACCTTTCAAAGCTTCAATCTCCCTCCAATGGCCTCACACTCACGAGCTTAGGGTTTTCTATCTCTCAAAAGAAATAAGGAGCCTGAGAGAAGAACATAAAGTCCTTCAAATAGGGTGCAAACCCTAAGATTAGGGTTTTTCTCATTCCAGCACCAACTCGTCGAGTCCAGCTTCTGACTCGGCAAGTTGGTCACTTAATTTTCAACCCAAAACCCGCTCCGCCTCGGTGAGTAAGCATACCTACTCGTCGAGTCCCTTCTTCGAAATTACACTTTAAACCCTTAAATCATACTTTTGAAATTTGGGATGTTACATTGGGCAAGTTTGCTTTCTTAGTCCTTTTCTTGTTATGGAAACGAGCAACTGTTAGAACATGTATTAGAATAAGCCTTCCTTTGTCCTAGGTATTAAGGCCTAGATTAGGTATACCCACACTAATCACATTTTTAACCGTGGGAAATTGGATTTTCTTCTTCTTGACACTTCTATTCATGATAGTAAAATATGAGAGTGTTTTGAAGTATGGGTTTCTATGATTGGCCATGCTAGTTCCAAAAGGAAACCTCAACATCCTGCACAACTCCTTAATAGATATTCAAAGTTGTTCATATAAAAATCAGAATGAACTAATCATATGTACATGATAGATAGTCATAGTCAACTCCTAACTCAAGGAAATTCCATTTTACATCAATATATCAATTTACAACGTACATTTGATCATTTCTCTTTCTAACAATTCAGAATGCAATGTTTGAAGTAACCTAGGAAGAGATTTAACAAAGGCGTGATCTTTCCTTTCGTTTATGACAACTATTCCCAAACTAAGAAATTGACAAGATTTATCATCCTCATAGCTAATCCTTTCAAAGGTTTTATAGAAGTAGATTTTAGTGGATAAGGTTTTCGACATCATTCAATAAAATTCTATTATAGTTTGTTTTACTTATCCTTAGAAAATAATCACCCTAAATTATTTTAGAAGGCTAGAATCCAAATTTGGCTCCATGATGTGTAAACGGATGCCATAAACACACCATAAAGTTATTTAGGTAGGCAAATCCCTTTGCCAATTTCAATAACCACGAAATTCCTAGATCTTTGAGATTACTTAACTATCAATGGCGTGTTAATCTCAGATTATGTTCATCTCAAATTCAATGACGGAGTCGTCGCAGATCATAGAACAGATGGTAAATCGACCATACAAAATTGCATGGTCCCCGACTCAAGTTACGCTTGAGATTCGTGAGTTCCACATCATTCTCTACCTATACTCTTAAATTGACGTGTCGGTTAACCACACGAGCTTCATCAACAAGTTATAAAGAGAATGTGCAACTTTTATGGATAACATAATATTCACATTAAATAGATTGAGAATTAACCTTGCAAAATCGCATGGTCCCCGACTCAAGTTACGCTTGAGGTTCGCGAGTTCCATATCATTCTCGACTATATTCTAGATTGATGTGTCGGTTAACCACCCGAGCTCAACCAACAGAATATAAAGAGAATGTGCAATTTTCATGGATAATATAAACTCACATTCTATTAATAAAATGGGATTTTGTTTTATACTTGTATTTAGAATACTTTTAGATTTACCATTATCACTATCAAACCCTTTCGGTAACTCCATTCTCAAAATGCAATAGGGAGGTGAGGGTGGTAAAGGCGAAGCATATTAAAAACCAACCTCATGAGGAATCAAAGAGACCTCCTTAAACCCTTACATTAGAACAGGTGAGCCTAGTCGAGGTAAGACTAACAATGTCAATGTTTAAGCACACGATGGCGCATGTTGTAACTTTCTTATACATATAATAGACACAATTCTAATATATATAAATACAAGGGGTAAATTGAAAACTCTTTAAATTTAGTTGTCTATTATTAATTCTAATTAATTGCGAGGACGCTATGTAGTAATTAATAAATCATAAGGGTGTAATATTCAAATTTATAAATCTCTGTTATGAAAATATTATATATTTAAATTCACTATTCAAATAACAAATAAATATTCAAATTCAAATAAACACATTTAAATAATATATAAAAATTATCAAATAAATATTCAAAATCAAATAAACGCATTTAAATAGTATTTATCAATTTTTTCATATTCAAAAACAATTTAAATTTTGGTATTTATCCATATTTAATAAACCTTCATATTTGAAAAATGGAAAAAATCCAAAAACCCTAATTCTGTCGAGCTCATGTCGTGACCCCCTTGTTCACGTTGTAAGCTACGACTAGGGTTTTTATCAATTACGGATTTTTCATCTAGTCTTCTTCCATTCAATTTCAAACAAGTTTTTATAGAAAATATGGACCTAGGGTGAAAGTAACCATGAACCAATGGCTCTGATACCACTGTTGGGTTTTCTACACATCAAATACACTTTAAAACTAGGCAGCGGAAAAATCAAAACAACGATTTACCTAAGTGTACATGCATCATATGGATCTATGACTTCGTGCTAATTACATCAACCCTAGAAAACTAAAACATAAGTAAGAAAACATACCTCTTATGTAGCCCTTGATCTCCATGCTTGAGATCTTGAACCTCCATGAAGTTGCTTGGATGAAAGGACCCAAACCAGAATCCCTATAATGGTGTCACACCCAATGACACCAAAGAGTGGAATAAAAATAACTAGGAGAAGGGTCAATTTTACAAACCCAAAGGGTTTAGAAATCATCCCTAAGAGGGGAGGAAGAAGGGTTCGCGAATACCTCAAGCCAAGGTGCAAGAATGAATGAAATCCCTAAGACCCTATTTATAGCCTTGGATGTCTCCCAAGGTTTAGTACTCCTTCCCATGTGGGATGGAGGCATAACCACGAAATTTCACTCCTTTCCCATTTGGGATGGAGTGATTTTCATCCAACCCTAATTCCATAAGGTTTTGGACATTCCTGATTAACCAACTATCGATTAATGAACATTCAACCCTTTAATTAATTAAACTGTTAACTAATTCCCAACACATATTTCCAAAATATATTTCCAATTAGTTTCTAATTAATTATTGACCATAATAATTAATAAACCAATTTCTCCTTTATTTATTCTACTCAATTTGGGTCTTGATGGAAACCCAAAAGGACCCTGCTATTATTACAAATAGTACAAATAGTTAATGACCTTGGACACTATTCCAGTAGTTTCACTAGGGCTTGCAATTAACATTGATTTATCCTTCTTCATCGTCTGGTTTTAAGCTCAGCGTTGCAGCTGAGAACGTATACCGATCATAAATCAGTGGGGAAAATAGTGATCAGAGGTCGTGATTTGTATATGTTCTTTCACTCTAGATCAATAGAGATGATTTCATTCAGAACAGCGCAATCATGCAAATCGTCTAAGGAGTACCTCTCATTTTATGAAGCTAAAAATGAAAAAGGGAGATTTTAACATGAGGAGAAATCAATATAAACAGTTAAACACTAGTACTATAACAATTTAGAATGAAGTATTTACACTTTCACCCTTATACTTTAAATTTTCTGTCACTTTGACATTAAGACACGAAAAGTTGTTTGTTTTGTTTATCCTTAAACTATTCAAATAGTAAACTTGTCGTTTTTCCTAGATCAACAATATATTAAATGTCACACCCCAAAATCGTTAACAGAAACATTCCGGGGCGGAGGACGTCATGTATAGCATCACAACCAATGAATAACAACAATCATTGCAACACAACCATTACAGTGAATATTTTAGAAAAAAACATTTACATCTGTTTGAAACTCGATTTGAATTACATTCAGTAGTTTTGCAAAATAAAAACTTAAAGACTCTAAATGCTTCGGTTCCTCGAAAAATCCAGCAAGTACCTGTCTACTGATTTACTGATAATACAAGCAGTTCGAAAAATATCAGCATAAACTTGGTGACTTCATCAAAATTAATTAGTAATGAAAACATATTGATGAGCGAGCCGAAATGAATGCGTAGTTTCAAGAAAATCCAAGATTTTCTTTAGTGAAAAACGTAGTGTTATCGATTTTGTATACAACTATGAATGTTCGTTTCTAAAAAGAAATCGTAGAGGTATGCAAAATACTACTTCATGTGACTAGCTAAAACTAATCATGAAGTATACGTATTTAAATGTAAAACCGTAGCATATATGATTCGGTTTTGAAAACCATGGCTCGGCCAATATGCATAGTGTGTTTAGTTCTATTTGGTATAAATAAAACTACTGAAGAAAACCAAGTTGGTAAACTATCGGTGATTTATACATAATGTGAGTCGTATAACCATGCTTTATATGACTAGTGACCTTCCCAACGTTCTTCAGGCGTTGATGTCAAATAACATTTATACATATCAGGCGTGCCCGCCTAACTATAGCTAGCAGTCCAGATGTGGGATTGTCAGTCCCGAATAGATCTATTCACAAACCTTATGCTCTCCCTCCAGGTGACTCTGGTTATACAGTGGTAGAATTTATCCTTGTACACCTAAGGTTACAGTAGTGAAGTAGCGCCTGATAGTATTGTACAATCTAGTTTACATGTAATGTAGTAGCGTTATACCGTAGTGAGAATCCGAATGTATACCGTGTATCGTGATAAGTTACAGTTATGAAAATCATGATAAAACAGTGATATAAACTGTAAACGGTTTCTGTTCCAGTGCATATGTTTAGTAGAGAAGTTTCTATGCTTAATAAGTTTTTAGAGAAATCCCAACTATACCAATTATAGTTTGCATGTATAACGTAAGTAATAGCGTATCCGTAAAATCTATGCAATTTTTGTGAAAACGTCCCTTATGCTCGACATAGTACAAAAGGGAAATAAAGTATGAAATTTTGCATAAGTTTTATGTGTATTTCAGAAAACATTTAGGTTTAGCTTGTATTCCCCCCCCCCCCCCCTGAAAACATTAAAATGTAGGGGTATGAACTCACAGTTGTTGCGTAGAGTTGTTGACTGAAAAGAAGGTTCCTGAGTTGTTGCACGTGACACTTAACGAAATCCTATTATCCAATAAATACATATATGTATCTAAATTAGCGATTTCGATAAATAAAGTGTGATAAGAACACTTATATTCGGTTCAGGAATGTTATCGGGACTTGATCGAACCGAAGAAAATGGGTTTTCAGCTAAAAGCTCCACCAAAAAGGTGTTTACGATTGTGAACAAGAGTTTACGGTTTCTGAAGGATGACCGTAAACATAAGAACGGAGTTTATGGTTTCTGAAGACGGACCGTAAACTCAAGGACACTGGTGTTGGATGCTGATTTGTAAGAGATGAGTGATCTGATACGTTCCAAGGTGACTCCAAACGTGGTTTCTCGATGATTTCCGAAGTTTAAATGCGTTTTTGAGAGTTTACGGTTGATGATTCTTAGAGCGGGGAGGAGAGAATGCGGCCAGAAACGTCTCACTGAAGTCGGAGGCATCGTATTTATAGGGTGAGGTGAGGGGTCCACACATCTCTGACCATAAACACGTTTGAGGTCGAAAACTAGTTTACGGTCGTATTCCCATTTAGACAAAAAATGTTGATTTGTTTCGAGATATTCGGGTTTCCACGGGATTTTTTGTTCCGACTTGCAAATATTTTAATTAAATTTAACTAGATTATTTTCTAACCCAAAAAGTTTGATGGAAAACTTAATGGATCTGAAATTTCATTAACGGAAAATACGTAGCAGAAACAGAAAAAGTTTCGGGTTGTCACATCATCCCCCCCCCCCCCCCCCGTTAGAGGGAATTTCGTCCCGAAATTCGAATCTAGAATTCAAATCATGGATTAGAAATGAGATGCGGATACTTCTGTTTCATCTGATCTTCGCGCTCCCAAGTGAAATCAGGTCCCCGTTTGGCATTCCAGCGAACCTTCACTATCGGAATGCGACTTTGTTTCGTTCGTTTGACTTCTCGATCCATGATTTTAATGAGTTCTTCCATGAAGTTGAGGTTCTTGTTGATTTCAGTCTCGTCGAGAGGAATCACAAGTGTCTCATCGAACATACACTTCTTTAGGTTTGATACGTGGAAAACCGGATGAATGTTGTTGAGTTCTCGCGGTAACTGAAGTTTGTATGCTACAGGACCGATTCTAGAAAGGATTTTGAATGGTCCAATGTACCTTGGGTTTAGCTTTCCACGCCTTCCGAAATGTATCATGCCTTTCAAGGGTGAGACCTTCAGAAGGACACGGTCACCAACCTGGAACTCCAAGGGTTTACGTCTCTTATCAGTGTTTCTCTTTTGTCTATCTTGTGAGGCTTTCAGTTGTTCCCGGATTTGTACAATCTTTTCAGTTGTCTCTCGAATGGTTTTAGGACCAGTGAGAGTACTGTCGGGGATTTGACCCCTGATTAGCTGCGTGTCGCCCACCTCAGCCCAAAACAGAGGGGATATGCACTTGCGGCCATAGAGGACTTCAAACGGCGCAGCCTTGATGCTGGTATGGTAGCTATTGTTGTAGGAAAATTTAACCAAAGGAAGATGAGTGTCCCATGACGCGCTGAAGTCAATGACGCAGGCTCACATCATGTCTTCCAACGTCTGAATTGTCCTCTCACTCTGTCCATCAGTCTGCGGATGAAAAGTCGTGCTCATATCCAATTTAGTTCCAAGAGCCTTCTATAAAGACTGCCAAAACCTCAATGTAAACCTGCTATATCGGTCGGAGATAATGGATGCGGGTGCACCATGAAGGCGAACTATCTCTTGAAGGTAGATCCGTGTGAGTCTCTCCATCTTGAAGCTTTCTTTGATTGGTAGGAAGTAGGTGGACTTCGTCAACCGATCGACAATTACCCAGATAACATCGTGCCCACTCGGAGTTTTGGGTAACTTGGTGATAAAATCCATGTTTATCCTTTCCCACTTCCACTCCGGTATTTCTGACTGCTGAAGTAGACCTGAGGGCTTCTGATATTCCACCTTCACCTTGGAGCAAGTCAAGCACTTTCCCATGAAGGTTGCAATCTCTACTTTCATGTTTGGCCACCAATAGAGCTGTTTGAGATCCAGATACATCTTATCTGAACCTAGGTGAACGGAGTATTTAGTCTTGTGAGCCTCATTCATGATAACCTCTCTATACCCGCCAAAATTTGGGGTCCAGATTCGGTTCATGAAATAGTAGACTCCGTCTCCCTTGATCTCTAGATTCTTTTCCATTCCTCTCAAGGCTTCACCTGGCATGCTCTCTGGTTTTAAGGCTTCCATCTGAGCCTCTCTGATCTGCGTGGACAGGTGGGAATGGATGTTCCTTGTTAGTGCCTTCACCTTACGCCCTGAATACTCCTTTCGACTGAGGACGTATGCTACCATATTGGCCTTGTCAGGATGATAGCGAATTTCACACTCGTAGTCATTGAGTAGCTCGACCCATCGTCACTTTCTCATTATTAACTCCTTATGATCAAAGACGTTATGTACGCTCTTATGGTCGGTGAAGATAGTGCACTTGGTTCCGTAAAGATAATGTCTCCAGATCTTTAACGCAAAGACCACTGCTCCCAACTCTAAATCGTGAGTTGTGTAATTGACTTCATGTATCTTCAATTGCCTTGAGGCATAGGCAATGACCTTTCCTCTTTGCATGAGAACACATCCTAGGCCTTGATTGGATGCATCATAGTAGACCATGAAGTCTTCTATCCCTTCGGGCAGGGACAAGATAGGTGTGCTGCACAGGGCCTGCTTCAATGTTTGGATTGCAGTGTCTTGCTTGGCTCCCCAACAGAAGGTTACACCCTTCTGATTGAGGGTAGTTAAAGGCTTAGCGATTGTGGAGAAGTTCTGGATGAACCTACGATAGTAGCCCGCGAGACCCAAGAATTGTCGGATTTCTGTGGGTGTCTTCGGTGTAGACCAATTCTCAATCGCTTTGATCTTGGATGGATCAACATGTATCCCTTACTTGATAATCACGTGTCCAAGGAAATTCACCTTCCTGATCCATAATTCGCACTTCGAGAATTTCGCGTACAGCTTTTCTACCCTTAACGTTTCCAACACCTATCTTAAGTTCTGATTATGGTCGTCCTCATTCCGCGAATAGACAAGTATGTCATCAATGAACACAATCACAAACTTGTCTAAGAAATGGCGACACACCCAATTCTTCAAGTCCATGAATGTTGTTGGTGCATTAGTTAGACCAAAGGGCATTACTATGAATTCGTAGTGTCCATAGCGAGTTCGGAATGCTGTGTTGGGCACATCATTCTCCTGAACTCGCAACTGATGGTACCATGATCTTAGATTGATCTTTGAGAAATAACTGGCTCCCTAAAGTGGGTCAAAAGATCGTCGATCCTGGGTAAGGGATAACAGTTTTGGATGGTCAGCTTATTCAACTCTCGGTACTCAATGCACATCCGAAAGGATGCATCTTTCTTTTTCATGAATAAGATCGGAGCTCCCCAGGGTGAGGAACTCGGCCTTATGAATCCTTTGCTGATCAGCTCATTGAGCTGACTGAATAATTCTTTCATCTCCGCTGGCACTAGACGGTATGGAGATTTAGCTATAGGAGTAGCTCCGGGGATCAAGTCGATATGGAACTTGACTTGGCGTTCAGGAGGGATTCCTGGGAGGTCTTCAAGGAAGACATCATGAAAGTTACAGACTTCTGGAATGCTATCTAGATCTCTAACTTCTCGCGTTTCGTCGACAACATGAGATAGGAATGCATGGCACTCCTTCCGTAGATATTTCTGAGCTTTGATGCACGAAATGATACGGAGGTTCTGTTGAAGATTAATGTGTTGAGTCTTGGGCTCTTTTCTTTTACAACCGGATTGGGCTTATCAATCCATGCTTATCTAGATTAGCCTCCTTTTTCTTAGATAAACTGTTAGGGTTTTAATATAAATATATGCATGCATGTAGGCATATACATAAGGGTTGTCGTCATTCTCATTGATAACTGTAAACCCTAAATCCTCTACAGTTGATGTTCTTTATCGAGCTCTTCTGAGGATTGTTTATTAATCATTCGACACCTTTTGATCCATTTGCTTGTTCTTATTGTTTATCTGGTTATTTCTCTACTTGTTTCATAGATCTAATCGATCTTCAAGTTTATTTTAAACTCATCAATTGGTATCAGAGCAGGAGGCTGTGTAATCGATACACTTCTTTTCTGTGAAAAAGCTTCGATTAGGGTTATTCCGCATTCATTGATATTTATTGAGCCGTCATCTCATAATTGACGTATCTTGATATTTATTGTTTTTGCCCTAATTTGATATATTAGAAATCTGATCTTTGAACAGGTTATTCGATCAATTATGGACGAGTCGCAATCCAATCCCATCAATATTTCAAACAGCATTGGATCAACAATGAAGATTCCCATCCTGTACACCCATGATTATGAAGTCTGGGCAAATCACTTTGAAGATTATGTCATAGGATCTGAGGATAATGGATACCTCATCTGGGAAGCAATCATCTCTGGACCTTTTTCTCATTCAGCAACTTCAAGGATTATTAAAACTCAAAAGGAGTATAATGATCTTCTAAAAGATGTTAAAGATATAGCGCAAGATGAAAAAGATAAATTTCAGTGCAATATCAAAGTGTTAAGATTGATCAGATTCGCTCTTCAATCTGATACTTTTAGGCTGGTAAGTTCATGCATGACTGCAAAAGAGATATGGGACAGGCTACGTGAACTGTACTCTACAGACGAAGATCTTGAACACTCCATTCAAACCTTACTCTTGTCTGAGTTTGGTGAGTTCGAGCAAGGAGCAGAAGAAACGGTGACTCAAACGTTCGATCGCTTCAATCGTCTTCTTAGCAAGATGATCAAACATGACATCGAAAGGAAGCTTATTGAACAGAAGGTTACGTTTTTGAACGGACTCAGATCTGAGTGGAGAGCAGTTGTGTCCACAGTTAAAGCGCACGAGCAATTCAAATCCTATTCTTTGGCAAAACTGGTGGGCATCCTAAAATCTCAAGAAAAGATTGTATTACAGGAGAAAAACATGGTTTCAAGTCTAGGTTCTTTGGCCCTCCTGTCGAAAAGCAAAGCGGTGATAGAGGACGAAGATCTCAACTTGGATGATTATGATCTCACGTCTGAGGACTATGCTATGATGGTGTCAAACCCCAAGAGATTCATCAAGAAGAGATTCCCCACTAACAGGAACCGAAACTGGCAAGGGAGTTATAGCTATGAAAAGGTCAAAGATGAACTGAAGGCTGAAGAGTCAAAGAAGGAACCGAAGGCTGAAGAAGATTCTGGAGTGAGCTGCTATTATTGTGGAGGACAGAACCACTATGCAAAAGATTGCATCCTCAAAAATATGGCAGAAAAGGATGAGGAAAATGATGAAGAAGTTGTGTTGTTGAAAAAGCTTGATGAATTAAGGATGAAGAAATCTGCTGCTAACCCTCCTATGAATGCTTTAATTGTGCAGGGTTCGGTAGCTGATGATGAGTTCGGTGACGTGGAGGTCTGGTCAACCGACTCCGAAGATGATGAAGTGAGGAAGCCTTCACATGGAAAGGCTTATGTAGTGAAAGAAGAGATCAGTGGAGGAAGATGCTTAATGGTGTCCGACGTATCTCAGATGAGGAAATACAACACTGATGGTGGGAATGGTGACACAAAGGAGCAACAGAATCTGTGCTTTACTGCCAAACCACTCAGCGTGCAGTTCAACGAACTTGATGAACTGATCAAGAAGGTACAATCATTTTTTGTCTCATTTAAAGTTCCACAATGCTCATATGAAAAAGAATTAAAAAGTGTTAATTCAAGAATCTCTCATCTAGATAGTAGTTTAACTCAAACTCGGGTCACCAATTCTAACCTAACTGACCAATTAAGTAGGGTGTCTTCGAAGAGTGAGGAACAGCGGATGTGGATCGAACTGAAGGAGTCGGAGTTAATCAAAATAAAAGATGAAAACATTTATTTGCAAAGAGACAATTTAAAGCTTTCGAAACAGCGAAATGTTTTTTGTTTGATTGCCAAACGTCTTTATACAAATATTACTCAGCTTCATTTGAATTGTGAAATAGGGCAAAAGATTCATCGCATGATTTTACCCTTCCTTGAGTTTAAGGAAGATGAAATTGATGCTGAAGCATATAATTGTGAGAGTGTTATTTCGTCTGAGGATGTTAATCCAACATATCTGTATGGACTGGAAAAAATAGAATCTTTCATTAAATCCAAGGACCACAAGAACATGCTCAAAAACCTTTTGGATGAAAATGATAAACTGAAGCTATGAACCAAAACCATACAAAAATTTGACTCATTGAATGTCAACTTAAGCTCACAAAATAAAATTGATGTTGAAAATGCATCTGAGCTTAATGAGGACGATCATATGAGTGAAATTTCTGTAGAGGACACGGTTGATTGTTCAGAATTTGTCAAGAACGAACCCGAGAACCACAAAAATCTCATTTCAGAAAATTATGTGGTGTTCGCTCGGTTGTCCCAACAAAAGGCCCCGATCCTTGTAGAGAAGGCAGTCATATACCAAAAGGTTAGAACCACTCCAAATCAGGTGTACAAGGTCACAGGTGTAACCGAACATCAGACTGCTGAACTCACAGCTATTGTGAACGAAGACAATGCTGATGGTTGTGATGAGTTCTTCTGGTCAGCTCCCATTGACAATGTTGATGAAACGGTAGGTCTGTCTGAAAGGACTTCATGGAAAACCAAAGGCAGATACATACCAGAACCTTTGAATAAACCTGACAGCTTCAACGTGGCAAGTACCAGTGGTACAAAAGATGTCCCTCAAGAGAAAGAAATTCCTGTAGAAGATGTCACATCCCCAAGTGAAACTTCATCAGTTCAGAGTGGATCAGCCAACGAAAACCAAAAACATAAAGCTAACATCCATCATCAACCAAAGCAGATGAGAAATCAAAAATGAGAAAGGAATCAGAGTTACAGGAAGAATCTCTCAGAAAGAAAACAATTTTGGCAATCGCAAAATGCCTATTTCTCACATCAAGACAGGAATTTAAAACCAGAGAAAAATCCTGTTGGATCGACAGAGAGCAATAACAACCGAAAGCAGAGGCTCGGTTCTGAGCAAAACAACAACCGAAAGCAGAGGTTCGGTTCAGAGAAAAATGACAACCGAAAGCAGAGGTTCGGTTCAGAGCATAATAACAACCGAAAGCAGAGGTTCGGTTCAGAGCAAAATGACAACCGAAAGCAGAGGTTCGGTTCAGAGAATAACAACAACCAAAAGCATAGGTTCGGTTCAGAAAATGATTTTAACCGAAAGCACAGGTTTTGTTCGGAAATCAAAAGAAATCAAAACTCTAGGGTTAGTCCTAATGTTGATCAAAAGCAAAAGAGTCACCTAGAATCTTCAACCAAAAAGTCATACCAATCTGAGCTGTCTCATTCTAACTCTTCAAAATCTCCTATCTCTTCTCCACCTTGTCCTAAATTCCACTCAGTTCCTTCTCAAAAATCCCAGTCATCAGCTGAACAAAAAGGAAAACAGAAGGTTTCAGATGTTGAACCAGAATCAATACCAAAATCGTCAAATTCAAATAAAATCAAAGTTTTCACCATCAAAAAGAAAGATGAAACAACACTAACAAAAAGAACATATTTAGTTGACATCTCTCTTACTATTCCTGTTCCTGTAAAAAGCTCACGTGGACCCAAGAAGCTCTGGGTTCCTAAATCTGCTTAATTTTTGCAGGTTATCAGTGACGAGCAGTTTGACGAAGAATGGTACATTGATAGTGGCTACTCGCGCCACATGACAAGAAGGAAGGAAGAGCTAAGGGAATTCAGATCTCTTTCGAATGGTCGAAATGTTAAATTCGGGAACAACTCCTTCGGCACCATAAAAGGCTATGGAATGATTACAAATGGTGATTTCACAATAAGGAAGGTTGCATATGTGGAAGGATTGCAACATAACCTCATCAGTGTATCTCAACTTGTTGGAGGTACCGGTCTTCAAGTCTCATTCGACGATGAGGGTTCTGAGATAATTGAGAAGAAGACGAAAAGAGTTATTCTCAAGTCGGATCCAAAGGCGAAATGTTTCCTTTAAATCTCAAACCCATCAAAGGAAACCCAGCCATCTGCTTGTTATCCAAAGCACAATCTAACGAAAGCTGGCTATGGCACCGAAAACTCTCTCATCTCAACTTCAAAGATATCAACAAACTTGTTACTGGAGGTCACGTTAGAGGTCTTCCATTACTCAAGTATGATAGAGATCATCTGTGTGTTGCATGTGAAATGGGGAAGCAGAGTCGTCAAAGTCATCCATCTATAATAAACACTAAAGTTGTTGAACCGCTAGAATTACTTCATATTGATTTATGCTGTCCATCTTCTATAGAAAGCATTGGTGGTAGCAAGTATATTCTTGTTATTGTTGATGACTTTTCACGTTTTACATGGGTGTTCTTTCTGAAGCTTAAATCTGAAGTGACTCACAAGCTAAAAGTGTTCATCAAGCAGATTGAAGTACAGCTGAAGAAGGTTGTTCGCAACATCAGAAGCGACAATGGGTCGGAGTTCAAAAATAAAGAATTTGAAGAATTCCTGGAAGAAAAGGGAATCAGTCACAACTTCTCAGCTCCCTACACACCTCAACAGAACGGAATTGTCGAAAGACGAAACCGATCCTTATGTGAAGCTGCCCGAACCATGCTAAGTTTTGCTTCCTTACCTTTATATTTTTGGGCTGATGCTATTTCTGCTGCTTGTTTCACACAGAACAGGTCGTATCTTAACAAGCGCTTCACTCTCACTCCTTATGAGATCATCAACAACAGGAAGCCAAATGTGAAGTTTTTCCATGTGTTTGGTTCCAGGTGTTTCCTTTTCAATTCTAAAGAACACCGCAACAAGTTTGATGTAAAAGCTGACGAAGGGATATTTCTGGGCTATTCTCTTACTTCCAAAGCATACAGGGTGTTAAACAAGCATTCAAGGAAAATAGAAGAAACTTACTACGTGACTTTTGATGAGAGCTATGTCAAAAAGCTAAAGGCCAACGAAGACACAGCTGGAGAAATCTTTCCTCAAACTGGCCACATCACAGCCTCGATCGCTAATCTATTAGAGAACTTCATGGAGCTTTTTGATGAACCAGAGAAGGCCACTCTTTCTGAAGCCAGTGCAGCAGACAACAGGGTAGATCACTTGAAGCAACTTGTTGACGATGCTGCAAGAAGAATGAATGAAGAAGAATCAGGTTCAAAATACCCTCCCCAACACAATGCGTCAGTCGAAGGGGAGTATCCACCATTAGTCGAGGGGGAGGATCCACTATCATCCTCCCAGCCGAGCTCACATGTTGAGGGGGAGCTAAGGTCTCAAACTTCAACCGAAAGCACATTGCCAACCGACAGCACTTCGCCAACCGAAAGTGCCTCACCAAC
Source organism: Lactuca saligna (assembly GCF_052625555.1). Classification (NCBI taxonomy): domain Eukaryota; kingdom Viridiplantae; phylum Streptophyta; class Magnoliopsida; order Asterales; family Asteraceae; genus Lactuca; species Lactuca saligna. The sequence goes on from NC_136417.1 coordinate 158,157,615, forward strand.
CGAAAGTGCCTCACCAACCGAAAATGCCTCACCAACCGAAAGTGCCTCACCAACCGAAGGTGCATCAACGCCCGAAAGCTCAGCACCACAAGAAACTACTGTAGCTCAAGATTCTCAAGACATTCCTGTAAGATCATTTGTCGAGAGGGAGCATGCTGATATGTCATACGACTTCGACGGTCTGTCCGAACCAGAAGAAATGATAAATGCTGAATTAGATCCATCTTTTGATCCAAACTACCCTCCTCTCACCAAATGGACCAGAGATCATCCTGTCTCTCAAGTTGTTGGTAATGTATCAGATACAGTTCTGACTCGATCACAACTCAAGGCAAAACAAACTTCCTTGTTCTCAAAAGTCGAATTCTGCATGTTTAACTCATTCGTATCAAAAGTTGAACCAAAGAGAGTTAACACTGCTCTTGATCACTCCGATTGGGTTCAAGCTATGCAAGACGAACTGAATGAATTTGAAAGGAACAAAGTTTGGCGTCTTATTCCAACTCCTCCAGATGCCTTGGTTGTTGGTCTCAAATGGGTCTTTAGGAACAAACTTAACAAGGAAGGGAACGTTATAAGAAACAAAGCACGTCTGGTCGTAAAAGGATACTATCAGGAGGAAGGCATTGACTATGAAGAGACTTTCGCTCCTGTAGCTAGGTTGGAATCACTGAGAATATTTCTTGCCTATGCTGCTCACAAAAACTTTGAGGTCTTTCAAATGGACGTCAAGTGTGCATTTCTCAATGGCGAACTCGAAGAAACTGTGTATGTGGAGCAACCTCCTACATTCGTGAATGAAAAGTATCCCGATCATTGTTACATTTTGGATAAAGCCGTGTATGGTCTGAAACAAGCACCGAGAGCCTGGTATGAAACGCTGACTAAATTTTTAAAGATGTCCAAATTCAAACAAGGTTCGGTTGACCCAACCTTCTTTCGCAAAAAGGAAGGTAACCACCTTATGATCGTTCAAATTTATGTCGATGATATCATCTTTGGCTCAACGAATCCTAGCCTAACAGCTGAATTCAGAAAGCTGATGGAGACTAAATTTGAAATGAGCTCGATGGGTCCCATTAACTTTTTCCTTGGTTTAAATATTAGACAGGGACCTGAAGGCATCTTTATCAACCAGGAAGCTTACACGAAGACTCTCTTAGCAAAATTTGGCATGATGGGAGATTCAAAGGTCAAAGTTCCAATGGCGTTCGGCACTAAGCTCACTCCATCCCTGGATAAACCGGCTGTTGATCTTACGCTTTATCGTCAAATGATAGGCACTCTAATGTATCTTACTGGTAGCAGGCCTGACATAATGTTTTCTGTTTGTTATTGTGCTCGGTTTCAGGAAAATCCACGGGAGCCTCACATGCTTGCAGTGAAGAACATATTACGTTATCTCAAGAGAACTACCTCTTTAGGTCTGTGGTACCCTTCTAACTCAGGCTTCTTTGTTCAAGCCAACTCAGATGCAGACCTTGGTGGATGTGGCCTCGACAGGAAAAGCACCACTGGTGGCTGCCAATTCCTCGATGGGAAGTTGGTTCGCTGGCAGTCAAAGAAACAAACGTGCGTGTCTTTGTCCACAGCTGAAGCAGAATACATTGCCGCTGCTTCCTGTACCTCTCAAGTGATTTGGATCCAGAGTCAACTCCGAGACTATGGACTCAATATGAAAAAGATCCCACTATATTGTGACTCTGAAAGTGCAATTAGGATTTGTCATAACCCAGTGCAACACTCCAAGACCAAGCACATAGCACTGAGGTATCACTTCATCAAAGATCACGTTGAAGATGGAAACGTTGAAGTACACTTTGTTCGAACCACTGATCAGTTGGCCGATGTCCTTACCAAAGCTCTTCCTGAAGCAACCTTCAATAAAATTCTACAAGGCTTAGGTATGATGGTAGGAGAGTCGGTCCCGAATCCTCAAATCTCTATCTAAGAATCAGGAACCGAAGCAGGCAGACCGCTCGGTCTCTCTCTCCTCTGGAGATTTAATGGAACCGAAATAGACAAACCGCTCGGTTCCTCTCTGTTCCGGAATTTTAATGACACCGAAATAGACAGACCGCTCGGTCCCTCTCTATCCTGAAATATTAATGTCACCGAAATACACAGATCGCTCGGTCTATCTCTGCTTCATCATTTTTGATTAAAATCTGTTGTACATTTTTTCTTTCCGTTTTTATTTCTTTTTCAAAAAAAAAATCAAAATCACAAAAACATTTTATCTTTATGTTTTTATTTCTTTTTCAGAAAAATTTCAAATATCACAAAAAAAAGTATCTTTCTCTTTTAGAAAAATCTTAAAATACAAAAATATTTTCATTTCTGTTTTTATTCAGTTTCTTACTTATTTCCACTACTCGTTCGTTCTGGTTGGTGTAAGCTTTGCACAGATAAATACAAGTATCACCTTCGATAGTGTTCAAGCAGGTATGTTTCATTTTTCTCTCTAACTAGTTAGAAGTCCCTAGAAGCATGCTGTTGTATGTTGTCACAAGCCTCTATGATCTCGAGTAAGCCTTAATGATTCGATCAATACCTATCATTTCTTCCCAATCAGGCTATTTTCCAACACTCGGTCTAGAGCTACCTTACTCTTCTCATTTGAGACATGACTTGCTCTGCTTTGTCACACTTCTATAGAAGAAGGTACATTCGGTTTCTTAACCACCTCCTAAAATTCTACATTTACCTTCGAATCCCTAAAGTAACCCTTGATGCTTTCGGTCTTTACCACTGAAGTTTATGGTTACACAACATCTGTGTTTATGATCTTGGATTCGATTACCATGTTCTAAGTGAAACCCAAAATCCAATACCTAAAATGAATTGACGGTGAGTGATATACTCAAGTTGTAACTTGGAAATCTCATTTTGTTTTTGCGTGATCTTTTATGAAATTGTCTATACCTCAGACATTTCTTCCCAAAGAGGTCCAGTTTATTTTTTTAAGATTTCTGTTTATCCCATGCTTGTCACAAGATAATTCCCACCTACCTGTTCAACAGATCATCTCGGTCTCACAGGTACCTCTGCCAATACTCAGTTTTATGTTGAGACTTGATGTTTGGTTAGAGGACAGCCGCCCAATAGCCTATGATCAAAAGATTTCTTTCATTGTTTATTGACAGACAATTGATCGTATTTCTCGGGAAACCACACAAGCACTTCAAGTCTCTCTTGGCTTTGAAGGATGTGATTCTTGCCCGGAATCCTCCGCCTTATGTCTTCTTCATAGACATCACTCACATCTCAAGCACCTTTGATTTATTTCTTTATCTTTCACACTCTTATGCACGAAAATAATTTTTCCAACATTCTTATTGCTGTTTGGTATGTGGTTTTAAGTTTTAGTTGTAACCAAACAAGGTCACAAGGAATTTTAAATGGTACGAAGATATGATTTGGGCGCGTGAAGTTGATTCGTTTCACACCCACGTGTGCTGACGTTTTCCTGGGATACACCATAACATCCAATCGCGCTTTTTCAGGCGACGTTTTCGTTCCATAATCATCACGATTTTCTCTCTCCAGGGGACGGTATAAATAGGGATGATCGTGTTCTTTGTCATTTACCAAACACGTATCTTCTCTCTCTGAAAAAGTTTCCACTGTTCATCTTCTTCTTCGATTCAACAATGGCGACTTCCTCTTCTGTGCACGATCAAACTGCCACTTCAACTTTGCTTTCCATCAAGCCTAATCAGAATATGATTATCGAGATGACTCCTTTTTTGTATGATGCGTACATGCTCCATGTGGTGGAATGTCTGAAATATTCCCCATTGCTGTTGGCTCTCACGTAGGTGGAAGCGGTTCCGATGTCCCTGCTTTCTCAAGTTTATACATCAGCAAGTTATGATAAACACAAAGATCACCATCCATGACAAGAAAACCTCCATCTCCAAAACTAAGTTTTGTTCTCTTTTAGGGCTTGCTGTCGATTCATCCGTCATCTCACCAGATTTTGTCTCGACTGCCCAGCTTTTCTCGATGATGTACGAGATGGGTTATACTGATGTACTTACGACGATCGCAAAGGTCAAGAAGTCTTGTCTCCCTTCGCAGTGGAATGGCTTGCTTACCCTGTTAATCAAGGGTTTAGCGGAACGCTGTGGAGGTTATGATACCACGAGCAAAGGATTTCTCACCATTCTCTATGGTCTTTACAATGGCATCAACTTAGATTATGGCTCCATAATCTGGTCTCAAGTCGTTCAGAGTCTTAACACCACAACCCGGTATTCTGAGATCTCCTGCGGACGCTTCTGGACGCTCATCACGAAGAAAGCCATGGATTCTCTGGAAATCCCCGTGATGAAGGATGCTCTTCTGGCTTCAATAGCTTCTTTCCATACTAAGAAGATTATTGTCACCGACCCAAGTAAGTTTCAACATTATGGATTAATTCCTGAATCCATGTATAGGTGTGTCACGCCTCATAGCAAGGTCATGGCCGATTACAGCACCAGAACTCCTCTGCCTCCAAGGGTTCTAACTGACGAACAGAAGGTTGCCTTGGAATCCCTAGATCAACCAGCAAACCATGGCAAGCGGGCTAGTAAAAAGGAAAAAGAAGCGAAGAAGGAAACAGAACCGAAAAAGGAGAGAAAGCCAAGATCCTCTAAGCGAAAACATGATTCAGAAGAACCCTCTCTATCAAAATCCAAGAAGATTAAGAAGATGGCTAAAAGGGCCAAAGGATCCTCTTCTCCTGGATCTGCTCAAAATGAAACAATAGAAGCAGAGGCTGCCGCTCCTCATGCTTCCCCAAAAGAGCCAACTCCTGCTCAGTCTCCTCAAAAACCATCCTCTCCTATAGATACTAATATTCCCTCTCCACCAGTATCTCCCAAAGTCACCAAACTACCCACTCCTCCACCTTCTCCTAAAATTCCTACCCCACCCCCATCACCGAAACAGAAGGTTTCACTTTCTGTTCCTATCATCATCACTCCCACTACAACAGAACCAACCTCTTTACCCACCTCAACCATTCCTTCCTCTGTCACTATCCCTACATCTTTGATCCCCACTCCAATCATCACCGAATCCGTTACTACCACCTCTTCCCAACCACCAGTAACAGTCAATGTATCTGATACAGGGGCTACTACTGTGGTTGAAACACCTGTACTTCACATCCCACCATCACCTTCTCCATCCTCAACCTCTGGTGCTACTTTGGGTGGTGACGATGAAGAGTATGATTCTCTTTCTTATAGCCCATACCGGATTCCCACTGATACTGATGCAGATACCCCCATTACCAGTCAGCAGCTTCAAGACATTCATGATAAACTCGATAGTTTGTTGGCTGATAATAAAGCCTATGGGGGTGTGGTGCTGTAAGCCTTTATCAAATCTGCAATCAAGACGTATACAGATGCTCTGGATCGCTCCACTGATGCTATTGACAAATCAGCTGCTTCGTGCTCCAAAGCCACAAAGGAAGTCTCTGAGGTTGTACACACAACTCAAATTTTTCTCGATTCACTCAAAGCACATGTTGATGCTAATGCGGCCAAGTATCAAACGTCTGTGGACTCATTTTCGGCTACCCTTCAGGGTGAAACTTCCAAGTTCGAGGCTCTGCATGCTGACCTCAAAACTGAATCCACCTCTTTTCTTCAATCTTTGGATTCACGTTTTGCTTCTCTAGCAGCAGAAAGTACTTTAAAAGAGGATCTTGTCAAGCATCAGGCAACTATTGAACTTCAGAAGATACAACTGGCCCAGGCACAACAAGAAATCTCTTTATTGAAAACTCAGCGGGCTGTTCTTCAAAGTTGTGCTGGTGATGTCAAGAACATGTTGACTAATGTCCTTGAAACTGATGATCCCTTTCTTACCCTTACCATCCGACAGCATCTCCAGGCCAAACTCCTTCCTGCGATCACTATTCTGAGCGAGATGAAGGGTGTCTCGGAGAAGCATGTTCTTCCGAGAAAAGGGGGAGAGGAGAGTATAACAAATACAGACCCGAAGGATAATTTAGCTTCGGGTTCTGGAAAGCAATTACTTGTTGACAGCGAGTCGGAAACTGATGAAACTATTGCTGAAGCTCTTCAACGAAAGAAAAGAGATAAAGAGCTGGATGAGACTCTGAAAATCGCTCGAGAGGCAGAGGCCAAAGAAAGAAGAATCAAGGAGGATGAGGATGCCTTAAAGGCTAAGAAGACTCTGTTTCCAGAATGGGACAGAGACACACTCATTAATCAAGTGATTGAGTTTCCCTCCATGTATTGGTTGGAACCGATTGCATCTTTTGAGTGTGAGAATACCAAAGACTCGCAGTTTGACATGCCGATCACACGAAAGGATTTTACATTTCATTGCTTCGATGTCACTGCTGATGTCCCTCATCCAAACTTAAAGGTTGACAAAGAATTGATAGATTTTTATTTGAAGTATGGTCAACCACAGTACTTGACATGGAGTGCACAGAAGATTGTAAAGGTCAAGGTACTGAAACCAACACAGGCTGTGAAATTTGTGAACGTTAATTTCAAAGTCAACAGAGGAACGGCCAAAACAAAACATTTTATTTCTCTGGCAGATCTTCCCAGTCTGAATCCTCATGATTGGATTCTGCTATACAACATTCTTCTCTCAAATCAAAGGGAGTATGAACCGATTCTGAAACATCTCAAAAGAATGTTGGCTTCCTATATCCATGAGCTTACCACTATGGATCAGGAAATAGCAAAGATAATGAACAAGAAACCGACCGTCAAGCCTACTTCCAAGACAGGAGATGTGCACAAAATGAAGTTAGGGCAAATTGACTCTTCAAATCTGACGGTCATGTTCACAAGGGGCGATAAGCACAAGTTTCTGTTTGCTTTGGTAGACAAGCATCTGTTTTCAACAGATTGCCTGGAGCATATCATAAACATCATTCACAGATGCAAGCAGAACTCTACAGCAGACAAGAAGAATTTTACAGATATGCTTCGGTGGTATATCACTTTCAGGCATCACATTCTGGCCATTATAACGAGGATATTTGAAACGGTGAAGAAACCATCTGGTGTTAAAAGGGAAATGAAGCCTCTGTGCCAAAGACGCAAAGGGGAGATTGTTGAAGATTAATGTGTTGCGTCTTGGGCCCTTTTGTTTTACAACCAGATTGGGCTTATCAATCCATGTTTATCTAGATTAGCCTCCTTTTTCTTAGATAAACTGTTAGGGTTTTAATATAAATATATGCATGCATGTATGCGTATACATAAGAGTTGCCGTCATTCTCATTGATAACTGTAAACCCTAAATCCTCTACAGTTGATGTTCTTTATCGAGCTCTTCTGAGGATTGTTTATTAATCATTCGACACCTTTTGATCCATTTGCTTGTTCTTATTGTTTATCTGGTTATTTCTCTACCTGTTTCATGGATCTAATCGATCTTCAAGTTTATTTTAAACTTATCAGGTTTGAATTGAGCTTATCACCATAAATCATGACGGCTTCACCAAAGGGAAGGTTGAGATGGATAGCCTTCTCGAAGTAAGAGTACAACCTATGAATATGTGGTTAACCAGTCCATGCTGATAATGACATCGAAACTATTGATGAGGGCTTCACCAAAGGGAAGGTTGGAGCTTAACCAGTCCATGCTGATAATGACATCGAAACTATTGATGGACACATGCATAAGATCGATGGGAAACGAATAATTGTCTAGAGTAAGAGTACAACCTATGAATATGTCGTTAGTGATCTCCTTCTTTCCATTAGCCATCTCGACGATAAATGTTTCGGTTAGAGGTTGGGATTTACATTGATTAGGTGTTTGAATGAATGACAAACAAAGCTCCCCTCCACACCAGAATCAAAGAGAATGCATGGATAAGAGTTTTCAAGGAGGAACGTACTCGTAACAACAGTAGGATCAACAACTACTTCTTCCTGTCCCATCACCAGAACTATCCCTGTGTTGCCACCAGTTGTTGCCTTAGGACAGTTTCTCCTGAAGTGCCCAACCTCTCCACATCCATAACAAGTATGACCAGTGCCCGCTCCTAGATTCCGTTGGTTGGTTGGGGCGGTGTCTTGTAGTATCGAACTGTGTGTCCCTTTTTTCCATAGTTATTGTAGATCAACTCATGGCAGGGCCCGTGATGATGAAAGTTGCATTTGTTGCACAAGGGTAGTTTTCTAGATTAACTACCAGTAAAAGACTGGGTGGTTGGAACAACAGTGGGAGCAGCAGCACGAGCAGTAGTAGCATGAGCTGCTACTATTTGTTGTTTCTGTTGGGTTTTGAGCATTCTAACACTCCTAAGTGTACATGCAGCCCTAAATACCTTGGATCTATGTTTTCTCTATTATACATGCAAATAAGAACATCCAAGATATTATCCTAATCTAGCATACAAAACAATGAGTGTAACAAGATAGAATACATACCTCTTTGATGTAGAAAGTCTTCATGAAGCTTGAGTGTCTAGCCCCAATAGTGTGGAAGCCTCAAATGGAATCACAATAATCAAAACACTTAGAATAACTTGAGAGAGTTCTACACTTCATGAAATCGGCTAGCCCTCTTCTTCACTTTCTAATGTGATTCTAGTGGCCGATTTTGCCAAGAATGAGATCTTTATATAGTGTTACAATTAGGGTAAATCCTTAATTGTCATGGCTTTCCATTTCCTTGGATCCATGGGTTCAAATACACCATGGAGCATCCATGGACCATCCTATGGGTTTTAGCCCAACTTGATTATCCATGGAGCATTAGCCCACTATATAAGTATGGATGATTTACACAATCAACCCATATATCTAATTAGTCTTCTTTTGATCACTTAATTAATCCTAGATTAACTCTTGATCAATACTAATTAAATAATCTTATTATTCTTATTATTAATATACTAGAACTTATAATATATTAATAACCATAAGTGTCTTATTTCTCTCATTATAGTCTATCCAAGTGCATGATGGTATGCAACCCAAATGGACCATGTCGGGTCGGGTCAAGTCTTACCAATTATAGTTATGGACTTAGACATTAATCCAACAGTCTCCCACTTGGATAAGTCTAAAACTATTATTGCGTATGACTTCAGGAACCAACTGGCAATCGTAGCTCTCAAAAGCTTCTGTCGAACTCTGACCATGTAGATGAACTCTGATCTTGTTAATGACTTGTCCATTAGATAAGGGATCATATAATACTTTGTTCTCATGATCTCAGTCGGGCAAATACATGGAACAACGTCGTACTCATTGTCCAACAGTTTGTTTCCCGATTTTCGATTTGTTTGACAAAGAACTTAATCGAACACATCAATTCAGTTCTGACTGGCCGGTACATAGGTCACAACAAAATCATCGAGGGGCCCAGATATCGCTTCTATTTCTAGAAGGAATAGATAAACTTCGACTCATATGCTTGTTCTACTACTTGTTGAATTGTACACAAAGGCACGTTTTATAACATCAAGTTGCTGATGCGTTTACGTGCAATCAATGCACAACCAACTCATAGGTAACAACTCATATCTCTAGGTTTGAAGATTTGTATGATATTACCGTCTCACGATCACTTGAGATAAATTCCATGAAGTGATACAAGTGAGCGTGGGTTTATTCCAATACTCATAACTTATGAGCACTCATGAATGTTGTAGCAATCATTGCTATGACTAAACCCATTTAGCCATCTACAAACCCGATTCATGACAGTCTTGATTCATACCTACTTCCAACATATGAACGACTGTGGAGTGTTTAAATAACTTAGTCATTCAGAAAGAATAACCCAGCTATTTTGGAAGTCAAAACATGCAAAGTGAAACACAATAATAATCGAATCGAATATGGTCTCAGAACCCTTTTGAATATAAATAAAAACCACCTTTTATTTATCACCATATTGATTACACATTATTCAATGTTTCAAATAATCAACTTAAGACTTTAATAAAAACAACAGTCGTCCCATGCTCCTAGCATGTACACTTTGTTTTTCTAAACAATAGTTATGGCATACTCCAAGTATGCACACTATGTTTGTCTATGATCCTTACATTGTGATGTAGATCAATTGAACATGATTCCAATGATACTCATTTCACAATCCCAAATCCTTATTGTAAATGCAAGAATTCCAAATTCATGTCATTTACTGAAATCTGTTAGATTCTAAACTTATATGTATTGATCCTCTTGTAATGATTATGCACGAAGTGAGAAAGACTTGACAACAACCATTACAAAGCATTCCAAAGGAGATCAGCTCCTTGAGAACATCCTTCTTGCATTAAGTTTCCTAATCTTACATAGATTGAATAATTTCTAACTTTGAAACATTTCCAGATCCCATTTTGACTATCACTTCTGAACAAGAGTTGCCTCCTTACAGATTATGTCAATATGGTCCTTCCAGAATTATCACTATACTTCCAATTGTCCTTGAGAAACCAATCTTTGGTAAACCTTGATTATCCTCGACAATTGTTTAATCACTTTAGTCATATCCAGTTCTAGACTTTTCCCTTCTAAATTCCTTAAGAATTTGGAAAATTTAGAAAGGATGAATATTATAGCACGTGAAATCGATCCTATATCTGAAGCATATGGGACACGATTCATGATGTTTGACATAAAGACATGATACTAGACCAGTTTTTTGCTACAATATTTTTTATTTGCCATGTTTTTCAAAATTTAACTATGAAGAGGGATGCCGTAATCATAATCAAATTTTGAAAACGCAATATATATAGAATTTCTTCAAGTTGAACCATTCCAACACAAAATTCATATATATTCTTGACTAAAGATGATTAAAATCTCAATCTAAGCTTTAGAATTGAAATGAAGTATAATTTCCTCTCCCTTAATTATAGCAAAATAACTTTTCAACCCCTGCAACTTCACGGATTGAAACTTTGTTTTCTATAATTAACATTGCTAGCTTGCAATACTAATCATAATAATCATGCTCCCACTAACATGATGATTATCAGCATAACACTTGTGCTCCCACTAACTCTGACATATTTTCAGAAATCTGTTGGACTTCTGAAATTTAGATTCATACATCCTTTCTTAGATAGCTCACATGTGTGTCTAAACAATTTTCAGAACTATGAAAAGGGATGCCGTAATCATAGTCTCAATTGCTTAGGCATTTGCCATTTCTCACAAGTCCATGTTAGCGTTCCGGTTAACCACACGCGCTTCACTAACGACTTTTGAAAATGCAAATAACACAATTGCTATCTACGTAAAATCTACTTAGTGAAAGCGTTTCCTCACCATTATTCTCATGAATCGGAGAGAAACCTTATGACACTTAGATTTTATAGTGTATGAGTTCCTATCCATGTGAATTTGTCAAAACCATAATCACAAGACAAGGTTAGTGACAAATTCAAACTCATATGGATTGAACTTGTTCAATCTTAATTTCTTGTCACCTTGGTAGCACAAGGCCCACCAATGCTTCCAAGTTAAACTCTGATAACTCACATGCAAATCCAACTTATTTGAAGTAGGTACAGAAATGAGAATTATGTCAACACGATAGGTTGCAAACCTTAAGTCGTGTGCTAGTGATAAATTACAGGTTTCACTCTTGATTAAATCTTGAAACTCTTTCAAGATCTTTAAGGCTCCCACTGTCCCCTTGACATATAAGTTTTCCTAGTCAAGAACCATTCCTTGACAAAACAAATGTTCAAGGGATAGTGCGGATTCTTATCAAGACTAACACTTCACACAATTGGTCTTAGTTGGTCTTTGTCTCATCCAAGACATCACAACTTACCAATCTCAAATGTACAAGAGTAGAAACATTTGACACTACATTTGATAAGTGTTTTAAACCTTACTTTATGTCACTCAATGTTACAATCTTGGAGTAAGACTCTAAGAATTGTGCTGGAACGAAGTATGACTCATCTTCTTGATCTTAACCAATCCAACAATTCATGACCTCTCTTCTTAGCCATAACAATGCACTAAGACGTCCTTAGAGTATGAATTTGTGATATGGTTTCTAAATCATTAAGATGATCATGAAATGTGATACTAAAGTACTCTCCCATCCTTTCAGATTTGAGAAACTTTTATCTTTCTGCCTAATTTGATTCTTCTCATTTGTTTTGTCATACATTGTAACCTTTCCAATGTTACAAAATTATACTCAACCTTTATAAGTATAAGCATACTTACTAATCTTTAGTAAATCATGACAAATCAATCTTTGTGGTGGACCTTGACCAGCGCACACCCAGTGTACCTAATTCCTTAGTCCTTCAATTGACTCACATATACATGTGATCAAAGAATTAGTCTTAATTTTTTCAAAGATGAAAATTTTCATTCATCATACAATACAACTTATATGATTCCAAGTTTCTGTCCAATTGAAACTTGGGTGATGAAAAACTTTCTTCATTTGGTAAATTCAGACACTACCACAAATGAAAGAATCAAATCCACTTTCCAATATTGCTATTACTGGAAACATATAATCAACAATTTTCCATGGATGCCATTGTAACAATATTTTTAAAATAAATAAAATTAAAACCTTTTTTTTTCTTTTATTTTAAAACTTTGCGGAAAAACTTATCCTTACAATCCACATGAAAACCTTGTTGTTATATATTCATAAGCAATATATTATAACTCTTAAGCAACAGCTCAAAATTCTGATTACCGAACCATGCGATGGAAACCCATCTTCGCAATCAGAATCAGCATATACTTCTTTAAGCTTCCTATCTTTTCTTTGATTCTTAAAACATCAACATGTGACCCATTCACATTATGTAATAAGAATCTCCAAATAGGAACTTAATAGAGTTAGATAGTGGACTTTACCTGAAGTAGAGTCAAACTTATCGACTTTAACATCCTTAAGTAAATTATGGCAGCTTTGCAACCAATGCTCCTTTCATTGGCAATATAAACATATGGACCCTTTGATAATGGTACACGGGACTATCACAGACTTAGTTTTTCTCTTTACCATTTGGTCAACCGAGTTGACTATGGCCGATCCCTTTCCATTGGGAAGAGAATGTTTTTCTGGATTTCCTGTGTCACTATCGTCAATGTCCATCAAGTTTTGAGGAAGTTGATCTTAACAAATAGATAAAATCATTAAGGGTCTTGTCATAGTCTTTTTCATAGGTGTTCCAAAAGAACTCACTATGTGACTTAGAAAGTGATTGAACCACCAACTTTCTCAAGACTTTGACACCCAACTCTCCCGGCTTGTCAATATGTGACTACATCTCCAAGATGTGATCACACCTAGAGCTTGCCTTGCCAATAGGACTTGAGTGACCTTAAAATTTTCAAGAACTTGTGGGTGAGGGAGAATAATTGGAGGAGATAGAGGAAGTGAAGCATGATGTTGAGGAACATCATCTTCAAGATATTTGGGAAGATCATAAATGTCTAAACCAGACATGTTTTGGGAGATATTCAAGATAGTTGATTCAAAGTCCTTAATATGACACCCAATATGAAATATTAAGGCTAGGACCCAACACAATATTTTATAACTTGGAAGAGGGATGCCGTAATCCAAGCTATAAGATATTTGAAGGTAGGCGAATGACGATTCACCAATTTCCACCATGAAAAACGAAATAATTTATTAGGTTTTAATTGGATTTGAAATTCCTATATCTTTTGAGATTCATTGAACTTTTCAATGGCATGCTTCAATCTCGAGTGTGCCCTCTCAAATTTTGTGACTGGGATGCCGAGGATCACAAAACAAGGTGTGAATAACCATACCAATTCACTTGGTACCCTTAATATTATCACCTAATCAATGTGCCGGTTAACCATACACGCTCCATTGATCTATGACAAACATTAAGTCACCCTTCGTGGTCCTTACTAGTCCAAGTTAGTGTGCCGGTTAACCACACACGCTCCACCAACGACTTGGTAAGGTACAAAGTGTGAATTCCATGGACTAGCACCAAATTCACATTTTTCCTAAAGTAACTAAGATTGGGAATTATTAAGATTTTAGTTACTTAGTATTTATCATTAATACTTTTAATGAAGGGAGAATTTAAAGTCATTGTCCTACCCGTTCGGCTAACGACCCTCCACCGATCAAGCAAGCGGTGGGTGAGAGTGGACACCCATTAAGTCGCCATTTTATAGGCAACAACCTTATACCCACCTTATAGACCGGTTTCGTGAATGAGGCCTACTAACGGTAAAACGACTTGTTCTTATATATATATATATATATATATATATATATATATATATATATATAATTAACCATTAATGTTATAAATAGTATAAGTGTTGAATTTTAACTCTTTAGAATTCTAAGGGCTAACTTGGAATTAAAGTATTCATAAGTGAAAAATTTTCAAATTCCAAAACTTGAGGGCAAGTTTTGAAACTATTCAAAACTAATTAATTCCATAACTTATGTGTTTAAAGTAGCTTTAATCCAAAAAACTCTTCAAGTTCCATAACTTATGGAAGACTTTAAACTAATAAGAGAATTAACTTTTCTTTATTTTTATAACTTATGGAATTAATTAAGGTTACCCTTTATTTACTTATTTATTTATTAATGAAGTGACTCTTGAACTTCCATAACTTGAGGACAAGTTATGGAGTCATAAAAAATCAATGACACAAGACTCTTCATTTTTGTAACCATTACCAACTTTTATGAGTTTTATAAGTCTTTAATGTGACTCTTCATGTAACTTGAGGACAAGTTACACAAACACATTTTATACTCAACTCTTAGATTAAAATGGATTGAAAAATTTCAATTAACTTTTCTATTAATCTAAGCAACTCATAAGAACAAGATAATTCAAATCAAACTTTTTCATGTAATTAGTCTAAACCTTAAACTAATACAAAACATGAATCTATTGACAATTATCTTTGAAAATGGATTAGCATGAACATTACCACATTAAAATACAAGTTTATAAGTTCGAAAACAACTTAGGGTAATGTTCCTAGTCCAATTCCAGCCAAAAGGATCGAATTTATGTTGTCTGGGGGTCCAACTCGTCGAGTGCACTAACCAACTCGGCGAGTTGGATGCTTTTTGCCTTGGACTCATCGAGTCCCTTCATGGACTCGGCGAGTTTGCTGGGTAGACAGCAACAAAACTCGATTTTTCAGCTTCTATTGCAAGTATAACAAGAAAACAAGCCTAGGCTCTGATACCACTGTTGGGTTTTGAGCATTCTAACACTCCTAAGTGTACATGCAACCCTAAATACCTTAGATCTATGTTTTCTCTATTATACATGCAAATAATAACATCCAAGATATTATCCTAATCTAGCATACAAAATAATGAGTGTAACAAGATAGAATACATACCTCTTTGATGTAGAAAGTCTTCATGAAGCTTGAGTGCCTAGCCCCAATAGTGTGGAAGCCTCAAATGGAATCACAATCATCAAAACACTTAGAATAACTTGAGAGAGTTCTACACTTCATGAAATTGGCTAGCCCTCTTCTTCACTTTCTAATGTGATTCTAGTGGCCGATTTTGCCAAGAATGAGATCTTTATATAGTGTTACAATTAGGGTAAATCCTTAATTGTCATGGCTTTCCATTTCCTTGGATTCATGGGTTCAAATACACGATGGAGCATCCATGGACCATCCTATGGGTTTTAGCCTAACTTGATTATCCATGGAGCATTAGCCCACTATATAAGTATGGATGATTTACACAATCAACCCATATATCTAATTAGTCTTCTTTTGATCACTTAATTAATCCTAGATTAACTCTTGATCAATACTAATTAAATAATCTTATTATTCTTATTATTAATATACTAGAACTTATAATATATTAATAACCATAAGTGTCTTATTTCTCTCATTATAGTCTATCCAAGTGCATGATGGTATGCAACCCAAATGGACCATGCCGGGTCGGGTCAAGTCTTACCAATTATAGTTATGGACTTAGACATTAATCCAACAGTTTCTTGGAGGGCTACTGCGAAGACTGACCCTTTCGCTCGTTTCCAAACTTCTTCTTCTTCCCATCGCTATCCTTTTGGTGTTCAGGGAGAGTTGTCACTTCATCCAGATCGATTCCATGATCAATCAGAGTCTGTGCCAGATCCTTGGCGCTTTCGAATGTAGTCGGCCTAGCAGCCAAGACATTTCCTTTGGTGGGTTGCGTCAGTCCCCAGATGTACCTCTCGATTTTCTTGCTTTCCAGGGTGACCATTCCTGGAAAGAGAAGAGCCAGATCACAAAATCTCGCGGTATAGGCAGCAATGTCAGAACCCTTCATCTTCAAGTTCCAGAGTTCATGCTCTAACTTTTAAACTTCTCCCCTCGGGTAGTACTCTGCTAGCATGAGCTCCTTAAGCCTTTCCCAACCCATGGCATTAGTCGATGGCAGGGTTAGGGTTTTGACTCGACCATTCCACCAGGTCAAGGCTCTGTCAGTAAAGGTGCAGGTGGAAAACTTCACCTTGTTGACTTCAGAACAGACGCAAATTTTGAAGATGGATTCGATCTTCTCGAACCATCGAGTCAGAGCGATGACACCTCCATTTCCATTGAAGGACTTGGGTTTTGCAATAATGAAGTCCTTGTAGGAACACTCTTTCTGATGTCCCTAACTTCCATCTTGTCTATGTGGGTCGGTTCCACCTCCAGCTCCTCTAGCCTTTACTTGTGCCATTGTTGCAGTCACAGCGGCGGTAACTGATGGGTTTTAGGTAAACCAAATAAACTAGAAAACAATTCCTAAGTTCACATGCAACCTACTTTGGATATATGTTTTAACTATTGAACATACAACTTGGAATTGCAAAACAGTAACCCTAGAGGAGGAGGCTATTTTCGAAATATAGTAAACTAGGGTTTAAGATTAACATACCTTTCAATTGTTATAGAAAACAATTGACAATTCCCTTGACCTTGATCTTGATCTTCTTGGAAGCTTAGCACCACAAGTGTAATGCCTCTAATGGAATCACACCCAAACTAGAAAGAAGGAAAGTAAAAGAGAGAGGGCAGAGGGAGTATGCAAAATATCAGCCTTAGGGTTTCTTCAAAAGAAAAGAGTGACCAAAATATGAATTAGGATGCTCCTTATATAGCTGAGGGATCTAGGGTTTAGGGGAAACCCTAGTTATCCTTTGCTTAGGGACTAAGCAAACCTAACGGCCTTATCCAAGCCCCTATGGACGAAATTATTAGGGTTTCCACTAAAGATTTCGTCCACCCTCTTCCAAGTGGGTTCTAGAGCCTTCCACTCAACTATTAGATAATTGCAAACTAGTCCCTGCACTTTGTAATTAATTCTTTTAACCCCAAAATTAATTCTAATTAATTTCCGGTTAAATATTAATTAAACATAATGATTTCTAATTAACATATTAATATTTTAATATATTAATAAATTCATTTATATTAATTTATTAATCTTATAATAAATTAATATCTCTCCTTTCATAATTTCCTTGTCCGGTTGCTAGGTTTGAGGGCAACCCAAAAGGACTGTGCTGCCATCAATTTAAGTACATACCAATTATAGTTATGGGCTTAGACACCTAATCCAACAATAACTGCTGCCTGGAACATGACAGGGTCAAACTGAGAAGGTGGTGGTGGCGGCGGAGTGTCGTTGTTCCTTCTGATGGGTCTTGGTCGGGAGGCATCTTGTTCTTGAAACAATCAGGAAGAAGAGGATGGTAAGTCCTCGAGATATGTAAAAGAATAAAATATATCTCATCCTGATAATGAAAGTATTCTACCGAACAATAAACATAGAAAGGTTACTAACACAAGTAAGTTACCGCTTAAGGAAAGAGAGGTAGCAATACTTAGAGTGAATTTGCATACTGAGTTTGGCTCTAGCGAAAATACTCCTATAGTATTTTATGTGAGATGATTTTGGCAAGTTTTAGGCCTGCTGTAGCACCACAGTCACCCCCAAACACATGTTGGTCATGTATCGGCTGAATATAGTTGATCAGGCTATATTCACCCTAGACATGATTACATAACTGCCTAGATTTAACGGCAATGTTCCAGCACCCAAATACTTTTGTTCAGTTCTACTAGTGACACAAATCCCGTTACGTATGCATGCTCGTATACTTCTTATAAAAATATTTATATTTTGAAAGTATACTTTTAGCGTAAAGCACTTAGGCCCTTTAGTGGTTATAGTTGTATACCACGTAAGGTTCGGTATACTAGTTTGCTATAAACATAGGCTCTGATACCAATATGTCACACCCCAAAACCGTTGGCGGAAACATTCCGGGGCGGAGGACATCATGTATAGCATCACAACCAATGAATAATAGCAATCATAGCAACACAACCATTACAGTGAATATTTGAATAAAAACGTTTACATCTGTTTGAAAATTGGTTTGAATTACATTCATTAGTTTTGTAAAATAAAAACTTAAAGACTCTAAATGCTTCGGTTCCTCGAAAAATTCAGCAAGTACCTGTCTACTGATTTCCTGAGAATACAAGCAGTTTGAAAAATATCAGCATAAAGTTGGTGAGTTCATAAGCATTAATTTGTAATGAAAACATATTGATGAGCGAGCCGAAATGATTGTGTAGTTTCAAGAAAATCCGAAATTTTCTTTAGTGAAAAAACGTAGTGTTATCGATTTTGTATACAACTATGAATGTTCGTTTCTGAAAAGAAATTGTAGAGATATGCAAAATACTACTTCATGTGACTAACTAAAACTAATCATGAAGTATACGTATTTAAATGTAAAACCATAGCATATATGATTCGGTTTTGAAAACCCTGGCTCGGCCAGTATGGATAGTATGTTTAGTTATATTTGGTATAAATAAACCTACTGAAGAAAACCAGGTTGGTAAACTATCGGTGATTTATACATAATGTGAGTCGTATAACCATGCTTCATATGACTAGTGACCTTCACAACGTTCTTCAAGCGTTGATGTTAAATGACATTGGACATCTCAGGCGTGCCCGCCTAACTGTAGCTAGCAGTCCAGATGTGGGATTGTCAGTCCCGAATAGATCTATTCACAAACCTTACGCTCTCCCTCCAGGTGACTATGGTTATACAGTGGTAGGATTTATCCATGTACACCTAAGGGTAATGTAGTGAAGTAGCGACTCACAGTATCGTACAATCTAGTTTACATGTAATGCAGTAGCATTCTACCGTAGTGAGAATCGATATGTATATCGCGTATAGTGATAAGTTACAGTTATGAAAATCATGATAAAACAGTGATATAAACTGTAAATGGTTTCTGTTCCAGTGCATATGTTTAGTAGAGAAGTTTCCATGCTTAATAAGTTTTTAGAGAAATCCCAACTATACCGATTATAGTTTGCATGTATAACGTAACTAATAGCGTATCCATAAAATCTATGCAATTTTTGTGAAAACATCCCTTATGCTCGATATAGTACAAAAGGGAAATAAAGTATGAATTTTGCATAAGTTTTATGTGTATTTTAGAAAACATTTATGTTTAGCTTTTATTCCCCTCCCCCCCCCCCCCCCCCCCACCCTGAAAACATTAAAATGTGGAAAAATGTAGGGGTATAAAGTCACAGTTGTTGCGTGGAGTTGTTTACTGAAAATAAGGTTCCCGAGTTGTTACACGTGACACTTAACAAAAGCCTATTATCAAATAAATACATATATGTATCTAAATTAGTGATTTCGATAAATAAAGTGTCATAACAACACCTATATTCGGTTGAGGAATGTTACCGAGACTCGATCGAACCGAAGAAAATGGGTTTTCAGCTAAAAGCTCCACCAAAAAGGTGTTTACAGTAGTGAACAAGAGTTTACGGTTTCTGAAGGCTGACCGTAAAATCAAGAACAAAGTTTATGGTTTCTGAAGATGGACCGTAAACTCAAGAACATTGGTTTTGGATGCTGATTTCGAAGAGATGAGTGCTTTGAGACGTTCCAAAGTGACTCCAAACGTGGTTTCTCGATGATTTCCGAAGTTTAAATGCGTTTTTGAGAGTTTACGGTTGATGATTCTTAGAGCGAGGAGGAGAGAATGCGACCAGAAACGTCCCAATGAAGTTGGAAGCATCGTATTTATAGGGTGAGGTGAGGGGTCCACACATCTGTGACCGTAAACAGGTTTACGGTCGTAAATGAGTTTACAGCCGTAAACACCTTTACGGTCATATTCCCATTTAGACCACAAATGTTGATTTTTTTCGAGATATTCGGGTTTCCCCGCGATTTTTGGTTACGACTTCCAAATATTTTAATTAAATTTAACTAGATTGTTTTTCTAAACCAAAAAGTTTGACGGAAAACTTAACGGATATGAAATTTCATTAACGGAAAATGCGTAACAGAAACAGAAAAAGTTTCGGGTTGTCACATTAAAGCTTTTCAAGTACACAAGCAACACATCTATATCATACATACTTATAAAGCTAGCATTTTTTCTTGAATCTCATGCATTTGAAACCCCCATTCTTTTTTCCTTTCACCATATTCATTTAAAACTCTCATGATTTTTCAATTTTCTTTATAATAATAATTATAATTTGGTAATTAGCTTAAGTAAATATCAAATCTAAAGTGTATTAATATATAAACTAAATTTCAGTATTAAATTAATATCTTTAGTTCTACTTATAAAATAATATTTTTTACCTTTCAACATATTATACTAAATTTATTAGTTTTAATATATTGTTGGATGCAAACCATTATCATTTTAAATGTATAATTTTTGAACAATTTGTATAAAATACTTCAATTATTAATTAAAATATAACATTATAGGCTCAACTTAAATATAAATTTTATTTAACTTAAACAACCGGAAGATTATTTTATAAATAATTAAAAACGATAAATTGTAGTGTCTTTCCAATTAGTGTCTTTCTAATAATGATTGTAAGTTGATTAATAAGGTTAAATAAATATAAAACCTAAAGTGTAATCATAAATAGACTAAATTTTAATTATGAGTTTAAAACTATAATTTTTGAACAGTTTGGACAAAATACTTAAATTGTTAATTTAAATATAACATTACAGTGTCAACTTAAATATAAATTTCAGCTCCACTAAAAAAACCAAATAATATTTTGTAAATAGTTAAAAGCGATAAATTATAGTGATAAATGCAAAAACTAAATTGTAATATCAGTTTAACTAAAATATTTCCTAAATATATTTTTATAATCATTAAAAAATCTCAAATAAGTAGCTTAAAATAACTTATAATAACAATAGTTAAAAATAACTCTATATAAATGATTATATTGTTACCTTTAAAATCAAAAAATAATGTTTGATGTTTTAAATAATTATAATGATAGAAATTAAAACATTAAACAAATAAATTTTAAAAATTTAGTTAACAATAACAGCTATAAATAATATTAAGCCATATATAATATTTAATTTTATTGATGTGTAACTCACGAGTATAAGCCATTCAAACGATTGAGATTATGATGTTATAATAGATTTATATATTATCATATAATTCAAAATAATCAATATATTATATCAAACTAATATACGAATTATTATATCAAATTTAACAACAACGTTAGTGTTATATTTTAAAAAATATATATTTGTAAAAACTTCAACTATATAGGTGTTTCTGCGCATTACAATGTCAACTCAAATATAAATTTCAGTTTCATTTAAAAAAACTAAATAATATTTTGTAAATAGTTAAAAGTCATAAATTATAGTGATAAAAGCAAAAACTAAATTGTAACATCACTTTAACTAAAATATTTCTTAAATATATTTTTATAATCGTTAAAAGTTTCCAAATAAGTAGTTTAAAATAACTTACAATAATAATAGTTAAAAACAACTCTATATAAATGATTATATTGTTAGCTTTAAAAATAAAAAATAAATAAATAAATAAATAAAAACAATTTTTGATGTTTTAAATAATTATAATGATAGAAATTAAAACATTAAACAAATAAATTTTAAAAAATTAATTAACAATAAAAACAACTATAAATAACATCAAATCATATATTATATTTAATTTTATTCATGTGTAACTCGCGGGTAGAAGTCATTCAAACGATTAAGATTATGAAGGGATAATAAATATATATATTATCATATAATTCAAAATAATCAATATATTATATCAATTTAGTATATACAAATTATTATATCAAATTTAACAACAACGTTATTGCTATATCTAAAAAATCATATATTTATAAAGACTTCAACTATATAGCTGTTTCTGCACAACGCGCGGGCATTCACCTAGTATACTTATAAAGGAAGCATTTTTCCTTTTCACCACATTCATTTAAAACTCCCATTATTTTTCCTTTCACCACACTCATTTGAAACTCCCATGACTTTTCAATTTTTTTCTAATAATGATTATAATTTTGTTAATAAGGTTAAATAAATATTAAACCTAAAGTTTAATCATATATAAACTAAATTTCAATATTAAAAGAATATCTTTACTTCTACTATAAAGTTTTGCTTTTTAACTTTTAACATATTATATATAATTTATTAGTTTTAATATATTGTTGTATGTAAACCATTATCATTTTAAAGGTACAACTTTTGAACAATTTGTATAAAATACTTAAATTGTTAATTTAAATATAATATTACAGGGCAACTTATATAAATTTTAGTTTAAATTAGACAACCTAATGAATATATTGTAAATAGTTAAAAGTGATAAAATATAAAATATTATTATAAATTGTTAATAATGTTAAATTAATGAAAAAAGTAAATTTTAATCATAAATTAACTAAACTACAATATTAATATCATATTTTACTTCTATTTATAAAATTATGACTTTACCTGTTTAAAATATTATAGTTAACTTATTAGTTTAAATATGTTGCTGCATGTGAGCAATTGTCTTTTTAAAGTCACAACCTTTGTATAATTTATGATGTTATGCAAAAAGTTAAATTATCAATTTCATTATAATGTTAAACGGTTAGCTTAAATCAAAATTTTAGTTAAACTTGAAAAAAACCGAGAGATTATTTTATAAATAGTTAAAAATTAAAAATGATATGTTAAACCTAAACTGTAATCCTAAATTAACAAAAAATCATGAAACTATTTTATATAATCATTAAGAATTTTCAAATAAGTAGCTTAAATATAACTTACAATAAGAAAAGTGAAAAGTAATATTATATAAAAATTATAAAGTTATCTTTAAAAACAAAAACAATTTTGTTGTTTTAAATAATTACAGTAAAAGAAACTAACAATACTCATCAAATAAATTTAAAAAAAAGTTCAATTTCTGAAACCAAATTAAAATAATTAAGAGTTCCCGAGTATGTTATTTGAAATAACTTACAATAGCAATAGTTAAAGGTAACATTATATACAAAAATTATATTGTTACTTTTAAAAACAAAATAATGTTTGATGTTTTAAATAATTACAATAATAGAAATTTAAATCTTAAGCAAACAAATTTTTTAAAATTAATTAATCATAATAAAAACTACAAATATCATTAAAAACTATATATTATATTTAATTTTATTCATTAGTAACCAGCAAGCAGAAATCATTGAGTTAATTAGGATTACAATATTTTAAAAGATGTCTACATTATCATATAATTCAAAACAAACAATGTCTATACCAATTTATAATAAGATTTATTATATAAAAGCTAACAAAGTCATTGATATACTTAAAAAATATATATTTGTAAAGATTTCAAATATATTATTGTACACTGCGCAACGTGCGAGTATCCGCCTAGTTAAATTTTATAAAACAAGTATATTTAGATCTAAATCAACATTAATTTTGGAATTAACACTTTAATGTTGTCCATCCTAATGAAGCATGCAACAATGGTTTGTTTAGACTTTAGAGCATAATAATAGAATAACAAGTTTCAAGATCAGAAAGTCTAATCAACTAAAGTTAATGATACAAAACATTTTTATACTTACGAAAAAAGTCAATATACTCTGAGCCAAATCTTCTTAATGTAAAACCTTCTTGATTTAGATCGGGAAAAACGTGTGGTTTTATGAAACCATGTGCTATGGCTCGAATCCGTAGTCAATCCTATTTTCGATAGGAACAGTTGACAACTGAATCCTATTTTCCCATTATTTTCATATCCGTAATAGTGCGAAAAAAAAAAGAAGGCCCAGCCCCAAGTTGTTCAAGAATAGTTTCGTTGAGTTTCTCTTTCTACCTTAAAATCTGGCTCCAAGTGTGTATGCTTTTCTTTTGATTGCACATTGCATTGCATATACGAGATGATAATATGATTGAAATGAACAAACTCTCCTCTCTTATTGGTTTCTTATTTTCATGTTTCCATTTTACTTTTAACTTTCTGTTTATCTTTGAGCATTTTGAAGTCTGAAACCTATAATTCCTTAGCTAGTTCTGATACCGAATTCGTTTGTAGGAAGATTTCGAGAACTTTTGGTCTGAATGTCCATGGGAAGAGGATTTGAAGTACGCAAAAGCTGTTTGCAATCAGGTTGCTTTCTTCACCTTCATATTATCCATCCGATTTTATCTTCAGATTTCTATTATTGCTTAACTGGATTTGAAGGCTCAAAAACACTTCCCTGCTTTGCTTTAACAAATGAAGTTCTCGATTCTATCACTCAAATCCCTGATTATGTGATCTTTTTCTTTGTTTCTTCCAAGTTTGATTAGTATTGAAGGAAATATATCAACATTTTTTTTCAGGTTGATGTAGCACTGGAAGTTATTTGGACAAAGTGGTTAGTCACACCACTCTTGATGCATTTTCTCACATTCATCATCATCATCATTATCGTCATCATCACCAATGGAACTTATTGCTTATAAGTTGCAATATTGCAGGTATCTTACCTTATTGATGACTATAAATGTGGGCGTACACCTAACCCTGATGTTCTACTTATTTTCATTACCAACTTAACTTGCTGACACCAGTCACTGTCATTGAGGGATACATGTAAGAATTTTAGGTGAAGCATCAGATCTACTTTCTTTCATATCTCTCACAAGCTCAGCTTCAAAGACTAGTGCTTCCTCTTGGATGTATTCTAAAAGTAAGTAAGTTTGCTTTATGAAAAACAAAACAAAATTTATGAATTTACTATTTAAACCTATAAAATTATCAGGATGAAGTCTGAAGGCTTGCTCGGAAATTTGATTTGCCAAACCAAGAAAGAAGGGACTCATAGGGAATATGCTTTCTTGGGAAGGTATGTTATGTCTGTTAACAAAATCCCATCTTTGGAGATGATATATATATATATATATATATATATATATATATATATATATATATATATATATATATATATATAAAATGCAAATTTATGTAATTATTATTATACAGATTAAGTTCAGTGAATTTGTTGGAAGACATATTGGTGAAAAAGAAGGTATATATATTATTAGAAGCTGAAACAGGTGATTTTTTAGGAGTCCACAGGGGCTTCTAGTTTTACACAATTGGTCAGCGCCAAGGTTTGGGTCTTGCAGAACATAACTCATATTCCAGAAGTTGTTAAAGACTGAGTATAAAATTAAAGAAATTTGTTACTTTACTTAACTGTGATTTCTTCTTTTAGGGCCCTAATTGTACCCTATCTTGGGGATTCCACCCTACCATATGTATGTATCAATCCCCTTGTAATATTCTCCAATTATTGATAATCATGTTGGATGATAATTCATGTTTCTACAATGGATGCTAAAGAAAAGAGTGACTATGAAAATATTGTCCAACTATTTTGATATTATGAAGAGAATTTAGTAGACCTGGCAATGGGGCGGGTTTGGAGCGAATCGAACTTGATCCAAACCCTTTTAACAAATTTCAAAATCCGATCCAAGCACGCAGGGTTTTGAATAATCAAAGCCATACCCTTATCCACCGAATCAGCAGATATCCAAACCCGCGCTGTAACCCGTAGGTTTTTTGAATAATCAAACATATTTTATTTAAATCATAAAATCACATTTATTAAATAAAACTAATTTTTGATTTATAAAAGACATTATGTACTCGAGGACTTTCTATTGGAATTAAAATCATTATTTTAGTTACTTCTGATTGGTTTTTGATCGTTGATTGAATTGATAGAGAATTGCAATTACAAAGTTTCTTCCGGTTGATAAATGACCTTATTGATTTAAATGAAATTGGTGATTACATGATGAAATATAAATGAAATGAAATCATCACTTTTGGGAGAATACTGAAAGTCTAGAAGTTGAGTCTTCGAGTCCTATGTAAAAACAATTGAGTCTTTGGCCTTTTTCTTTGGACTTCTGATTGGAATTTAATGTAAACTTTAGGCAATATAAAATATAAATTTATATTTCTAAAATTTATATGGGGCGGGTTGTAAACGGAGCGGATCGGTAATGATCCATACCTGACCCTTTTAATAAAATGGTTAGCGGGTACGGGTCGTTAACGGATAAACAGATCAATAACTATGCTCCAAACCCATATAATTGTTAGAGGTTTGGATCGGATCAGGGTCAAAACCCGCTCCATTGTCAGGCCTAGAATTTAGGATTTAATTTGGTAACTGGTTTGTCATGTCTAATAATAATATGGTCAATTTCGATTGTTGTCATATAGTTGAAAGGATCTTAGAACCAAAGAGATAAACCAAGAAAATGTTAAACAATTAGGCCATGCACTTCCTCATCCTAACACAATTGACCCCTCACAGGATAGGATGCTTATTTATAAATTATATTTTTTGTTTTGACTTTTGAGTGAAGTGATGATAATTTTAAGATTATATCTTTTTGGAGATGCTTTTCTTTGGATCCCATAGGGTATTCTTGTACAAAGCCAGGCTTCCTATCTTATGAAGAGTGTGACCAACCACCTTATAGCATTGGTAAAAATCTTGATTATTATCTTTATTTGTGATATATTGAATAAAATAAGTTACCTTTCACTTGGACAAAATAAATGTTTGGATGTTTATTTTGAAAGTGATTACTACAAATTGAAGAATCAGAACCATAATCATATAATTAGTTGATTAAAGCTAGATATAGGTTGGTACTTACTTGGTAGTTTAACATGGACTTTCACCTAATTGTATACTATAGCATGGACTTTTCTTCCAAAAGGTTCTCTCCCTTCACCTCACCTCACCATCCTTCCTTTTCAAGTTAAATGCAAGAAATATCAGCCTACTTTCACCTACATGTATATCATAGCCATTTCATTATCTTACAATTTGAAAAATCTATACAATTATATAGCATTTTTCTTTTTAGTTCGTTATGCTGTGAAAAACATATCCATATCCAGTTATAGCAGTAAAAATTGTTGTGTTCGGATGCTGTTACTATAAAATATAAATATAATTGGGTATATTTTTCTCAGATTAAAATGTTGCAATGGAAAGATATAAAATTATTAGTATTCTATAATAATCATGATCTGGTCCGGAAATGGAAAGCTGATTCATGTTGTTCACTCGTGGCGATCGAGGTGCCCAATAATCAACATGCGGTGGGCCACAAAGAGTTTTGTGGTGAAAGCTGTCACCCAACTGAATTTAGATTTAAATTTAAATTCCAATAAGCATGCGAATGAGCATTTATCGTTTGGGGAATGTGAGAGGAACCCCATATACATGGTGGGTACTCCTGATTATTATGGTACTTGTAGGAAGACTTGTAATGTATTGTATGCTCATAATCATATCAATACATCTATTTATTTTTACTCGATAAATTATTTCATTTTCTAGATCGTGTTAATTAGGACATCTCCAATCTCCAATATTACCATTCAACCCACTACATTTAGTGAGCATTGAACCCCAAACAATCATCTTAACCAAGACAAACCTAACTTTAATGGTTAAAAGAAATTATACTAAATAACTATTTCAGTTCTCCATATATAGGTAATGTTCTTTTTTTTTTTACACATTAAGGTAACTAACTTGTTTTGTTTGTTCACATTTAGGTAGTATGACCGGCTATCACCTATTTTTGCTTATGTGGCATCCACCTGGCATATGATTAGAATACGTTGCACCTACGTGGCATGTTGCATATATGGGAAAATGATTTATTACGGTAACTAACTATTTCAGTTGTCCATATATAGGTAATGTTCTTTTTTTTGTACACATTAAGGTAACTCCCTTGTTCTGTTTGTTCACATTTAGGTAATATGACCGGCTATCACCTATTTTTGCTTATGTGACATCCACCTGGCATATGACTTGAATACGTTGCACCTACGTGACATCCACCTGACATTTGTTAAAAGGGTACTTCTGTGATACTTATGATTTTATTATCACATTAATGTTATTTTTAAACACCTATGATACTCTGATTATCACATTAATGGTTTTATGTTTAAATGTTTCAGGTACTTCTGGTTAAATGGAAAAGGTTTGACGAGATTGCATCGCATCCACCGAAGATTCTACACTTATGATTTTATTATCACATTAATGTTATTTTTAAACACCTGTGATACTCTGATTATCCTTTGGAAGTAATGAAATAAAGATTCTGTTCATTTTAATGAAAATTTTACCATGTATTTTGGGACATTACATGAATGTTATGATAGCCATTTTCTGTTAGAGTTAAAAATGACTATTATGTCCTTATTGATTTTTATCTATTTATGAAAACATAAAAAATCCAAAATATTAGAATAGACAAAAATGTCCTTACTGATAAGTTAAAAATAAGTGGTTTCTAGGGTTTCTAACCTTTAGTGGTTCTCATTTTATCCAAATTTTACATATAGATCGAGTTTAGATTTCAGGGTTTCTCTAATGCCTCTCTCACCATGTGGTGATGTAAGAGTTTGGGGCAGTGTTCCTAACTTCCTATAAGTGCTACCAGGTGAGCCCCAGACCCCGCGAGAAGGTTTATCTTTTGGTATTATATATTTTTTAGTTTTTGGAATAATAAAAGATTTAATATTTAAGAATAAAGAATTAAGTAGAGAGAAGCTAGGATTACAAAAGATTTAAATATTTGGAAATAATTATGTGATAATCAGTAATAAAAAAGCAAATATTATATCAACACTTTGACCTTTTTTTTTTTAATTTTTTTTAATTTTTTTGTGTGTGTATTATATAGAACATCCAGGAAAAGATGGTTGAGTTGTTTGAAGAAAGCATGTAATGGGTACCAGTCACGCCTTATTGCTTTTTATTAGAGTAAATTACACGAATGGTCCCTATGGTTTAGGGTAATTTGCATGTTTGGTCCATAACTTATTTTTTTAACTCGGAAGATCCCTACTGTTTGTTTTTGTTACGTGCTTGGTCCCTATCTTACCTAAAAAGATTATTATGTCTTTGATTTTTTTAATTTATTTAAATAAACACTCCCCTAATCCCACCCCCTCACATTACCTCACCTACCCCATTATTTTTTCCTCTTTAAATAATAGTCTTTTTAAATAAGATAGGGACCAAACGCGTAACAAAAATAAACAGTAGGGATCAAACGCGTAACAAAAACAAACCATAGGGACCTTCCGAGTTAAAAAAATAAGTTAGGGATCAAACATGCAAATTACCCCAAACCATAGGGACCATTCGTGTAATTTACTCTTTTTATTATGGTTGAAATCTTGATAGGACAAGAAGTAGGGATTAATAATATGAATCCCAAATAAGAAGAAAGAAACACCTGGCGACTAATTGCATGAATGAAATACAAAAGAAAGTTAACGAATTTGATCGTAAAAATATCTATGTAATGAAATTTTTTCTATCAATTAATCTCATGGACCAAAATCATTTTCTTCATGATCCATTAACTCCCATGAACCATCCTCCTGTTGAACCATACAATTGTTCTTCTCACACCACCAAGAGACAAGCACGCCGTATTCTTCCTTCAGTGCATCCAAATGCTTGTTTACAAGTGAGATATCACGTTTAACTTCTAGCTTAAAACCTCCTTTACTACCTTGTGTCCCTGCAACTCCATGCATATAAGCCTCCATGCTATGCCAACTTGACAAATTCCCTGGACTCTTCAAGTACTCAGACTTTGTTGTATCAATTTCCATTTCAACCCCAACGTCTGAATACCCTATCAAAGGGTAGTTTGGAACCACGTCTGATGCATTGCGAATGCGTAGGGCATGGAGATCTTTTTGTGAACTGAAAACTTTCTTGAAATTCGAATCTCCCACACGAGGGCTAGCAAACACAAAGGTGGTCACTGGGCATGCCTTGTTTGGCATATCTTTCGGCTTGTTGAATCCATTCAAAACTATGTCAATCGCATTTAGTGTTGCGATTGCTGAACCCAAACTATGTCCGGTTATGGTCAAGCTAATATCCTCGTTCTTGTATTGTTCCACTAGTCTCTTCACCTCCGCAAGTACCTAATGATATTTGTACCGTATTAAAAAAGAAATCTTTAATTATCAAATATTCAAAATAATTTCCCATTGAAATATTAAACACAGTAAATTACACAAATGTTTGGATTAGTTTGTATGTTTGGTTCCTAACTTTGTTTTTTTTTTTTTAACTTCAATGATCCATTTGGTGTTGTCTTGTCTCGGATTTGGTCTCGGATCATGTTAAAATCACTATTAAGACGTTGCCACTTAGCTTCTCGGAGAATCTCATTTCCTCATCGGAAATCATTTGTCAGCCATTATCCTCTACTACCAAGAACACATATTTATAAAAACATGTGTTTTAGCAGCAAACATGCAATATGAATCTTACAATGCAAGAAACTAGAGAACCACATATTAATAATGATGATGTAGTCCAGATATTTCAATTTAAAAAAAAAAATGAATTTCAAACACAAATCTAGTTTTCAAATCAAATTGAGTGTTCAAGTACGTACTAATAAAATAATAATCCAAATCGAACTCTAAGAAATTTTCACCCTCGTAATTCCAAATCGAATTCCCATTGAAAAGGAAGATGGATTCAAGAAACTTAAGCTACACCCAAACCCAAACCCAAACCCAGATCTAAAGGTAAAAAACAAAATGGATCCAAACCTAAAGTAAAAATAAATAAATAAAAGATCCAAACCAAAGTTGAACCGGTTGGAAATCAATTTTGGATATCGTTATTGATTTTCTTTGATTTTGTGGGTTCCTCGAGGCTAGAATAGAAACAGGGTTATCCTTGCGGGAGGAGTAGAGACAGGCGGAGTAGAGCGAGGCTGGTACTGGTTTAAGTTGTGGTTATTATGTTGGCGGTAGAAGTCATCATTCCGGCACCGGTGGCTGCGATGTGGGTGGCAGAAGGTGGGTCGGTCGATCATCGGGCAATGCAACAACTACAGAGACGTGCATGAGAGTTAGTGGAGAGTTTCATAAGGCTCTCCGACTTGGGATGTGGTAGAAGTATGTGAGGTGAGCCATATATTACAAAAACATTATTACAATTCAAACAAATATTAAAAATTAGATTTAAAAAAGAACCAAAATGGTAGACTACCTAAACCATAGGAACTACTTGTGTAATTTACTCAAAAATTATGTTATCTAAGGATTATACGTACGCACCTGATCTCTAGCATTAGTTTTATTGTAAGGTGACCTTGGATCATCAGTAGTATAGACTGAGTACCAACCTTGATGTATTTTTGGATTATCATCATCATTGTTTTCTCCAAATATTATTGGAGCCGAAACCAACGTGAAATCAAGATCATTAACCCACTCCATGGTCTGAATAGTTCCTCTCCAAGCAATCAGAATGTCTCTCCTCCCTAACACCACCTTCCCCTCATCCGTAGCAACTGCCACAAACCCCATCCAATTCGATTCCTTACACCATGCTTCCCTCGACAATGACTTGAAAATGAATGCATCAGGAAGAGGTATAGATGACGTGGCATATAAGTATTTAGTTACATGATACTTGTTCAATGGACGTCCTTGACTAATCCCTACCTTTGACAACAGATTGGTTCTTGCATAGCGACAACTTCCAGCGTACTTTGATAGTTTAACAGAGTTGAAAGCATCGTAAGTGGCTTGAGCCATTTCGCCATAGTGGATGATGTAATTACGGAGATCTTGTTTAGGAGGATCTAGTAAACCCTTCCAATTGGTTTCTCCGCTAAGTGTTTTCCAGTTTTTGGAGATGTTATCCATGTCTTCGTGGATATGAGTATTTTTCCCTTGTTTTTTCTTAGTGTGAGAGAAACTCATCGTTTGATTTTTTTAGGGTTACAAAGGAATGGAGTACTAAAGCAAACGTTACTTATAGATGAAAGTCCTGTAGTGAAGTCTAAGTCATATAAATCGTATGGAAAACGGCATTTGCTCATTATAAAGCAACAAAACTTGCAAAAAAAAAATGGCACATAACTACCTTTCACGCAAAAAAAGAAGGTTCAAATTTATCTAAGTTCACGGAAGAGATACAATCAGTACACTAGAAAACGCATTAGTATTATTGAAACCTAAAGAAGTGGCTAATTAATTGTAACAATCAATATAATATATTGATCTAAATGACAGTTGTAACTTCTAACTTCTAAGGAATTAGTTTTGCCAAAACTTCTTGTTAGAATGGAGTGTGCGCAATTAATTATATTTTGTAGTTATTCATATATATAGTGAGATTGCTGGATAGTGGGACGATTCCGTAAGCATGCAGTAAGCGGATGCTTCAGCGTATAATTAATATCCTACGTTTATGGAAATAAAAATCTAGCAAGCACAAATTTTCATGATAAAATTTCTTTATTAATATCCTACGTTTATGGAAATAAAAATCTAGCAAGCACAAATTTTCATGATAAAATTTCTTTATTTTTCAAATAACCTATCCTCACGCAACCTGTTCGTAATTTTATATCATCAAATATATTTTAGTGCAATGGATTTAACAAGTGGTTCAAGAATAATATTTTAGTTATAATATAAGTTAGGAAGTTTGGAAGTGCACACTTGTAGTTACTAAACATGTTAGTACCGAACCCTAATTTGTCATTATTGAAAAATGCAAATTCAGTGACTAATCTGGTTTTTCTGAAAGATGCAAATTGTTCTCATTTATCCGTTAAGTGGATAAATCCAGGAAAATAACCACTTCTTTGGAACACAGAAAACCGGGAAAAGCTTCATTCTTCTTCTTCTTCTAAAATTAATTCTGATTTTGTGCCTAAAATCAGAATTGTTGCATCAGGATTATCCTAAGTTTGGATTTCGTGATACCCAAAGCATATAGGTCGAAATATCAAACAAGGAAAGTGATTACACGATTCCTGTTTTGTTATCTAGATTTCCATAACCCTATTTCAATATTTCCAACAGCAACTAGTCACATTTCATAATCAAATGTAACTAGAAAGATTTAGAAAACTTTATTGCCATAGTATTAAAAAGAACACCGATCTCAACTTTTGAAAGTAAAATTTGGTTATTATAAATTAGTAACAAGCAAAAAAAGTTGTCTCAAGGTAAAAATGAGAAATTAAGTTTAAAAGAAAAGAAAATAAAATAAAACCCGGAATATAAGGA
This sequence comes from Lactuca saligna, assembly GCF_052625555.1. NCBI lineage: Eukaryota > Viridiplantae > Streptophyta > Magnoliopsida > Asterales > Asteraceae > Lactuca > Lactuca saligna. The sequence goes on from NC_136417.1 coordinate 158,191,142, forward strand.
CTGCCACTACAATAAATATGAGTTATAAAGGCGACACCACCAACAACAACGACTCCAAACTCGACGTGCTTGGAATTGCTGCTTTTGTTGGTGTCGACGCTAAAGCATAGTGACTAATGCTTAATGTAAGGAAGTTTAGGGTTTGTGGTAGAGATCTGGATACTAAATTGGATCGTGATTTCACTTTCCAAACAAATATTTCTACCTTATATCTGGGTTACAAGAAATTCAGCGTAGGATAATCCAAGTGGACACTTACAATTCTAGGCACAAAAATCGTAAGCCAATATGCTAGAAGATTCTGTGAAAGTATGATAAAAACGAGAGCTTAAGATTGTGTGTGTCTTCTGAAAAGAAGTGTCGTTTATATAACAAAGGATATTAGGGTTGGGCCGTTATGGGTTCCTTTGGAAACAAGTCAGGGTAATCCGGATTTTAATGAGGATTTAGGGTTACCAAAACTAACGAGTTTCGTTAGTTTTACCATAATCACCCTCAAGAATTGGAATAACCCACGAGTTTCGTTAGTTTTACCAAGTCAGCGGGACCCCAGCCAGGGTCTCTGCCCCTTGGACCCCGCTAGGGGCGCTGCCCCTAGACCCTGCTAAAGGGGCGCTGCCCTTTTGGAAACCTCGGACCCAGGGGCGCTGCCCCCGGACCCCCAACTAGTCGTCGAACCAACTACTAATTTGATCTTATACATGCGTGCACTCTGCACCAATCCGTATACATATTAGAAAATAAATTAACAAGCCCCTTAGCTCACATGTTAATTTTAGTTACATAAAATGATATGGTGACACTAAAATCACCAACACTCAATAGCTCATCATTCTTATCTATATGCTTCATTTTTTACTTGTATGCGTCACTTCTAATTAATCTTAACCATTGGTACCATTGATCAATCTAGTGGCTATGTTCCGTTCTTGTTTGGCAAAGACAATAGCGGCAACAGTTTGTCGCAACTATTACTCTCTAGAAAAAGACCCGTGAGATCATCCATCTAGTACATTAGGATTAGCTACTAATAGTTGTCGCCACTAAAACTTGTAACTGTTATTGTGACTTAATTGTCGCCATGAATAACCTAGCCCTTCTTTCTCCCACTAACGACGAAATCAAACCATGCACCACCACCGACAACTTATGCTGAAATCAAGTCCATCGACCACCATCTCCTCTCACATTTTTTTCCTCTTTGCCATCGAAAATAGATATCTCTCCGCCTTTCTGTGAGTGTTAAACTGAGTACGTGAACAAGGTTTGAAAACACAAATATTGAATTAACTTAAGATCAACGTCTGCTAATAATAAGGATCCAGTTAAGTCTAGTAAACCTATATTGGCTCGAAATTAAGAGATTCAACAGAGTGTTCAAAAGTATAAAAAGTTTAAGTAATGAGAATGTAAAACAATACAATAACAATACGAATATAAGAGAGAATGATTGACTAAATAATTCGTTATTGATGCGAGAAAGGTGTGTGTTTCACTTTCTAATACAAGGGTTATTATTCCTTAAATAGTCAAGAAGTAACTAAAAAAACTAAAAAAGTAAGTATGGATTAATAAACATATGAAGATCAACTGACACACCCCTTTTGTTGATCATTTCTCATTTACTATACTATCAAAAAAAAAAAAAAAAAAAAAAAAAAAAAAAAAAAATTCTTCCACTGACCATTTTGATAAATCCACTTAAATTATAATTTAATGACAACTATGCCCTCATTTAAATTTGTATTGTTATCTATTTTAGTGTCTAATTATTCCTCGATCAGTTCCACCAAAAAAAAATTAATGGATAGTTTATACTTTATTATCCTCTTTTCCTCTACGCTCCTTATTTAAAACCCATTTTTTTTTTTTTTTCATATTTCACCCCTCATTTCAGTACTTTTTATTCTTTTTTCTTTTGTTATTTTTTATATCACCGGTCCTTTTTTAATTTTTTATATCACCGGTCCTTTTTTAAAGAGGTTATGATTCTTGTGAATATTGATGACTATGATTTTGTTTATTCGGAATATCAAGAATGAATATATATATATATATATATATATATATATATATATATATATATATATATATATATATATATATATATATATATATATATATATATTAATTCCGTGATTATGATTAGGGATGTTGTTTGACATGTTTAATCGATTACAGTTTGTTCCAATTCGTTTGATTGATTTTTTCACTTACAATATACTCCTTCCATCTCAAAATTATAATTTATCTTTCCTTTTAGATTTGTTCCAAAATAATAGTCCACTTCTAAAAATAAATAATATTTTACCAAAATACTCCTTTATTATTACTTAACAAACTAAGCATTTAATTGAGCATTAAATGCAAAGTAAGGACAAAACTGTCAATTTATTATATAAAGTTAATGGTAATTAATGTTTTTGTTAATCTGTGTGTTTTTTGTCTGTGGACAATAATATTGGGATGGAGGGAGTATTAGATGAACCAAAACAAATAAGGTTCGATTTAATCGTTTTCAGTTTTAAATGAGTCGATTAAATGTGTTCAGTTTCCGTTAAATCCGAATAACAAACATTTGAACAACTAATCAAGTGAGAATGTTTATGTCTCATGGAATGTGTAGGGATGTTCAAAACCGGATATCTGAAAATTCGGGTATCCGAAATTTCGAATAGTGGATTTTCAATATCCGAATCCGTATCCGAAAAATCAGATATCCGAAATTCGGATACGGATTCGGATTCGGATATCCATTTTTTTTTTTTTATGTGTAACCGACTCAAATAACTTAAACAATACCATTAATGGATGTTAGAATGAAGTGATTAGTTGCACAAAGTCGCAAATTGAAACCAATGGAAAAAAACAATTAATTAAATCGAGTCAATTAATAAGTTATTCGTTGATGCACCAGTTTCATTCCATTAGAAACAAAAACCAAGCGTAAGTCCACATTTTCATGTTCCAAACACTAGTGCAAGTCCTTTTATAGTGCATATTTCTATATTATGGATAAACATTGTAAACCAAAACATCATGAATTGATTAAAGACATTTTTATATTATTGATAAATATTTCTAATTACTTATAGTATATATGTCTTGGCTAATATAATTAGACTAGGTAATTTAATGTAATTTATGTTAACACACAAAAAATTATACGTGTATTAAAGAAAGATCAAATAAAACAATGTAGCATCTGTTATCACAATAAACATGTTCCTCAACTCATACTATCTATTCTAATTTGAAATAAAAAAAATTTTAAAAAAAAAATAAATAATATATATTTCGGATATCGGATATTCGAAATATCCGAAAATTTAGAAAATAACTATCCGTATCCGAATCCGAAAAACCGGATATCCGAATTTCGGATATCCAAAAAACCGGATATCCGAATTTCGGATATCCGAAAATCCGGATATTCGAAATTTCGGATAATTTCACTTCGAATTTTTGGATTTTTCGGATCGGATATTCAGATACGAATTTTTTGAACACCCCTAGGAATGTGTAACTTCTGGACTCCCATTGTGTGTTTAATTTTGAGATTTATTAAGTGACTTGACGAGTTATGAGTCCAACTCATCGAGTAGAGTCGAGTTGACCATGTGGGATTAATGAATGGGCTCGATGAGTCAAAGAGCCGACTCGCCGAATTGGTGTTGTGTAGTGAAACCCTAATTTCCTGGGGTTGGGGCCTATATAAGAGAAATTATGCCCTCATTTTTTGCTCACCAACAGCCTAACCTTCCTGTGTAAAACCCTAAACGTGTGTAGTGAGCTAAGAGAGTCTTAAAAGCTAAACTTGGAGTAACTTAGTGCATATTTTAAGGAGAATAGGAGATTATCCAACAAGGAAGCAAGAGAATCAGTTGGATCTAGTGTATCTTCATGCAAGGGCTTCAGTGGGAGGTAAAAGCTTACACCTTTCTCATTTATTTGCCTATATCTCATTATTATGGAAGATTAGGGTTTTTACCACCTTTTGTTGGGACTTCGAGCATATAGAGTTATCATGGGGTTTAGACCTCATATCTGGACCTTGTGAGGTCCCTAGAGTCCAAAGGTCCCATCTTTATTCTTCCATATGAGGGTTATTGTGCTTAGCACCTTGTGAGAGCATGTATTGGTAAGTTGGAGCAAAATTACCATGCATGAACATAAAAATCGAAGCTTAACATGACAGTTGAGTCTTGAGATGCTAGATCTAGTGTTTGGAGTGGTATATTTTCTTTGAGTCGTCTGAATAAGGAATGAGTTTGAATGGACTCGCCGAGTCAATGAGCCGACTCGACGATTCGGTGAGGGTTTGTCCCGATAAGCTTGATCATGTGATAACTCAGCGAGTTGGGGGTCAGCTCGATGAGATGAGCTTGACCTTTACGATACTTCTAAGGAAACGAGTGGACTCGACGTGTCACATTGGTGAACTCGGCAAGTCAAGGTAAACATGGACTCTTGACTCAAGTTTGACTTCTGTTGACTTTAGGGTTTGGTCAAACATGAGTAATGGAGACCATGGAGGGGTAAATTAGTCTTTTATCCACTTCAAGAGTTAGAGAGAGAAAGAATAGCCTTAGGTTTATTAGAGTCATGAAATGAGTATTAATTAGAGATATTCATCATTTGTGTTAAGCAGAGGCTAGTTCGAGATTCAGGTTCGAGGTTATTTGCTAACTTGCTTACAAGGTGAGTCTTCTCGCTATGCTTACCTAGTGTGGTAATCTGAGTTGTGTGACCGGAGGGTCTTATGTGCTTATATTGTGTATTGTGATATCATGCATTATTTCTTTAAGATTTATGTTGTGTATTATTCTAAGCTTACGGAGTTAGGACCGGAGGGTCCATCAGAGTTAGGACCGGAGGGTACATCCGAGTTGTGGGAGCAGAGGGTCCCACTAAGACACCTTGACCGGAGGGTCTCACTGTGTTATAGCCTCGAGTGGGTAATGAGTTGTATGTGGTATCTTAGAGAGCTCACTAAGCTTTGTGCTTACCATGCTATGTGTTATTTGTTCCAGGTTCTTATCAGGATCACGGAAAGGTGTCGGTTTGATTATACACACAAGAGAAAAGAGTTATGTTTGAGGATCCTGGATTTGCGATAAAAAAACTTGTAAAATGTGTTGATAAATTGATACTTGTGATTTTTGGAAGGAATGTGACATGTGTTTTATTGTGTTTTAAAATGAAACTTTTGTTTGAAAATTTAAGGTGTTACAAGTTGGTATTAGAGCCTTTGTTTAAGGGATTCTAATGCACCCCCGTGTGTGTGTAAGGTCCTAAAACAGATCTTATCAGTGATCAAATAGCAAACACAATCAGTAAAACAATCAAGAACGAGTAGAATAAAGAGCAAATAAGCTTTCACACGCTTTTCTATTAGAATCACGTCTGGTACAACTTGAGGTTACAAGAGCTGAGAATACTGAGGCATCAACAACCACAAAAGACCTAGCAAACCCCTATTTATACAAGACTAGGCCGGACATGGGTTTATATCCATAAACAGCTTACGGCTATAAACTCCTTTACAACCGTAAACTCCAAGAACAATGTTAACAACGCTATCAAATAACCAAAAGGACCTATTACATAAAAAGCCTAGACCAAACCACTAATTAGACCCTTCAATCTCCCCCTTGGTTTGGTGCTAACTTTAGGTCAATCTTTGTCCACTAGCATTACATCATCCAGTCCCATGGCTCCATTCCACATTCTCTTATTAATGATCTCAGCAACCATCGCAGTGTACTCCTTCGCAGCCGACTCGAAAATCTCCTCAGCAACCTGAATCTGAAAATTGCTCAAGTGATGAATGTCCCATTTTCCGAACTGGAACAAATCCCTTATGTCGTATAGACGAATGCATCCTTCTTTAAGTTTGATGACAACAGATACTGTTGTCTCCGCAAATACCTAGTAAAGCATCGAACTCAAGGATCCATCTGTATAGCTCTGAAGTACTGGAATTTGTTTGACCTGCTTTGTAGCAGGCAACATCACCACTTGAAGGGGATGACCAGTTTTAGGGTCAATGACATCTGGATAATATTTTATCAGAGATTCATCAGTTTTCATCGATGGGAATCCTTTCTTCACTTGGTCTTCAAGGAAGTGTTTGAAGTTGGTTGCTTGTTGATTGTTTGTTGGATTTGAAAAGGGAGATTGAGATAGCTCCGAAAGATATACTCTGGTCTAAGAATTGAAATCATGACTGTCCTTGTAGAGTTATGTATTTCCAATCTTCCTCCTTATGATCCACATTTTCAAGGGATCATGATAACCCCAAGAAATAATTCCTGACCTATCACCATATGTGTCTCTAAACCTTACGGTCTCGAGATCAGTTACGGTGATTGTGGATTTGTTCCTAGGTGCATTTGTATCGGAACTCCTCTTGAATAAGAGTTGCCCCTTCTCGGCTGCTTCAACTTGTCTGTCTCTGAATATCTTTGCAACGTGGGGAGCATGAACAGGTTCATCATCAAAGCGATTCACAACCCTTGAAGTATCAGCAATCGGCCCAACAATCGGGTGAGCTTCAAAGTGAAGATTAATTCTATGTTCATCATCAGTAGTCTTGTACTTAACACCAAAATCTTCTTCTAGTTTCTTCTTCAGATTAAAGTAGTTGGAGGTCAAAAGATTGAAGTGATCTTGTAGCTCATAAATCTGCTTGGTCTTGTTAACTTCATCTTCTTTAAGATCAGAGACTTGAATCTTTAGATTTGTATTTTCACTGAGAAGATCTTCAACCTGGATGCCAAGTTCGATGTTTTTCTGATCAAGCACATTGACCCTTTTCTGAAGTTCGTTGATTACGGAATCTTCATCTCTAGACTGACCCTCTTTAAACACTATCCCTTTCGCCTTATAGGTAGTGGCAGTGGTTTGCTCTTGAGCCAAAAACTGAGCCAAGCGAATTGAAGTTTCTTCAAGATCTACCCCTGGGGAGAGAACCCTGGTGGTACAGAGGAGCCACCAGTTTCAAATACGCTACTAGGACCTTCACTGAATGGTTATGTGGTTATGATAGTCGGAGTGACAGTTGGAGGAGTAGGCACGCCTTGAGAAAGGCCAGAGTCCAAAATCCTGACCCTAGGATCTCTTCTTCTTCTCTTTGTCGGGGGTTGCACAACCAGGTCTGTTTGTTGATCATCTTCAAGTGGTTCAGATGTAGGCAATACACTGTCAAGGGGAGGTAACCTTGACACCATCGCCATTGGAATTGAAGAACTAACCACTTGAGCTTAAGAAACAGGGGCTGAATCAAAAGCGTCTTCCTATTCCGTTGTCTTCGTTGCCGGGATAGCAACATCACTGACACTATCTAGCAAGGTATTGAGATTTACACTTGATAAAAAATCATCATTTCTTCCAAAGGTCTCTGGAATATCATCTTGATCAAAGCCGGTGAGATCAAGATCTTCAAATTGACTGGGCTCAACAGTATTATTAGATGACCCTTCGTTATAATCTCCCTCAACCTGAATATTTTTGCAGATTATGCTCTTCTGCAACTGATACATCATGAGCAACAATTTCTTCTTCTTCATGATCTGATACCGTTACTACATCACTTTCTGAGATAACCTTTTTTGATGAAGTATGATATGACAATTCATGAGATTCGGCTGCTTCGGTTGGTTCTGCAAATCGTCCAAACATGACAAAAGGATGTAACCCCTGAAATACCACCTTCCCCTTTCTGTTTTACTTAATGAGTCCAATGGTGTGAGGACCCAAAGACTTCATATCCAATGTTTCTCCATCCTTCACCATATTACAAAACTGCCTATTGATGAATAGCTGAACAAATCGCGGACACATTAGAAAAGTATCCCGAGTAGTAGCGTTGATATTCACCACAAACTCATCCAGAATAAACCTAGAAAAGTTAAAACCTATCCCTTCATCAAGAGAAACAATCGTTCCAGTGTTCCTCAGGGAAATCTCGTCGGCACCTGATCTTCTACCGGAGATACAGCTCACGAACACTTAGGCTAGAAATCTCCAATAAGGCGGCAGAAGTTTCTTCATAGTTGGTGGAGAATCACCCTTGTATCCCGTCTTTCGTAGAATTCTCTGAGTATCACTAATCCCAATTTCAGTGGGAAAGGTTGGAAGGTCGTTTATCAGTAAAGTCTCTTTCACGAAGGTCTCGTTAATAACAATATTGCATCCTTGAACGATCTCATCTACAGTTACAACTCCATTATCGTCCCTAGTCATGTTGGCAGTTTGCTAGAATTCTCGAATAATCTTCTAATATACAATTGTGTTTATTATGATAGCAGAAGCTAGATAGCACTCTCGTAGCTCATGAATTATCGACTTGAAGTCCCCATGAGATATTGGAGGATCAGCGAGAATTATATCTAGATTGTGCATATCAGCAAATTTTAAAGCTGCCATCTTATCTGCACAGAAACATACCAAGTAAGACAAATAGTATTTTAAATAAATTAATGTTAAACCCAATAATTAATTAATAGTTTTTTTATTTAAAAGAAAATTCTGGTCAAAGTCCAAGTTTGCGGTCAAAAGGGGTTTACGGCCGTAAACCCTTGGCCGCATGCTAATGTCATTTGGGGAGTTTACGGCCGCAAACACCTTACGGCCGTAAGCTTCGACCGTAAACTCCGAAACCCATTTTTTGTCGATTTCAGCTTTAAAACTCGGTTAAACACAAAACGAAATGCATTTCCCTGGTCGAAAACACAGTACCTTCAAGGCTATCGGATTAATTTTGCGAAATTTGATGAATTTTTTTTCGAGGAGAGAGATAGTATGGGAGAGTTTGCGGCTAGAATCAAGAAAGTGATGGGGATTCCGGCTTTAAACCCCTTTATATACCACCTTTTTCATTTACCTGATAACCACACAGTATAAGGCAGGGTCCAACACATTCCAATATTTTTCAAAAATTTTAAAAACAATTCTTTTTGAGGATTAATATTAAAACAAATATTAAAAATAAAATTAAATTAAATTAAATTAACTTTGCAAAATTTAAAAATAAAATTAATTGTTAAATTTTAACAGTTAATAAAATAAAATTAAATAATATTAAAATTAAAATTAAATTAAATTAACTCCAACTAAAATATACATCTCAAAGTTTAATTACTGAGAATGAATTTGTGATGCTGGGATCAAAGTTGTTGGACAACCTTATTCTACTTGTCGGTACCCTTATCTTCACATCTTCGTCTGATCGATCGCCATTATTGTGGTCCACTTAAACACGAAAAATTTGTGACAATATTTGGACAACTTACCAATGACATGATACACACTCATATAGATAATTATAATTTTATTATCATGATTGGCCCTAATTCTTAAATAAAATTTTCTTATGACCATTTAACTGACTACGACCATGGATATTGTTGTCCACCTAAATTGAGCAGCGAGATCTATAGACAACCTGTATGCATTCAATTTTAATTGTACTAGAATGTGTTTCCCGCTTCCTGGCATGCCCCAGCCATCAAGGACTTCCAAAATACTCCTTACATCGGGTGAGCAGACAATTATTAAGAGAGAAGATAGATTTAGAATGCATATGATGTACATCCAGGTCGGATCTCTTCTAATCACGCAAAGGATGAAACATATGACTAACTGAAGTTTCAGAGGGATTGAGAAGAGAACATTGCATATACTGTGTACCAGGTCAGAATTTGAGTCACGCAGAGGAGACAGTATATGGGTAACAGATGGAAAGAATTGCATAGATAGAAGATGCATAGAGATAGAGTTGCATATGGTACAGTCCAGGTCGGATCTCTTCCAATCACGCAAAGGAGGCAACATATGACTAACAAACAGAAAGAAAGAAAATAACCTTCTACAAACCTAGTTTATCGAAATTCCCCAATCACCCCATCCAACCGGAATTAAGGACAGAATCCGCACATCGAGGAAAAGTGAATCTACAGTTCTAGATAGGGGTTATTTAATGTGACCGGTAGATTCCCATGTATATCTCCATGCTCAACCTATCCGAGCATCGTGATGTCAGGCTAAACGAATCTAACTAGGTCAAAGTTTGTCAAGTCCTTAAATTCATTAGGTTCAACTTTCCCTACTCAAGTCCATTTAAAATCTTTCGTGCCTACCAGCGCATCGATCATAGAGCGTAGACGATTCAACTTAGGTACGTTATGCAGATTCAAATTGCCCATTATCACTTGCTAATTTCATTTCCCATCACAATACCTGCAAACATAACTATCAACAATATATATATATTTTTTCTGAATTTTTAATATTTTTGGATTTTTTTTAATTTTTTTTTATTGTTTTTGAATTTTTTATTATTTCTCCCCCTAAATTTGTGCATGGGTGAGAATTGAATAAGATAAAATAAAATTAAAATGCGCAAATTTAATCTATCCTACTAAAAAAACTTAAAAATATTGAAGAATTAAGAAAAGAAATAAAATAAAATAAAATAAAAACTTAATCCTCAAAACGAATAATTTTCAGAAAAACCCACAAGCATATCAAAACGAGCTTTGTTAAATGGCTTTGTGAACAAATCCACCACATTATTAGCAGTAGAGACCTGTTCCAGCCAGATTAGTGAACGCTCATAACAGTCTCTAATAAAATGAATTTTAATGTCGATGTGCTTGGTTTTAGAGTGTTGGACTGGATTTTTGGCAATTTGAATGATGGCCTCATTATCACAGTAAATGGGGGTTTCTAAATAATTCAAACCGTAATCCAACAGCTGATGTTGGATCCAGATAACTTGAGAACAGCAGACCGATGCAGCAACGTATTCCGCCTCCACTGTGGAAGTTGAGATAGTGTGTTGCTTCTTGCATTGGCACGAGACTAGTCTGTTACCTAGGTATTGACACCCTCCTGAGGTTGATTTCCTATCAAGCTCATAGCCTCCATAATTACTGTCAGCAAAAGCATATAGATCAAATTCAGAATTCTTTGGATACCAAAGACCCAATTTTGGGCTGCCTTTGATATACCAAAAAATTCTTTTGACGACAATAAGATGTGAAAGTTTAGGATTAGCCTGATAGCGTGCGCATTGACAAACTGCAAACATGATGTCAGGTCGGCTTGCAGTAAGATACATCAGCGATCCGATCATCGATAGATAGTGAGTCTAATCTACGGATTCGCCGTCCGGATCTGGAGTCAGAAGAGGTCTTTTAGCCATTAGTGTTGAAGCAGATTTAGCGTCGTGAAACCCGAACTTCTCAAGAATATCCTCCACATACTTGGCTTGGTGTAGCAGGATTCTAGTTGAATTATGTTAAACCTGAAGCCCCAAAAACATGGTTATTTCTCCCAACGAACTCATTTCGAACCACTTCTTCATTACACCTTCGAATTCTTTTTAGAGTTGCGAACTAGTCAACCCGAAGATAATGTCGTCAACATAGATTTGCACAAGTATCTGATCATTGTCGACATGCTTGATAAATAAAGTTTGATCGATAGTGCCATGAGAGTAGCCATGCTCGAGCAAATGCTCTGTTAGAGTTGCATACCACGCTCGAGGAGCTTGATGTAACCCATACAATGCCTTGTCTAACTTGTAGACATGATTAGGAAATTTTGAGTCAACGAACCCAGGAGGTTGATCAATGTAGATTTCTTCCTTCACCTTGCCATACAAGAAGGCGGTCTTGACGTTCATAAACTTCAGTGTAATCAAGACATGTGACTTGTTGAAACCCACGAACCACCAATCGAGCTTTATTTCACACAGTAACCCCTGAATCATCCTACTTATTGCGATAAACCCATCGTGTGTCAAGAGACTTCTTGCCCTTTGGTAACTCAAATAACTTCCAAACACCGAGTGTTTCAAATTAATGCAGTTCCTCATGCATTGCATGTACCCAACTGGGCTCATTCAGAGCCATTTCAACATTCTTAGGCTCTATTCGAGAGATAAAGCAAGAGTAAAGACAAGTATTAACATCTCCACTCTGACTTCTAGTTTTAACATCATCGCCCAGCTGACCAATGATGTTATCGATCAGATGATCACGTTGAATCCATGAAGGTATCTCATGGTTGATATCATTGAGAGAGACAGGAAGAGTGTGAATGTTGATACCTCCTTCATTTGCTGATTGAGCCGCTCCAGATGGCTATGCTACAAACTCATTTGAGATAAGTTCAAGAAAGAGTAGTTCCATAAAAGTTCAAGAGACAACAGAAGCATCATTAGGCATGAAATCTCTTTCTATAGGAGTAAGTGGCATAGAATCAACATCAGGAGTATCATTTTGGACTGGATATCTAGGACTATCATGTTGCACGGATAACTCCCCCTCAGGCATAGCAGAGGACTCCCCCTTAGATGATGAAGGGGATGCAGATGGAGTTCTGTAGACAACTTCTTCATCTTCATCTTAAGAAATATTCTTCAAAATAGAAACAGATCCAGATGAGCCACTCGAAGACACATTTATTGATTTGAACATCGATGTGTAATCAAACAACCAATCCAGACCCACTCTAGCATCCGTCTCATTTTCTTCCAATCAACTTACATCATAAGATTCCACAATTTGTTTTGTCTTCTTATTGTAGACCCTATAGGTGGTGCGAGCTGCATACCCTACGAATTAACAGTCATCTTCTTTGGCATTAAACATCGGGTTGGTCTCTAAGTGAAGAAGGGTGCAAGGGTAGCCAAATACATGGAGATCATTGTCGGATGGCTTGTGACCATATAAAATTTCATACCGGGTCTTCATCTGGGCTTTTTTGATCAACACGCGATTCTGAACGTAGCAGGCAGTGTTTATCGCCTCGGCCCAAAAGAAAACCAGCAGTTTTGAATACATAGCATCGTCCTTGTGGCGTCTTTTAACGTTATGTTTCTCCTTTCAGCAACATCATTTTGTTGGGGCGTATGAGCAGAGCTGTGTTGATGCATGATACCCTTTTCTGCGCAAAAATGATCGAGTACATAATTCTTGAACTCTGTTCCGTTGTCGGTACGAAGTGCATTCACCCGATTGTTAGTTTGGTTCTCAATTAATACAATGAATTTCTTAATCAAATCAGCAACTCCAACTTTGTTGGATAGAAAGAAAACCCACATAAACCGAGAGAAATAATCAATCACAACCAGACAATAAGAATTTATGTTGATGTTGAGAACGTTTAATTGTCCAAACAAATCCATATGTAGCAATTGAAGCACCTGGCTAATTGAGTTGACCTGATTTGGTAGGTGTGGTTTTCTATGATGCTTACCTTGGGCACACGACACACACTTTTCAAACGTAATGAAGTCTTTGACTGGCAAACCACAGACCATCTCATTTTTCGCAAGACGATTCAAGTTCTTGGTGTTAGCATGACCAAGTCTTCTGTGCCACAACATTGCAGTTTGTTCGGAGATCTTGGAGAAAAGGCATGTAACTTGTTCTGGAAGATTGTTATTTATATTAATGATATAGCATTCCCATTGGTTTTAGATTTTACAAGTATCCATTCTTCTGGAATGATAAAGCCTGGCTGGAGAATCTTGCATTCCTTATCTGTGAAATGCGTAGAATAGCCTCGATCACATATCTGAGAAACACTCAATAAACTGTGCTTCAACTCGGGAGCAAAGTTGACATTTTCAAAACTCAACACCCCATTTGTAACAGTTCCTTTTTGCATGATCTTGCCTCCGTCTCCACCCGCAAAGGAGATATATCCCCATTAAATGATTGAATGTTGTGCAGTTGGGCGATATCTCCTGTCATATGTCGGGAGCAGCCGCTATCGACGAACCAAGGTCTGACAACATTCCCCCGCAATTGTCTGTGCAAAATGTGCAGGTTTAATTAGATTTGGGAACCTAGGTCATAATTTTCCTGGGTGGTCCCGATGCCTTCTCAGATTTATTATCATTTAAAGATTTTTCAGAGGATACGGATGTTAATTTGGAAGCTAGTTTGGGCAACCATTGATAATAAGGTTTTCTAATAGTCCCAGGTAATTTTGAAATTGAATGATTATCTGCTGCTTCTTGACGAAACCAACCCTGGCTTGGCCATGCTCGGTCTTGGCAAACTACCTCGGTCTACTCCGATCATCTTTCCAATCATCATTTCGGGAACGATTTCTAGAGGACTTTCTAGTTAAAGACCTTCCTCTAAATTCGTTCTTTCCTCTTGAGGACTCAAAGCGTACAAACATACGATTTTGACGATTTCTAGCTATATGACCACCAGTACCACAATTGAAACAAATATGTTTATTATTGTTATAACTTGTACTACATTGATCAGATTTGTTTTCCATACCAACACCCTTGCTTCTCTCACAAGAGCAAGAATTATTATTAGGCTGTAAGACAAGTGAGGGTATATTAGATGGAGAAGCTTGTGAGACTGGTGGTGTTTCAATATTTTCATCACAAACATCAAAATTTTCAACCACATCATTTAAAACAGTATCAGACACATTTCTAGCTATATGACCACCCGTACCACAATTGAAACAAATATGTTTATTATTTTTATAACTTGTACTATATTGATCAGATTTGTTTTCCATACCAACACCCTTTCTTCTCTCACAAGAGCAAGAATTATTATTAGGCTGTAAGACAAGTGAGGGTATATTAGATGGAGAAGCTTGTGAGACTGGTGGTGTTTCAATATTTTCCTCACAAACATCAAAATTTTCAAGCGCATCATTTAAAACAGTATCAGACACTTGAAAACCATTCAAAATAGTATCAAAAGAAACAAAAACACCATAAAAACCATTGTCACTTATAACATTATAAAAATTATTGTCTTTATTAAAAACTAAAACTTCAGGTTCGGACTTAGTTTTATTTTCAGAAACAGATCCTTCAACTTCGTGCTTTGAATGATTCAAGGATTGATCTGCAGGAGAAGTAGATATGTTAGTATTTCCAACATTAATAAATCCTCTCGAAACAAAACCAGATGGCTTGCCATAAACCATGAATGATTCATTGGCAATCTCTTCTTTGGAAAAAGGTTGAAACTGATATGTATGATTGAATGGAGGAGGCACTTGATTATACCCTAGACCCTTTGACTGATTTCATTTAAATTGCATGTACTGGTCTATCATATTTGCAACTACCTCACTCAATACATCAAGTTTTATAAAATCAAAATCAGCGGTTTCAAATTTTCCCTTTAAAGATTCAATTTCAGCCACTAGTTTAGTGTTCTGTTTCATTATATAATCATAATTCTCGCATTTATTACTATAGTCCTCCTGAAGTCTCCTAAAGTCCTTTATTTTAGATTCCAATTAGGCTTTAAGAGGTTTTTGATCTTTTCTGAGTTGGTAACCTTCATATCTAAGATCCTCTACTTCCTTTTTTAGTAAGTCATTATGTTCACGAAGGATTTCAAGGTTTTCTACATCTGTACCTAACATCTCAATTTTCTCATGCAACATTCTAACTTAATCAATACAAGCTTGAGAGAATGAGGGTATACTTACCTTGTTTTTATTAGGTTCATGAGAAGAGGATACCATCAGTGCAAACTGCAGATTCATCATTTGATCTTCTGTTGCCACAACCTCTGCTGGAGCATCCTCACCAACCTGTGCCAAGTGGGCATTTTTGGGTCCAGATATATTCAATGCGTGCATCTAATCCTCCCAGTCAAAAGATTGTGCAACCATGGCCTTCTCGTTGTTGACTTGAGCACCACTTCTATTGTTTCTAACCGCAACCATAGTTCAATCATTACTTAATCTTCTATCTGGATGTGGACAGTCACGAGCAAAATTCCCCGGCTCGTGGCAGTTGAAACATCACAGCTTCCCCTTGTTGAACCCAACCTTCTTATCAGCACTCATTCCCCAGTTGTTCTTTCCGGTCATCTTGGCAAATTTTTTTGCCCTGAAAACTGCCATGGCGATTTGCCATGTGATATCCATCTCTTCGATGTCTTCAGGGTGAATCTGATCGAGATCGACAAATGATAGTTGGGGTGGAAGATCTCCTGCCACAAGTGCATTGTAGAAGTTGACAATCCATGTAGCAAGAGCAAGGTTTTCATCACCCTCCTTTCCTCTTGAAGAAGAAGCTATATTGGAGGATGTGGAAGCAGCTTGAGCACCCATGAACGATTGATTCTGAGAGAGAGGCATGGCTGATGTAGCAGGAAGGGAAGATGTTGATGGAGTGGAGAAGGACTGAACCTGAGCTTGCTGAGGAGTAAATGATTGACCTGCAGAAGAAAAAGTGAGAGATGAAAAAGCATTGTTAAAGGAAATCCCAAGGTTCGTAGCTGAGTATGAGTTCACATGATTTATCTCTCACTGCTTGTGATCAATATCACAGGCCTTGATGACAGCCGTTAGTTCAGCAAGATAAAGACGGCTAAGATCCTTAGTCTTTTTTATGACAACTACATTCATGTCCCAAGACTTTAGGAGAGCATTTAGCAGCTTCTTGTTTATTTTAAACTTTATGTAGAAAATTTCGGCTACAGTCATTTCGGTGTTAAGAGAAGTGAAGCGCTGCAGCTGAGCTTCAAGAGTCTCTCCAAGAATGTAGTTGAACATGTTGAAACGTTGTCGCAGCATATCTTGGCGACTCTCCTTCATATCTTCATTCCCTTCATAGACTTCAATTAGGGCTTCCCACAAATCCTTAGCAGAAGTGTACTCCCTAAAACCTTGAGCAATGTTTGGAGATAGGGCCATGGTCAAGGTGGCCAAAGCCTTTTCTTGCTCTTCAACCTTCTCGAAGTCTTCATCTATCTAATTTTAAATTTTCTTGTCAACCAATTGACCTCCGACAGTAGTGGTTATTCTGACAGGATCTTTTATTATGCTTCTCCAGATTTTAAAGTCTTTCATCTTGATGTACTTTTCAATTCTATACTTCCATTCTGGGAAGCCTTCAGCAGACAGAAGTCGAGGATTTCGGGTGGTTGTGCCCATTACGGAATCCAGCTCGTGGTGGTGTGTTTGAATTTGAGAATCCATTATTATTATTATTATTATTAAATTAATGATAAACAGAAATTAAATTAATTAAAATTAAATTAAGTTTCCAGTCAAACATAGTCAAATCACAGTTTGCGGCCGTAAACTAGGTTTACAGTCACTTCTGAGTTTGCGGCCGTAAACTCTGAGTTTACGGTCGTAAATTGTTTACGGCTTTGAGGTTTACGGTCGAAGAACAGGTGTTTCCGGTTAATCAATACATCTTATTTACGGCTCAGGAACACACTTTACGGTACACAAACTTCGAGGAGCTTGCGACCGTAAACTGATATTGTGGCCGTAAGCTAAGGCCGTAAACTCTGAAAACTTGGAGATTTGACAAAATCTAAAACCTTTTTCCAGCAATTTACAACCCCAGTCACAAACAGATGAGAAACTGGTCCAAAATCGATTGTAGAGTGCCTTTGACGCTGGTTTTCCTCTGATACCACTTGTAAGGTCCTAAAACGGATCTTACCAGAGATCAAATAGAAAACACAATCAGTAAAACAATCTAGAACGAGTAGAATAAAGAGAAAACAAGCTTGCACATGCTTTTCTATTAGAATCACGTATGGTACAACTTGCGGTTACAAGAGCTGAGAATACTGAGGTATCAACAACCACAAAAGACCTAGCAAACCCTTATTTATACAAGACTGGGCCGACCTTAGGTTTACGGCCATAAACAGCTTACAGGCATAAACTCCTTTACAACCGTAAACTCCAAGAACAATGTTAACAACGCTATCAAATAACCAACAGGACCTATTACATAGAAAGCCTAGACCAAACCACTAATTCGACCTTTCAGTGTGTCTGAACTTCAACGGAGGATTTGAGAAAAAATTTCAAAAGAAATGGTTTTTTGAAAATGAGTAAGAGTTTTAAGAGAAAATGATTTGGAGCAGTGTGTACAATCAGCCAGAACCTGAACGGTTATTTCCTAAAATACCCTTACTTTTATGTTATGAGATACTTATGAGATATTATTTATGCATGCTAGAGGGTAGGCTAGGAATTTCATATTTTAGGGCTAGAGTTGTTTGTTTCTGATGCCTTAGCTTAGGAGTTGTTGCTATATGTTATGTGCCTTGAGTATGTGCTGAGTAAGAGTATCTAGTAGGAATTACGTAAGGAGGGAGTTCTGATTTAAGAGATTATCTAGGAGAGATACCTAGATGAGCATTTGAGGAATTTACTAAGAGAGTAGTGAGATACCCACTAGAGATAGGGTTGCCTGAGTTTAGTGATGCCTTTTAGAGTTGCACATCGAGCAAGTGGAGTTATGTGCTAAGTGGTTTTATGTGTTGGTGGAGGTGATTCGTGCTAAGTGGTTTTATGTGCAACTTTTGATGATGGGAGACAACTACTAAGTGAATATGATGATATTCAGGAGGTAGATGGCTGGCATCATGATGAGTTCTTCAGCAGCTGATGGCAGAGAAGTGTGAGAAAAGAAGAGCCTAAGGAGTGAACTTAGTCAGATGAGTACGCTGATAGAAGAGAGTATTTCATTGGGGAGCGAACACACGTAACGAGATTGGTGATTGAGGAGGTTGAGCAACTACTTAGAAAATCTGGGACGATCTGTGTGGAAAGTATAGGTAGATGTGGTAGGTAGTATGGGCTTATACTACTGAAAGCAGATACTCGAAACAGGGAGAATTCCAGAGGTTCTAAGTAGTAGATTGATAAGAGATAATAGGGTTCGAGTACCATGATTTGTAGCAAATTGAGAAGAGATAACATGGTTCGAGTACTATGATTTGTAGCAGATTGAGAAGTGAAAACATGCTTAGAGTACCATGATTTGTATCAGATTGAGAAGAGATAACATGGTTCGAGTACCATGATTTGTAGCAGATTGAGAAGAGATAACATGGTTCGATTACCATGATTTATAGCAGATTGTGAGAAGATAACATGCTTCGAGCACCATGATTTGTGTCAGATTGAGTGGAGATAACATGGGTTGCATACCATGATTCGTAGTAGATAGTGTTTATGCCTTTTTCCCGTTGTTCTGTTGTGATTGTTCAGAATGAGGACCGACATGTGGACACGTGGGGCCAGAGGGCCAGGTTGGACGACCTTCCATGAAGTGTACCTTGGGAGGAAAATTGATTTAGGTCCCGATAGTTGGAGTCGCAAGATTCAGGGATGAGTAAAGATTAGGTTTTAGGGAGGATTGCGATCTGAGATGTGCGATTGGTCGATAGTTGAGATATCACTTTCCATGTCGAGAGTTGCAGTACTTTTGTTTCTTGTATGGAGCAAAAGGGATATCGAGCTTCTGGTTCCAGAATTTGGAGGTTAACCTCGTGGGGTAGCATATAATTGAGACATTTCTTCAGAGTGTTTTATAGTAAGTATGCTGCAAGGTATTTCATATATCGAGAGGGAGTCATCAGTGGGGACTGAGATGGATAAGGCATGGATATGCCTTAGTTGAGTATAACGAGGCATATGTTAGCAGCAGTTTTGAGTAATCAAGAGAACTATGTGGGGTGGTGGCCCTCATTGTTCCTTTGGACAATAGAGAAATACGGTAGTATGTTGGTATGAAATTTTGGATGACTAGAGGCAGTCATGTTGGAAAGTTTCCAATGATTTCATTTGGGATTCGGGATATTTTTAGTTTCTTGGTCTTTATATAGAAGATCATTAGGTGTTATGTCGTACTCTCCAAGAGTAAGTGTGATGTACCTAGAAACAGTCTGGGGAGTAGATTGTTGGTGTGCCAAATGGTGATGGTTTGAACCCTGAGTGGGGGAGAACCAGGTATTTTGTTGAGGGGATCAAAGATTTGTTCAAGTGCGGCTAGAGAACGGGGTATGGAGATTTACAGTACTGATACAAGAGACCATGGTTACTGGTGGCCGAGGTGAGGTGCAGAGCGAGGTAATGCATGTTGTACGTGTTCAGGAAAAGATGAGTGTATCCGAGAAGCCATTGTTCAGGGACATTATGGTGGTTAGGAACTCTTCGAGGTTGTAATGGAAAATTCGAAGTGGTTGGCTCGTAAGGGTAGTTTCGATGGTTGAGAATTTCTAGTTAGATGTATGGGTTGTTATATGCATTTTAGGAAGGGCAGAAGTTGATTGGGCAACCAACTTCAAAATCGGTATGAGTATTCTTGCATGGGTTTCGAGCAATAAGAGGAGGGAGTTTCAGATTGTCGTTAACGTGTTATGAGTTATTGACGATTCCTCCATGTTTCAAATTGAGAAATGGAATATGCCAAAGTTACCAGTTGTGCGAGAGGAAGATCGGTTGTGAGATTCTAAGAGGGTACATTGTGGTATATGATTATGATGCCATGAGTAGGAGATCAGTGGTTGAGGCAAGACATCATGAGGTTCTGTGATGGTGTACCGAGGTATCCGAGTATAATGTCCTTAATTCCGGATTATTTTGACACTTGAGTTATGAGATGGCAAGTTGTAACGCCCATAGATCCGGGCTAGTCAATTTAGAGACAATGAGCATCAAAAATTACTTTTTGATGGAAGATTATTTAGAATGAGTAATCTTAACTAAGTTGTAGTATATGTAACAAGGTTTCCGTATATATAAATGAAAGACCCCAACTTTCATATTTTTGAAAGGCCCAAACTTTCATACTTCACAATATTAGTACTCCAAAACATTCTACTTGCATATTTATAAAAGCAATATTTTACATTGATAAAGAGATTACAAACTACTGGATAAAAACCGACTATTACAAAGTGTTATATATTACATAACTACCCAGGATATTGTAATTTATACAAACATAAACTAGAGTACAAAAAGTACTATTACAAACTATTCTAAATCTTTCAACAGTATATGATTATACTAGTTACGTATCACCTGCAATTGTTAAACATTGATAGGGTAAGCGGTGACGCTTAGTGAGTTCAATAATAGATACAATATAATGTTATGCCATATATATACATCAATATGGCAGAAGCAAAGAGGAACAACAAAGACATATGTGAAATCATGTGACAAGCGTTCATATCAATCAACGACTTTATTCAAAGATATACTTTTCAATGCTTGATATACATCAATAAAACTTTGGCCCAAATGGCATAGAAGACATACAATTTCTGATTAACATCTTGTTAGATTTCAGGCTTATAGTCCTATCTAACCATTTGCCAATAGCATAGAATAGAAGTCATTCTCTTACGGAGACATGCTCTACATGGCCAAAGGCTACGTACCAGTACCAATGTGAATCTAAGTCCTTTCACTGATCACATAGTCAAAAGGTATTACATTTGCTATAAAAATAGCGAATAAAATAACACGGGAAAATAACCCGGAATAATAACACTGAAAAGCACATAGCACATATAACACATAACATATAATTGTTCCTATATATTGAACTCACCTTAAGTTAACCGAGGGTTAAAATAGTAATTTGGATAGCACTTCGGCTTTAAATATGAGTTTCTATGTTGAGCTTCGGACACATGGCAGGAGAAGCGAAGGCCAGCGCGGCTCGGATGTGGCTCGGATGCGAGGGCTGGTAGGCGAGATGTGGCTCGCTTCGGATTGGCCACCGATGCGAGGCGTGTCTAGTTCTTACTGGACCTCGGCCTCGGATGAATCGGAAGAGGAAACGAAGCAGACACGCATTGGTCTCGGACTGGGCCACGTCTCGGATACGTTGCTGCTTCGTGCGAGGTGACGTGGCCTGGCACTATTCATGCGAAAACTCTCGAAAATTGTGCCCCAATCTTCTAAAATTCATAACTTTCGCATACGAGCTCCGTTTTTGACGTTCTTTATATTCATGCGTAGCTAAAATTATGTTCTACAACTTTCGTTTAGACTTAGTCGGCTAATTTTGACATTAATTTTAATATTATTATTTTTAACAGACCGGGACAGAAAAATCCGTTAAAAATTCATAACTTCTTCATCTGACGTCCGTTTTTGTCAGATTTTTTACCGTTGTACTACTAATGATGAGACCTTCAATTCTTGTTTAGGATGTATCGGTCAAATATCGCTCGATCTAAAATTCAAGTTTTTAGCTGTCTACTACTAATCTGAAACTCAGAAAACTCATAACTTCCTCATACGAAGTCAAATTTTGGCGTTCTTTTTATCGAACTTCTATGTTTAACGAATATTACGAATTTCATTTAGATCACTAAGGCTGAAAAGTAGTTTATCAAAAAACTAACTTTTTACATCATTCGGCGCCGTGTCAATTTTATCGCGGATCTTTGGTTGGTCGTAACTTCTTCGTTATAACTCGGATTTCGATGAGGTTTTCGCCTACAAGTTTCTAACGAGATTATTTACAACTTTCAATAATAAAATTTACTTATTTCAAATTTTATATTTTCGCTAAATTTCACTATTTGGCTTTTAATTGGAATCTCATAAGACTTCCAATATTTTCTGAGTGATTCTAAACATAGTTTTACTTCATTTCTAGTAAAAACCATCTGTTAGAACTCAACACTTAATTTCACATAGTATTTCACAATTTTATTCATTACAAAACATGATTTCAAAACGTGTATGTTACAATAAAGAATGCTGAAATCCAAGTTATAACGAAGAAGTTATGACCTGTCGAAGTTTCGCGACAGAACGGTACGACACAACATGACGTAAATCATGAAATTATGTTAGAACGATATTTAGCCTTAGCGATCTAAACGAAAGTCGTAGAGTTTGTTAAACCGTGAGAGTTCATGAAAAGAACACCCAAATCTGACTTCGTATGAGGAAGTTATGCTTTTCGAAGTTTCGGCTTAGTAATGTACAGCCCGAAGTTCGAATATGAGATCGAGCGATATTTAGCCGAAACAATCTAAACGAGAATTGAATATCTTGTCGATAGTAATCCAACGGTGAAAAGACAGATGAAAACGGACAACAGATGAAGAAGTTATAAGTTTATAACGGAGTTTTCGTGTCCCGGCCTACTAGAAATAATATATTAATAATATATTAAAAATAAATTCAAAATTAGCCAATGGAGTCTAAACGTGAGTTGTAGAGCATAATCTCACCTACGCGTGGATATAAAGAACGTCGAAGACGGAGCTCGTATGCGAAAGTTAACAATTTCTGAAGTTCGAGGCGCGAAACCCCAAAATTGTCAGAGTTCACGACGTGAATACAGTGTTCACGACGTAAATTCGATATTTATGACTTCTGGAGCCTGACAGACGCAAGTTGCGAAGACGCACCTGATGACTATTGAACTCACGATGTGAATATTTGAAGTTCACGACGTGAATCCAAAAAATTGTCCCTATGGATAGAATTCAAGGGACAACCAAGTTTGGTTTCTCAATCTCTTCTCTCCAACTCCCAATACCCTCTCTAAGCCCTATTTTAACCCCCTGAAGCCCTACTATCATCCTGAGACCCAAAGCCCGAAGATCCCGAGAAGAAAAGAGTTTCCGAGCCGAAGATCTGCCCGCAAGAAGCCTTGTGTGCGAAGTGATCCCGGTTTCACCGAAGAATACTACTTCTACAAGCAGTAGTGTTGTCCAATCATCTTCTGATCAAGTGAGTGTATAGTCCCTTTCATAAACACAATTTTAATACAAATATTGTTTGAATGTACTAACTCTATGTTTGGTGTGAGTGTGTAGTTACTTTCTTCTAACACATAGATATGAAGTATTTGCTATGAAATACGTGTTATGTGTTTATATATTGTTTTTTACTTGAGATGGATGTTTAATGAATGTTTTATATAGGTTTTTAAATAATTTTAAATTATATATGTAATTTATATCTACAAATATGTTGGGTAGAACATGGGTAGATGGAATAGTTAGTGTTTGATGAAATAATGTGATAAGAGATAGGTGAGGATATAATGGTGATGATAATTAGGTGATGATAGATAGGTAATGAATTATGAGTCCAGACGATTTTGTGGCTGCGTATTCATGCGATGATAGTTAACCCTTATTATGAATTACGAGTCTAGGCGATGTTATGGCTGCATATTCATGCGATGATAGTCTAACCCTTATTATGATTTACGAGTTCAGGCGATGTTGTGGCTGCGTAATCATGCGATGATACCCTAACCCTTACTAGACACATATTGAGGGAGTGATCCCCGAATTAGTAATGTCTATGCGATGTAGGCGATGATCCTTAGGAAAAGTTCTTAGGAACAAACATATAAGGAAATAAGTGTAAGGAGATGAGAGGAAAATATGATATAGGAGATGACCCTTAGGATAATATCTTTAGGGAAGATTAAACGAAGATAACGGGGATGAGTAATTGGGTTGATTGTTTGATGATTAAATATAATAATTATATTATTGTGGGTTGAAAACCCTATATGCTCACCAGGATCCCAAGGCTGACCCACTCAGTTTTCTTTGCATTACAGGTAATGGCACAAGAGTATAAGTTGGTGGACTTGACGAGAGATTTTGGATTATAGATCAGTAGTTATAAATAACTGTTGTAAGGTCTATTTTATATTGTTTCTACTTTTGATCTATATCGGAACATGACATCCCGAGATTTTGTTATTTAATGAAAATACATTTCTTTAAGAAATGATTTGATAAATTTTATTTTATCATATTTTATTTTGGGTACAAATTTCGTAACTCTTTTAACAAAAGGATTACTCTGATTTTATAAAACAAAGCATACACAAATCGGTCTTTTCTGGCCGTGAAATTGGGGATGTCACACAAGTGGTCTATCAACTATCTATGGTTCCAGTGGGATCCCTTTGGCTAATTGACATCAGGCGAGATTATCTAAGAATGTGAATTGCAGCGAGGAAAAGTGTTTTGTCATGGCGGTTATCATCATGAGTAGTGTTGCTTAATTTGCATAGGTGTGTGCACTATCTATGTTACGTCGCGAAGCATGAGTTAGTGAATGCAGTGTGGTGTCGACTTGAGGATGAGATTGTAGGGTGATAAGAGAAAGTGTTGTAAGACTAGGGGGAGCTATAACATCCATGAGTTAATGCGAGAGAGTGTGGTGGTACTGCATGGAGCGGTAGTATTCACCAGTCAACGAGAGGGTGTGGTGATACTACAGAGAGCCGTAGTATTCACCAAATAGCGAGAGAACATTATGAAACTACGGGGAACCATAGTTTTCACTGGTCAACAGGAGAGTTTTCGATCTGCGTGGAGTCGTAGCTTCCACTAGCCAACAAATAAGAGAGAAGCGTTATGAATCTACGGGGAGCCATAGTACTCACTAGTCAGAGCATGACACAGAGGAGTTCCTAGGCTTGGGTAGCCTTATCAATTGAGTCTGTGGGAACCTGGTGGTCGGGCTAGGGGCAAGACTGGGATCTCCATAATAGTCAGGAATTGTTGTATTTTGAGTTAAGGTGTGGTTATCGCAATTAGTAGGAATTGGAGAAGTGATGTATGCGTAAGTTGCGGGTCATGGGTTATAAGTTGAGTGCTTCATTAAGACGAGTGGTTCCAATTTTGTGTCTGGCCAGACTTTCGAGTTTGAGTTGGCTGTAGTGGTGTATTGAGAAGGTAAAATGAGATTCCAGATTTAGAGGTGGGTTCCATTTTTAGGGGTATTGTATGTCATATGGTTTCTTAGACCTGTGTGGGTTAGTTCGTTTGTATGGGAAGGGCTGCGAGATGCATGGAACTAATGAGTAGTAGACGGCAAAGGTTGAGGGTGAGACGATTTCAGTTGGGATTGTATTATTCGCTTGGGGTAAAGCGAACTACATGACTTGTGTGTCACAATGAGCTGAGATAGTTATTGTGAGAAGGAAGTCAGCGAGATGTTTTGGGGTATGCAATGGGTAACCTTTGGAGGTTCAACTATTGGTTTGGGAGTTGACCTGGTGCTCAGTGTTGAAAAGGATATTTGAGAGGGAGCTGGGGCTTATGATCACTAACTAGATCTTAGAGAATATTTGGAGTGAGCATGATCATTATTCTTGTGTCTGAGGATAGGGTGTTGAGAGTTCATTATTCATATGGGTTATGATTACAGTACAGTGGATGGGTCCCTGGTGAGATGTGACCCTTTCGTTCCTTGGAGTATGATCTGGATCGTTTACTATATCTAGTATGAGTGATGGGTAGCCAATTATTGGTCAATGACTTGTTTCTATCAGTCACAACAAGAGAATCAGAGGGGCAGTGAGTTATCGGGGTCTATTATTTGAGGAGCGAATAACATGGTGATATCTTGAGAGGGCGATCTGGTAGTGAGACATGTCACTAGAGTTTCTAGGTTCTGGAGAGTCAGAATGGGTATTGTAGAGGCAGAGGGGTCTTTCCTTTTTCAGGTTTAGGAGTTCCTGTTTGGATTCAGGTGCCCTAGAGGAAGATAGTTGTGTGGTATGAGATCCTTTCAGTGGTGCATTTCGGGTTTTTGAGTTCGATCTTTGTGTTGTTAAGGAGTAATTTCGAGGGCAAAATCTAATTCAAGTGGGGGAGAATTGTAACATCAGGACTCCCAGGTATATTATTTGTGTGTTTAATTTTGAGATTTATTGAGTGACTCAACGAGTTGTGAGTCCAACTCATCGAGTAGAGTCAAGTTGACCACATGGGATTAATGAATGGACTCGACAAGTCAGAGAGTTGACTCGTTGAGTTGGTGTTGTGTAGTGAAACCCTAGTTTCCTGGGGTTGGGGCCTATATAAGAGAACTTATGCCATCATTTTTGCCTCACCAGCTGCCTAACCTTCCTGTGTAAAACCCTAAATGTATGTAGTGAGCTAAGAGAGTCTTAGAAGCCAAACTTGGAGTAACCGAGTTGTAACGCCCACAAATCCGGGCTAGTCAATTTAGAGACGATGAGCATCAAAAATGATTTTTTTATGGAATATTATTTAGGAGGATTAATCTTAACCAAGTTGTAGTATATGTTACAAGGGTTCCGTACATATAAATAATGCCAAAATCTGAGTTATAACGAAGAAGGTATGGCTCGTCGAAGTTTTACGGCAAAACCGGCACGACATCGGCAGGCGTAAATAGTGAATTTACGGTAGATGACTTTTTAGCCTTAGTAATCTAAACAAAAGTTGTAGAATATGATAATCTGAGAGCGTCCATAAAAAGAACTCCCAAATCTGACTTTGTATGAGGAAGTTATGATTTTTTTCTAAGATTTAGCATAACAGTGCACAACCCGAAACTCGAATTTTAGTTCGAGCAGTTTTTAGCCTACGCGACCTAAATGAAATTTGAAGATCTTATTATTAGGAACTCAATGGTAAAAAGACAGACGAAAATGGAGTCTGTATGTAGAAGTAATGAATTTTACACAAACATTTAACAGTATAATCTCCTCGTACTTTTAAATTTAAGATCGGTCGAGAAATAGCTGACGGAGTCAAAATGAAAGTTGTAGATCTTATTTTTACCTATGCTTAGGTATAAAGAACGTCAAAAATGGAGGTCACATGTGAAAGTTACGGATTTTAGAAGTCGGAAGTGTGCTGTGCGAAAATGGGTGATGTGACACAATCATGGCCATTGCTTTCTCCCCAAGTCTTGCCACTAGATGGTGACATGTGGAACCAAGTTCAACCATTTTCACCCTATAAATAGAACCTCTCTCACCCTCATTTTCTTCACACCTTTCCCATTCTTTCTTCTCTTTACTCTCTCTCTAGAACCTCTCTCTAGCCCCGACCCCCCCCCCCCCGAAAAGCCTAGGGAACCTGCCTAGAACGAGGCGGAAGCCCCGGAGTGCTCGACGACTCCAAGAATAAGAGATTTTTGGCTCGGGAACGCTGCTCCAAGAAAAGCCCGATTTTCTATAAAACTCGTTGTAACTGAGCTACGCTTACGCTATTTTTAATATAGCTTTTATTTAATTATAGTAACATTATTAGGAACTTATAACAAGTACTTGAGCTATTATTATGGGTTATATAAGTATTGTTTAAATGCTTATATAACGGTAATAATAGCTAGAGTATTAATTAGTCTCGATGAATAATATACTAAACTCTAGTGGTAATAATACTAGGTTTCATCGAAGGAAATTATTTTTAAGAAGCGAAGCGCTATCTGAGTTCGGAATCACCACCTTTTCAAGTGAGTGAATAGTTACTTTCAGCTTACACATATATATGAAGTATTTTATATAAATTACATGTTGTGTGTGCATATTATCTGTATACTTGCTATCTATGATAGATGAACAATTTTATACATGTTTCAAATGATTTAAACTATATATGTATTTTATATCTACAAAATGTGTTGGGTAAAACATGGGTAGATGTAATAGTTGTTGTGTGACAAAATAAAATAATGAGAGGCCTCTTTATAGATGTTATTGATGACCCATTCATCTAGCGGAGTATAGATGACGAACGCGGACTATTTTAGACAATCTAGTTGAACGCTAGCAGACTCGCAACCTGTAAGTGTGTATTTGAACTGTGTGTTTATTTGAACTACGTGCTCACCAGCAGTACTCCATCCCCTACATGGTTGGCTTATTTGACATGAATTACTGAGGAACCCCCGAAGCATGTGTTGTCACACCGATGAAAGTCCCTTAGACTAGGTCCCTTATGTTAGATGTTTTAGGGACGTGAAGTGATGATAACGGGAACGGGTAATCGGGTTTGTCTGGTTTGATAAAGTTAATAAACTTATTTATTGTGGGTTGAAAACCCTATGTACTCACCAGATTTCCCAACCTGACCCACATAGTTTATTTATATCACAAGTGTTGATATGAAGTCACATTACACTGAGAGATTAAGGAGATATAAATCACTAGTGATAATGAATGTAAGTTCTAATTATGCTTATGTTTCTGTATTGATGATGACATCCCAAATGTTTTAAAATGAATAAAAATACTTTCTTCAGAAATGCTTTGATAATGTATTTATCATGTTTTACTGGGAACAAATTCCGCAACATTTTTATTAAAAGAGATACTCTTGTTTTTATAAAGCATAAACAAAATCGGTCTGTTCTGGCTGTGAAAATAGGGATGTCACAGTGCATCTTTTGATGAGAATAGGAGATTATCCAACAAAGAAGAAAGAGAATCAGTTGGATCTAGTGTATCTTCATGTAAGGGCTTTAGTGGGAGGTAAAATCTTGCTCCTTTCTCCTTTATTTGCTTATATCTCATTATTATGGAAGATTAGGGTTTCTACCACCTTTGTTGGGACTTCGAGCATATAGAGTTATCATGGGGTTTAGACCTCAGATTTGGACCTTGTGAGGTCCCTAGAGTCCAAAGATCCCAACTTTATTCTTCCATATGAGGGTCATTTTGCTTAACACCTTGTGATAGAATGTATTGGTATGTTGGAGCAAAACTACCATGCATGAACGTAAATATCGAAGCTTTACATGACAATTGAGTCTTGAGATGCTAGATCAAGTGCTTAGAGTGGTACATCTGCCTTCACTCGTCTGAATGAGGAATGGGATTGAAAGGATTCGCCGAGTCAGTGAGGGTTTGTCCCGATGAGCTTGATCATGCGATAACTAGGAGAGTTGGGGGTCAACTTAATGAGCTGAGCTGGACCTTTACAATACTTCTTAGGAAACGAGTGGACTCGACGAGTCACATGCGTGCACTTGATGAGTTGGGTCAAACATGGACTCTTGACTCAAGTTTGACTTTTGTTGACTTTTGTTGACTTTTGAGTTTGGTCAAACATGAGTAACGGAGACCATGGAGGGGTAAAATGGTCTTTTATCCACTTCAAGAGTTAGAGAGAGAAAGAATATCTATCGGTTTATTAGAGTCATGAAAAGAGTATTAAATAGAGATATTCATCCTTTGTGTTAGGCGGAGGCTAGTTCGAGATTCGGGTACGAGCTTGTAACGCCCGTAGATCCGGGCCAATCAATTTAGAGATAATAGGGGTCGAAAATGACTTTTCAACAAAATATTATTTAGAATAAATAATTTAAACCAAGTTGTAGTATATGTCACAAGGTTATCGTACATATAAATAACGCCGAAATGCAAGCTATAACGAAGAAGTTATGACCCATCGAACTTTCGCGACGGAACCGACACTGCACCGGGAACCGTAAAAAGTGAATTTACGATAGAGCGAGATTTAGCCTTAGTGATCTAAACGAAAGTCGTAGAATATGTTAAACCGAGAAAATCCATAAAAAGAACGCCCAAATCTGACTTCGTATGAAGAAGTTGTGATATTTCTAAGATTCGGCTTAGCAGTGTACAGCCTGAAACTCGAATTTTAGTTCGAGCGGTTTTTGGCTTATGCGACCTAAGTTAGAGTTGAAGATCTCATTAATAGGAACTCAACGGTAAAAGGACAGACGAAAACGGAGTCCGTATGAAGGAGTTACGACTTCTTCGCGGCCATTTAACAGTCTAAACGGCTCGTACTGTTAAATTTAAGATCGGTCGAGAATTAGCTGACAGAGTCAAAATGAAAGTTGTACATATTATTTTAACCTATGCGTGGATATAAAGAACATCAAAAATGGAGGTCGTATGTGAAAGTTACGGATTTTAGAAGTCGGAAGTGTGCTGTGCGAAAATGGGTGATGTGGCACAATCTTGGCCATTGCTTTCTCCCCAAGTCTTCCCACTAGATGGTGACATGTGGCACCAAGTTCAGCCATTTTCACCCTATAAATAGAACATCTCCCACCCTCATTTTCTTCACACCTTTCTCATTCTCTCTTCTCTTTACTCTCTCTCTAAAACCTCTCTCTAGCCCCGAAACCCCTCGAAAAGCCTAGGGAACTTCCCTAGCACAAGGCGGAATCCCTGAGTGCTCGACGGCTCTGAGAAGAAGAGCTTTTCCACATGGGAATGCTGCTCCAAGCAAAGCCTGGTTTTCTATAAAACCCGCTGTTAGTGAGCTACGCCTACGCTATTTTTAATATAATTTTTATTTAATTATATTAACATTATTAAGAACATATAATAAGAAATTAGGCTATTATTATGGGTTATATAAGTATTATTTAACGTTTATATAATAGTAATAATAGCTAGACTATTAATTAGTCTCGGTGAATAATAGACTAAACTCTAGTGGTAATAATACTAGGTTTCGTCGAAGGAATTTTTTTTGTTTCAAGAAGTGAAGCGTTGTCTGAGTTCGGAATCACCACCTTTTCAAGTGAGTGCATAGTTACTTTCACCTTACACATAGATATGAAGTATTTTATATAAATTACGTACTATGTGTGCATATTATCTAAATACTTGTTGTCTATGCTGGATGAACGATTTTATACATGTTTTAAATCATTTAAACTGTATATGTATTTTATATCAACGATAATGTTGGGGTAAGAAATGGGTAAATGTAATAGATGGAGTATAAGTTGGATGATGAGTTGAGAGGTGAAATAGACCGTGAGGTGAGGATGAGAGGTGGACGATGTGAGAAGCCTTTTTCCCAAATGATGGCCCCGTCATTCAGCAGAGTATGGATGACAACCACAGACTATTCTAGACAGTCCAGTGGAACACTAGCAGGCTCGCAACCTGTAGGTGTTGTGAACGACATGTTCACCCGGTGTACTCTAAAACCTGGTGATCATGTAGACTTGATGCCTAAACCCTGGTGATCATGCAGAGTTGATGCCTAAACCTTGGTGATTATGCAGACTTGATGCCTAAACCCTGGCGACTATGCAAACTTAGTGCCCGTTGTGTAAACCGTGGCAATGATGGACTTTGTGTCGATTCCTTAGGAATGAATGAATGAGAAATAGCTGATTCTTAGGGTAGATCCTTAAGAGTAAAAAAAGATAATGGGGATGGGTAATTGGGTTTAATTGCTTGATTGTTTAAACATAATAATTATATTATTGTGGGTTGAAAACCCTATGTACTCACCAGGTTTCCCAACCTGACCCACTCAGTTTATTTATATCACAGGTGTTGATATGAAGTCACATTAGACTAAGAGATTAAAGAGATGTAGATCACTAGTGTAAATAAATGTAAGTTCTGTTTATGTTTATGTTTCTGTATTGACGATGACATCCCAAACTTTTTAAAATGAATAAAATACGTTTCTTCGAAAATGTTTTAATAACGTATTTATCGTGTTTTTCTGGGAACGAATTCTGCAACATTTTTATTAAAAGAAGAACTCTGATTTTTATAAAGCATAAACAAAATCGGTCTGCTCTGGCCGTGAAAATGGGGATGTCACAGTTGGTATCAGAGCATTAGTTTAAGCGAACTAGGAATTTGTAGGATTTCTAGACTTAAACTTAGAATGCTAAGCGATGATTGTGAGGTGTAAAGCACTAGATTATTTTAGGAACTGTGCCTAAAAAGCTTTTTTGTGCTAAATGCTTTGTGCCTGACATGCTATTGTTTGTTTGGATCTATGGTCTGTTGCCGACCAGATCTGGAAACCTTATGTGTTTAGGATTCTAAACGTACGAATATGATATTAGAACTAGCATATAAAACGTTTCGGAGTGATAAGGATGGTTTAAACGTCAATCCTAAATGAAGATCTAGATCCACCTTATTCGGTGTATAGATCAAAATGGCAAGGACCCGTAGCGGAAACGTGAATGCAAATAGGAACAGAAACCAACCCCCAGTGATTGAGCAAATACCGGTTGTGGTGGCCACTGCTGAGCCAATAACGATGGACGGAGTGCAAGCGATGATCCAGGCAATGTTGGATCATCAAATGGAGGAAACCAGACGTTTGCTCTAGCAAAATGGAGAGGAAGCGACCATACAGATTGAACAGCCCGAGTTGAACGAAGGGCAGACTGAGGAGGGAAACTACAGTGGGACTGTTGGTCAAGCCAACCCACCTATAGTTAGGCAAAACCACCAGGACGGAGGAAATGACGGATGTGGATGCAAATACAAGGATTTCATGGCGTCCAAACAACCGAGTCTATCTAGAAGCTCGACGCCGGTGGAAGTCATGAACTGGATCTCCGAGATGGAGACGATGTTTGAGAGTTGCGAGTGTAGCAATAGGCAAAAGACCGCTCTCGCGGTTCCTCTGTTGAAATCTGGAGTACTAAGCTGGTGGAAGCTACTAGTTGATTCGATGCCCAAAGGAGAAGCGGACAAGATGTCATGAGAAGATTTTCTGGTGCAGTTAAAGATGCAGTACTACTCAGAGAAGGATCTTCTGGAGATTAACAATGAGTTCCAGAATCTAAAGAAGGGAAGGATGAGTGTCATCGAGTATGCTGCAAGTTTTACGGAGAAAATGAAGCTTGTTCCTTCCCTCATCCCAACTGAACTCTCCAAGGTTAACAAATTTGCCCTTGGATTACCAGCGGACTTCGGTCCAATGGTCAAGCAAACTACCACTTTGAAAGCCGCCATCTGGGCTGCTAAGAATGTGGAGACCCAGATACGAGAGAAGGGTCTGGAGAGAGCGGAAGTTGGTGAGAAAAGGAAGCATGAAGGATCTTCAAAATCAAACAAAGAAAGGAAATTCTCAAAGATTGACGAAGGAGGAGGAGGTGAAGCCAAGTGGTGCGAAAAGTGTAAAAAGAAGCACTACGGGAAGTGTAGCAAGGAGGTGACTTGCTACAAATGTGGAAAGACAGGGCATTACGCCGGAAAGACAGGGCATTACGCCAGCAAGTGTGCGTCCAACAAGAAGGTGTGCTATGGATGTAACAAAGAAGGGCATATTTCTAGGGATTTCCCAAAGAAAAACGAGGCAGCAAGGCCAAACACGCCACCAAGGGCAAGGGCATTCCACATGATCCTCGACGAAGCAGAAAACAATGCGAGGAACCAAGGATGAGGAATTCATACCCGAAGATCAAGCTATGAGGTAGCCAAAGAGATAGAACCATATGATGTAGCCTATTAGAGGCATAGTCTAGGGTGAACTTGAACACCTACGTAATAGTTTCAAGAAATAATAAAATCTTCGTTTTGTTATCTTGTGTGTTAAATTGTTATGTGATTTTCTTGAATGGTGACTTGGAAAACTGCGAGACAATACTTGGGACGAGTATGAGTAGGTGTGAAAGGTAGTATATGCATATACTACCGGAAGCACAAGACTCACGCTTGGATCAGGGAAATTCACTAGGTTACCAAGAAGCTAGTAATTGATTTCGTTTTATTCAAGTATGTTGTTACCATTGTTTCAGTAATGACTAAGAAAATTGTTGTTATCCCGACCCTAGTGGTCATATCACATTGAGTCCGACTACGATGAGTAGGTTACGTGGTTTAGAGAACCAAGTTTGATGTAGCGTCCGACTTAAACCAAACGATTGAAATCAAAGCGATCAATAAAAGTATCACGCTCGTTGTTAAAAAAAGTTGGTAGCTAGAAATGCTACATGTTAAAATGTGATTATATCACATTAGACCATGAAGGAAGGCATATTTCATTCCTGAATTTGACTCTAAGAGACCTGAGTCTAAGCGTTGTTACGTATGATAATAGGCCATTAGAATATGACACCTCGATCAATTGTAGCAATCAAATTAACTTATCCTAAGAAGACGAAGGTGTCTCTGATAAAGAATTAGCTTGTGACATGAAGGTCATGATTGAAAGTCTAACAAGCAGGTGCAAGACCAAGCATCGCCTGCAATCAAGGAGTCCAAGAGTTAGATACCCGTTCGAAGAAACATAGAAGTTACAGTTATTACCTAGGATGAAGAGATAACATATGGAGTCATTATATTGCCCTGTTTCGTTGATGATTCTGGGACGTAATCATCCTAAGGGGGAGATAATTGTAACGCCCGTAGATCCGGGCTAGTCAATTTAGAGATAATAGGGGTCGAAAATGACTTTTCGACAAAATATTATTTAGAATAAACAATTTGAACGAAGTTGTAGTATATGTCACAAGGTTTCCATACATATAAAGAACGCCGAAATCCAAGCTATAACGAAGAAGTTATGACCCGTCGAAGCGTAAAAAGTGAATTTATGATAGAGCGAGATTTAGCCTTAGTGATCTAAACAAAAGTCGTAGAATATGTTAAACCGAGAAAATCCATAAAAAGAACGCCCAAATCTGACTTCGTATGAAGAAGTTATGATTTTTCTAAGATTCGGCTTAGCAGTGTACAGCCTGAAACTCGAATTTTAGTTCGAGCGGTTTTTGGCTTATGAGACCTAAATTAGAGTTGAAGATCTCATTAATAGGAACTCAACGGTAAAAGGACAGACGAAAACGGAGTCCGTATGAAGGAGTTACGACTTCTTCGCGGCCATTTAACAGTCTAAACGGCTCGTACTGTTAAATTTAAGATCGGTCGAGAATTAGCCGACAGAGTCAAAATGAAAGTTGTAGATATTATTTTAACCTACGCGTGGATATAAAGAACATCAAAAATGGAGGTCGTATGTGAAAGTTACGGATTTTAGAAGTCGGAAATGTGCTGTGCGAAAATGGGTGATGTGGCACAATCTTGGCCATTGCTTTCTCCCCAAGTCTTCCCACTAGATGGTGACATGTGGCACCAAGTTCAGCCATTTTCACCCTATAAATAGAACATCTCCCACCCTCATTTTCTTCACACCTTTCTCATTCTCTCTTCTCTTTACTCTCTCTCTAAAACCTCTCTCTAGCTCTGAAACCCCCCGAAAAGCCTAGGGAACTTCCCTAGCACAAGGCGGAATCCCCTGAGTGCTCGACGACTCCGAGAAGAAGAGCTTTTCCACATGGGAATGCTGCTCCAAGCAAAGCCTGGTTTTCTATAAAACCCACTGTAAGTGAGCTACGCCTACGCTATTTTTAATATAATTTTTATTTAATTATATTAACATTATTAAGAACATATAATAAGAAATTAGGCTATTATTATGGGTTATATAAGTATTATTTAACGTTTATATAATATTAATAATAGCTAGACTATTAATTAGTCTCGGTGAATAATAGACTAAACTCTAGTGGTAATAATACTAGGTTTCGTCGAAGGAATTTTTTTTGTTTCAAGATGTGAAGCGTTGTCTGAGTTCGGAATCACCACCTTTTCAAGTGAGTGCATAGTTACTTTCATCTTACACATAGATATGAAGTATTTTATATAAATTACGTACTATGTGTGCATATTATCTAAATACTTGTTGTCTATGCTGGATGAACGATTTTATACATGTTTTAAATCATTTAAACTGTATATGTATTTTATATCAACGATAATGTTGGGGTAAGAAATGGGTAAATGTAATAGATGGAGTATAAGTTGGATGATGAGTTGAGAGGTGAAATAGACCGTGAGGTGAGGATGAGAGGTGGACGATGTGAGAAGCCTTTTTCCCAAATGATGGCCCCGTCATTCAGCAGAGTATGGATGACAACCACAGACTATTCTAGACAGTCCAGTGGAACACTAGCAGGCTCGCAACCTGTAGGTGTTGTGAACGACGTGTTCACCCGGTGTACTCTAAACCCTGGTGATCATGCAGACTTGATGCCTAAACTCTGGTGATCATGCAGACTTGATGCCTAAACCTTGGTGATTATGCAGACTTGATGCCTAAACCCTGGCGACTATGCAAACTTAATGCCCGTTTGTAAACCGTGGCAATGATGGACTTTGTGCCGATTCCTTTGGATAATCGTTAGGAATGAATGAATGAGAAATAGCTGATTCTTAGGGTAGATCCTTAAGAGTAAAAAAAGATAATGGGGATGGGTAATTGGGTTTAATTGCTTGATTGTTTGAACATAATAATTATATTATTGTGGGTTGAAAACCCTATGTACTCACCAGGTTTCCCAACCTGACCCACTCAGTTTATTTATATCACAGGTGTTGATATGAAGTCACATTACACTGAGAGATTAAAGAGATGTAGATCACTAGTGTAAATAAATGTAAGTTCTGTTTATGCTTATGTTCCTGTATTGACGATGACATCCCAAACATTTTAAAATGAATAAAATACGTTTCTTCGAAAATGTTTTAATAACGTATTTATCGTGTTTTTCTAGGAACGAATTCAATAACATTTTTATTAAAAGAAGAACTCTGATTTTTATAAAGCATAAACAAAATTGGTCTGTTCTGGCCGTGAAAATGGGGATGTCACAGTACGAGTGTATCAGATCGTGATAGTCGTTTCACATCGAGGTTTTGGAGGAGTCTACAAGAGGAGTTGGGTACAAAGTTATGTTTAAGTACTGCTTACCATCCGCAAACTGATGGCCAGAGTGAAAGAACGATTCAAACACTGGAAGATATGCTGAGAGCATGGACCCTCGAATTCCAAGGGAATTGGGACGATCACTTACCTCTGGTAGAATTTTCCTACAACTATAGTTTCCACTCGAGCATCAAAATGGCACCTTATCAAGCCTTGTATGGACAGAAGTGTCGTACGCCGTCTTGTTGGCTTGAAGCTGGAGAGAAGCAATTTATGGGCCCCAAGGTATTTGCAACATCCCCCTCTGGCACGTATCACAATATTGTCCGCTTTGAGCCACTCGGCACGAGGACTTCCTAGGGGGTCAACCATCCTGGTACTACTCCCGCCCGAGCACGCTTAACTGCAGAGTTCTTATGGGATCTGCTGCCCTCACGGATTTAAAACGCATTGTGTTAAGGAAGGTATCCACACCCCTTATAAGGAATGCTTAGTTCTCCTTCACAGTCGATGTGGGATCAGATCTAACCCACTTTTTGCTCACTTGCTTATGAGGTGAGTCTTCTCACTAGGGGTGCAAACGAGCCGAGCCGAGCCGAGCCCGAGCCTGGTCAGGCTCGGCTCGGGCTCGTTTAAGTTATACGAGGCTCGAGCTCGAGCTCGGCTCGATTCGAGCTTCTTGTACTGTGCTCGGCTCGAGCTCGTGAATAATTATACAAGCTCGACTCGGGCTCGGGCTCGGTTTGTTTTCTGTCTGACGTGTCTAAATAAGCTTAAGCTCGCTTGAGCTCGTTAAGAAGCTCGTTTACTAATACCCTAAATCCCTAATCCCGAAATATGTTTTTATTTTAATATATAAAAAAATAATAAATTATATTATATAAAGGCTCGTTTAGGCTCGCGAGCCTAATCGAGCTTAGTGACATGGACTCGAGCTCGAGCTCGTTTAATAAACAAGCTTAATATTAAGCTCGAGCTCGGCTCGGGCTCGGTTAAAATCGATTTCGAGTCGAGCTTTTAACGATCCGATCTCGAGTAGCTCACGAGTAGCTTGGCTCGTTTGCACCCCTACTTCTCACTATACATACCTAGTGTGGTAATTTGAGTTGTGTGACCGGATGGTCTTATGTGCTTATATTGTGTATTGTGATATCCTGCATTATTTCTTTGTGATTTATGTTATGTATTATTCTAAGCTTACAGAGTTAGGACCAGAGGGTCCATCAGAGTTAGGACCGGAGGGTCCATCCGAGTTATGGGACTGGAGGGTCCCACTATGAAGCCTTGACCGGAGGGTCTTACTGTGTTATTGCCTCGAGTGGCTAATGAGTTGTATGTGGTATCTTGGAGAACTCACTAATCTTCGTGCTTACCGTGTTATGTGCTATGTGTTTCAGGTTCTTATCAGGATCGCGAGAAGGCGCCAGTTTGATTATACACACAAGAGAAAAGAGTTATGTTTGAGGATCCTGGATTTCCGATAAACAACTTTTAAAATGTGTTGATAAATTTATACTTGTGATTTTTGGAAGGAATGTGACATGTGTTTTGTTGTGTTTTAAAATGAAAATTTTGTTTGAAAATTTACGGTGTTACAGAATGCAATCAACTTGTAAGAAATAAAACAGGTTATTAATAATACCAAAAGAGTTGGTAAACGAAAAGCACAAAATAACATACAATAGCTAAAATTAATAATGCATATAGTTATAAAAATGGCTAATAATTATGGATGAAAACATGTAGAACAAGGGCTAATAAATGTGGATTAACACATGTAATCTGAAAGTTCCTAAAATTTATTCTCACTTTGTAACTTATATTTCGATGATTACAAAACATTTAACTAAATTCAACACTTTCTTTGGACCATAATTCGTCGATCAAATGGTAGACCTCGGAAAACAAAACGAAAGATGAATAATTTCTACCGTTCGAGACCCTTTAAGATTTGAGATTGTGGAATCATCACAAAAACATAAAACTTTAATTCTAAATCTACTTGTGTTTTTCCAAATTAACAATGAAGTGTTTGATAATATTAGTTAGAGAGCAACTTACTCGATCTAAATATATATCTATCATTTTTAAATGATGGTATATCGTATAAGTAGTTTGAATACTTTTTGTTAGACAACATTTATTATGATTTAATTTGATATTCATAAGTTTGAAGTTGTGTCTTTTTCTTGTTAAGTAGTTTACTGTATAATAGTTTTATCATAGTGTGTTTATAAACTCTTTACAAATAAGTGTTGGTTGTTAAAAAATGACTAAAGAATAAAAAATAAGAATTAAAATGAGGGGTGAAATGTCAAAAGGGAAAATATAATGGTTTAAATAAGCACCAATGAGAAAAACAAGGGGTAAAAACTATCTATGAAATTTCTTTTGGTATCATTGGGCAGAATTGGCTCAAGAATAACTAGGATCCATAAAACAAGAAAATACATTACAAATTTGAATAAGGGTATAGTTTTCAATACCCTTATAGTTTCAGTGAATTTATCAAAATCGTCATGTGGAAGAATCAGTGGCCTTTGTAAAAAGAAGGTTTGTGATGGGTTGTTGACTTCCTTTTGGGAAGACATCAGGCTAGCGGATATGTCGTGAAAATGTCAATTTGACATAATGTATGTTATTTTACATTGTTAGGTGGGGTTGGTCCTTATTCGGGGTGGGTATTTTCGGTGGATTTGGTTCCTTCTTTGATTGATTCCCAACTGCTTTGTTCGTCTACTACTCCAACTCTTTGGATTAAGTTGTTTCATATTAAGGTTAGTATTCAATATGGAGATTGACTTTAGATTCACAGGGTATTCTTCCCTATTATGAGAACTACATGCTAGATTAGCACTAAGGATCTAGGACGTATGCCTTATATGCCTATTGCGTGAGCTTATTGAGCTATATTCTAAGGCTGGTTAGTCAGCAGTATGATAGACTGATTAGGTTATACTTGGTAATGGTTACTCAATGCACGGATGGTGCTTGCTTTGTGCTTATAGGGGTTCTAGCTAGCTTTAACTAACTAGTAAACGAATATGTAATAGTATTCGCAAGCTATTTAGGGAATGATGGTAGGGACTCCTTGTGCAGCTGATGTCGGAGAGTAGGTCGGAGGGTGCGCTAGGACAAGCCTAGGATGAGATTAGTTTGGAAAGCAGTATTAGTGAAAGGGACTTGGTGAAGTCGAAGTAATCCTTTAGAAAAGTATGGATATATGTGGAAGGTAGTATGAGCCCGTACTACTGGAAGCATAGGATCCGTACTCGAATCAAGGAGGGCTAAAATAGAACCAGGGAACTTGGAGAGTGTGTGAGACCTCTCGAGAGTATGTATGACCCTGACGTTTATGTTTATTTTAGAATGGTGATTACGCGTCATGGAGCATGAGGTTCAAGGTCTAAATTAGGATCAGGATCAGGCTCGGGTGCGGGATCCGAGTAGGTTGATGATGGGCTACGCGAGTTCATTGTGTCCGAGATTGTGAGAGGTATCCTTGAGGTGACCCCAATCATTTTCGGGTCGATCAAGGAGAGGATTATTGAGCTGATGTAGGATAGCTTCCGGACATTCAGGAGTGACTTGGCATCCAGCCAGTCAGGGACGCGCACACTATCCTTCAAGGACTTCAGGGGGAGTGGTGTGCCAGACTTTCACGGGGCGAAGGACCCCATTGTTTCTAGGAGATGGATCGCAGACATCGAGTTTGCACGGTAGATGAGCTTCTTCCTGGAATGGTCAAAGCTTCACTTTGTTGCGGGGTGTTTGAGTGATAGAGCTAGGGCTTGGTGGGATTCGGTTTTTGACTCACTAGGAGCCCTGACCATCGAGGTTATGACTTGGTCGAATTTTGTGACTAGGTTTAGGGTTGAGTTTGCGCAAGCTGTGGAGCTTTAGTAGCTGGCCATGGAGTTTCTTGACATGAGATAGACTATTGAGACAGTGGCGGAGATCACTGCCAAGTTCCATGAGAGGGCCTTTTTGGTACCTCAGTATGTAGGGGATGAGGAGATGCGGAAGACCCGCTATCATGACATGTTGAGGGTTTATATTTGGGAGCATGTTAGTTACTCATCCTGCCCGACCTTGGAGTCCATGATTGCCAAGGCGAGGGAAAAGGAGATTGATTTAGCGCACCATAGGAAGAGGAAGGTAGAGACGAAGCAGGTTATTGGGTTACAGGGAAGAAACCCAAGGGATCCGACACTAGGTCGAAGGGCCAGCCTGGCTAGAGCCGCTGCAGGAAATGCGGCAGGCCGCATGAGGGAGTTTGTAGAGCGGAAGCATCGGGTTGCCACA
The DNA here is from genome assembly GCF_052625555.1 of Lactuca saligna. NCBI lineage: Eukaryota > Viridiplantae > Streptophyta > Magnoliopsida > Asterales > Asteraceae > Lactuca > Lactuca saligna. The sequence continues at coordinate 158,232,502 of NC_136417.1, forward strand.
AGTGCGGAAAGATGGGGCACTTTGGCAGGGATTATACTGCCCATGCCCCCACTATTCAGACATCAGACCTTATTTGCTTTCATTGCAATAAGAGGGGTCATAAAAAGGTCTATTGCCCTAGGTTTACAGCAGCAGCAGCGCCAGTGGTGGCGCCAACTCAAGTGACTACTTGGGTTACGAATGGCCGGAAGGTCAAGACAGAGGCTCTAGTGGTGAGGAGTCGTGCATTCCAGTTGACAGCCGAGGAGGCACACACCGCACCTAATGTGGTGATGGGTATGATTTCTTCTCTCTAACTTTTATTATATGTCACTTGTGATATTGATATGCCATGTTATATGTTTTGTTTAGGATCGTTCCATCTAAACGGTATCCCAGTTCATTTGTTGTTTGACTCGGGTGCTACTCGATTATTTGTCTCTCCTGCGCTTAGTAAGAGGTTCCCTGAGTCTTTGGGCATGTTGGATTTCCCTCTAGAGGTTGATATTGCAGACGACCGATCAGTGCGAGTATCAGAGGTTTTTAGTGATTGTGTTTTAAGGTTGTTCGAGGAGTGCTACTTGGTAGACTTGGTTCCTATACCATTTCGGGGGAACAAGGTTAATATAGGCATGGATTGGTTAAGCCCCAATGGGGTAGTGGTCGACTGCGCGCAACAGTTGGGCCAGGTCAGGATCCCAAGTTAGGGAGAGTTGGTGATTCAGGGTGAAAGGCCACATCAGACCAACTTTATGTTCAGCAGCAAGAGCTAGGCGCTATCTCCACCAGGGGTGTGTAGGGTATGCCGACTTTGTCTTAGATACCTGAGAGGTGGGTAAGGCGACGGTGAGTGATATACTGGTGGTACGGGAGTACGCGGGTGTCGAGATGTTACAAATTTTATAAGACTTTTATAAAATTTATGAACTTTAATAAAAGCCTCATCAAGTAGTGGCCACCTCCGAGCAGCTTCAAAATGGTCATCATCTTCATCTTGTTACATTTTATATAAAATAAATCTAGTCTAATACTAATCTATTACATTAAGTAACAAAGATGAAAACTAACTATTTACTGTTACATACCTTATGAATAAATGAATATTACAAACCATTTTAAACATGAACAAATAATAACAACACAAATGTTTCATGGCTTGTTTATACACTCTAAAATAAATCTAGCATGCAAAACAACCTTTATTTTTCTAAAACAACTTTAATGATAAAATATGCATGAAAACTTTTGTTACAAAAAATAGTTATTATAAAGTTGTCATAGAAAATATGCATGAACTTGTTTTGACAAAAGCAATCTATCCATATTTTCCAAAACCCAAGGTTATCCTAATAATCACAAATTCTAACCAAGCTTGTAAGATAGCTATGATACCGATTGTTGGGATTTTATTCAAAAATTGTTTCAAAAACACAAAATTAGCAACAAAAGACTTAAATTTTGAACAACATAAAACTAGTTTTAGTCCCACCAACTAATCTACTTGTAAAGATTAGAAGGAAAAAAACAACGATAAAGGACTTAAAAGATGAACAACTTTTGATTCCTCAAAGGGAGGATTGATAATTGATGGAGAAGGAAAAGAACCAAGCAAGAATTTATGTGTGTGTGTATGTATGTATATATATATATATATATATATATATATATATATATATATATATATATATATATATCCACCCAACAAGTCACCAATATCACCAATGGAGGCTAGTCCTTCGTTTGTATGTAGTTGATCTTAATCCTTTAAGACTTATATAAAATAAACCTTCAAAGGAGAACAAAATCAAGAACCAAAACTAGCAACAAACTTGCAAATGAGAGAGAGAGAGAAGAGAAAGAGAGAGTGGAGGCTAGTCCTTCGTTTGTATGTAGTTGATCTTAATCCTTTAAGACTTATATAAAATAAACCTTCAAAGGAGAACAAACTCAAGAACCAAAACTAGCAACAAACTTGCAAATGAGAGAGAGAGAGAGAGAAAAAAAAAGAGAAGAGAGAGAGAGAGAGAGAGGACCCTTTTGTTCTCTAGGCTTTTGATGAAGAAAGGAAGAAGAAAAGAATAACTAGTTCATGCGCTCTCTCTTATTATATACTAGTACTATTAGATAAAAGCCCATGCTTTCATTTAACTAGTAAAGAGCCCGCAGCTATGCCGTTTTTGGGGTAATATGAGAAAAATTGGAAAACATTAAAATATATGTGTTGAAATTGTAAATCACCACAAACAGGGAAAAAAGTCTGCATCTCCTAAAATTAGATGTCAAAAGTGTACAACCAAAAAATGGATAATGCTAGAAAAAATTCAAACATATTGTGGCAATAATTTTAAAGTTGCCAAAGTTAGGAAAATATTGTGAAAAAATTCAAAAGGAGATTTTTTTTATGTCAAAGTGTAAAAGTTTTTTGTACAAGGATGAAAAGTGTCAAACTCATAAAAGATTTGTGGCAAAAACATTAAAAATGTAAAACTTTTGACTACAAGGACTAAAAGTGTCAAACTCACTAAAGATTTGTAGCAAAAAACAAAAGGTAGAAAATTTTAATCAAAATACAAAAATATATATGTTTTGAATTTAAGAACGAAAAGTATTAAATACAGCAAAGATTTGTTGTAAAAACCTAAAACCCAAAAAGTTATTATGGCTAAAGCCCTTGTGATTATATATATATATATATATATATATATATATATATATATATATATATATATATATCATGAGAAATCTGTTGCAAGGAAGTGGTCGTAAGAACAAAGCAAGCAACAAACCGACTCTTGTCCTTTATTTGGACGGTCTAAAGAGAGGAAAGAGAAGGAGATGATGCTATATCATCTATCATATAACTTCTACACAACATGTTCTGTTGATACACTACAAGTCCAAAATGTTATGTTTAACATTTAAGTCATACTATATGATTAAATGTGGCTAGTTATATTCTTTATAATTATTATTTTTCATAAAACAATAATTCCCTAATTAAATACAAGTGATGATTTAGTTTATTAATAATTATATTACTTAATAAATAATCATGTAATTTTTATTTGTTATATGGTGTAATCATATCAGATAATATGTTATTAGCAAATATTATTTCATAATGATCATAAATTTTTTTCAATAAAGACTACCGATTTTTTTCTTTTTGATTTTTTTTAGTATTACGTTAACTATACGTCTTGTTCGTTTACATAGGTTTTTAAAAAGCTAGATCATTTAAATCCGTTACTTTCTATACAAGTTCGGCTATTTAATCCGATGCGGATTTTGTTTGAATATGTTATTTTATGTTGTTTTTGACTTTTTTTTTTCGAGTTATACATAGGTTAATCGGACTTCGTAAACCATTACTACTAGAAAAACAGATATCAGCGACGAAAGTATTCCTTAGGTAATCAGCGACGGACTAGAAAATGATTAACGATGGAAGAAAGTATGATTTTTAATCCTACATTCTAGCCATTTTCCAATGGATTTAGAGAGGGTTAGCAACGAACTCAGCAACTGAAATATTCCTCGCTAATCGATTGGTGAAATCGGTTCCTAAGTTTTAATTCCCTCTCATATTTTCTCTGAATTTTCAATGCCCTCCAATTTTTTCTTTCCCCGCCGATGCCTCCCTCACAAATCCCTAATTCTTAACCTAATTTTTATTTGGCACCTTCACCCCCAACATCGGCTGTTTGCATCCATAATCATCATCGACGATTCCAGTCGTACATGACCTTATTACTATCGATTCTCGCCGCATCTACTCCCACCATTGGTTATTCATGACTTTAGCTCAAGCTTCTGAGCTATAAAAGCTTGGTTGGAGTTACGGAGATACGAAGAAGGAAAGGAGTTAAACGAGATGGTAGTAAATAAAAGAATTTCCGAGTGTTTTTGGGTATCAACAATAGAGTCATATTTACAGGCAATAGACACTTTTGGGGAAGAGACACCAATTGGTGTGTTTCTTCGACTTTTAGGGAGACACCAAATCCGTGTTTCTACATTAATTAGGGTGGTCCAGAGATGGTCGGTGATTTGAGTAAACAGAGAGGGTGCTAGGATTAAGGTTAAATTTAATACTCCCTGCGTTCCAATATTATTTGTGCACAGATAAAAAAATCATTAATTACCACTAACTTTATATAATAAAATAATAGTTTTGTCCTTATTTTGTATTTAATGTTCCATTAAATTATTAGTTGGTTAGTAATAATGAAGGAGTATTTGGGTAAAAATGTTATTTATTTTTAAAAGTGGACTATTATTTTGGGACAAATTAAAAAGGAAAGATGGACTATAATTTTGGGACGGAGTAAGCAAATAGCATTGTATGCTTATTTAAAAAGTTAGGACTTGATAAGAAAAAAAAAAACTATTTTATTAAATATTTTTTTTTGGTAAAAAAGAAACATCTAAATCTTTTTGTTTGTTTGCAACAAACTGGATTTTCCGATTCGAGAATTTATTATGGAGTTGGTTCATTTCTTCATTTCAAGTAGTATCCGTTTGAGAGGAAGTTTGAACACCTTTGATATTTTTTTAGGAATGTTGGAATGAAGAATGGGATCTGGTGGATTTGTCTTTCAGTTAAGATCAAGACTTATGGTTTTTAATAAATTTTAGTCTCAAAAGGTAATTGTTATATATTATTTGTAATATGTATGTGTGAGAGTTTCTTAGTTATCATAATCCAACAATTGTGGTTTTTAGTCCTCATTTTGTTCATGTATGAGTTTGTGTTTGTTGAAGGACAGTATTTTAAATTTTTTTTTTTAGGAGGCAAGGACTTCATTTTGTTACAACTTGTTTATTATCATTATCGTTATCATTATTATCGTAGTTCGTGTTATATTAAAATCATTTGTATTATATTTTCTTTGGGACACTTAACGAACAAATGTACTAGTGAACCCTAAGGAATGTGTAAATTTTCGAGCTTGGGGTGGCAAAACATTTTAGGGACATATAAGGTACTTAATAACGTCATAAATGTATAATTAATTTTGGTTTTCCAGATCTTTTTTACTTTTTGCTTTACTTTGTTTATCATGTCATACTATCCCATTATAGAATTTTATGTCTACTGTTTGATTATAGTATTGTTTTCATATCTGCAGTTTATTATGAAGAAACGTAGGCCAAAAGATAAGAAATCGAGAAGTTGTATAATAAATATAGAAGTTAATTTACCCAAAAAGCAACCCGTCCACTGAAGGCTTTAATATTTTAAACAATCGACCCCTTTTGATACTTTTGACATATGTCCTTTGGTTTCGTTGTTTTGAATATTTAGTTTTGGTAGTCTTTGTATATGAATAGGACATAATTCTATGAATTTTGGTTTTTGCAATGTATGATTTCAATTTCATATATGAATTTGGTTATAGAATATCAAAGATTTGATTGTAGCCATTTCATTACCGACGGAATCCAAAGTTTCCTTGAGCAATTTGTGTCATTGTAAATCCCTAGCTGCTCCGTCGCTAAATCCCTCATTGGCAATTAGCAAGAAGGGTTTTTTTTGACCGTAGCTATAGATTAGTGACAGACTTAGATTAGTGACCGAATTGTCCGTCGCTGATACCTCTGTTTCTAGAAATAAAGTTTAGGATAAAGAAGTTTAAAGCTGTTCTAAAAAAATCTATTTTTTAATCTAAAAAAAATGAAAATTGTCGTATATTAAGTAAGAAAAAACCTAAGAAAATCAAGAAAATAGTTAATAAAAAAATTTGACGGTTGTAATTTTATTTTCAAAAAACATATAAAAAAATAATTTAAATGAAAGTAAAAGTGTTATTTATAAATGGTATAAAAATTAGGAAAATAAATATATATATTAATATTAAAATGAGTAAATTACTAAAATCGTCCCTATGGTTTGATCGAAATTACAAGTTTGATCCCTAATATTTTTTTGCACTCGGATTGTCTCTGTAGTTTGATTTTGTTGCGTTTTTCATCTCTGTGGTTTAGTCAAAATTGCACGTTGTGTCCCTAACTTTATATATGTAAAGGACGAAAAACGCAACAAAATTAAACCACAAGGACGATCCGAGTGCAAAAATAACTTGAGACCAAACATACAATTTTTACCAAACCATAGAGACACTTTAAGTAATTTACTCTATTAAAATATATTCAATTTTGATTTAGGCTATGTTTGACAGCTAGCTGATAGTTGAAACGCTAGTTGTTAAATAAAAAGTAGCTACCAAATGGCTAATGGTTTAGCGGTATGGAGTGACCATCTCATAGGAGATGTCAGGGGTTCAAGTCTCGGTGGAGACATAAGTGGTAATTTAAGAGTAGATTATAGTTAGTTTGTCGTTTCAAAAAATAAATAAATAAATAAAAAACTAGCTGATAATCGAAAGACTAACTGATAAAAAATAACGTTTACTAAAATAACTAAAATATATAAAATTACATAAAAAATATGTCAAAATCGCATTTAAAATTTTTTTTAGCACCAACCTAATAAATATAATAAATATATGTACTATTGTCATTATGTGAAATAGACATAAGCCTACATATTTCTTGTATTATATTAACCATTATTTCTATGTTCAATAGTAAATTTGTCGGATTTAAATGTATTTAAAGATGGGCTGGAATGTAATACGTTAAAGGTCAAATAATACAAACCAATTATTAAGTCAGATACTTATACATCATTTTTACATATATTATGATTATGATTAAGGTAAAATAAGATTAACCAAATATTATACGAGTATAAAATACTTGTACATCCTATTCTATTTAGACGGATAAACATATCACATTTTTACCAAATATATATTAAATTAAATATTTTTTCATCATTCTTAAATCAAATACGTGTATTAACTAGCAAACCCATCAAATATATGGATAAAGATTTCACATCTTAATGTTTATATTTACAAAGTTGAAAGATATCCCAAATAATCTTTTATAGTTGTTTTGACAGCTTTGCAAATATTTATAATCTGACGAATGATCTCATATTTCATTTTTTTTGGTAATATAATATAATCTATATGTATATACGATACCTATCAATGGAATAATGATTTTATTTAAAAAGAGGAACACTTTTAGTAGCAATAGAAAACTTAGGATGACTTAATTGCCAAATAACAAAAGTCAATGAGCAAAGCAAATACATAAAAACATAAGGTTAAGTTGTTAAACTGTAAAAATCATGTACCAAACTCATGCAAAGATAAATATAATTATTTTCATATTTATTCATGTCTAATATAAACAATATATTCTAAGGATTTCCATTAAGAACTATTTTTCACTTTTAGTATCAACATAGAAATAAACATGAAAATGTAAAAAACAATTATATTGAAATGTTGATAAATTCGAATTTATATCAGTACGTACATACAAAAAACAAGTAAGTTTTCTTTTTAAATTGAACAAAAGTTCTATATTTACGTCGAAATATTGATAAGCTCGAATTTATACCAATATATACATAAAAACTAAGAACATAACAAATTCGTTTTTTTAGGTAAAAGAATAGAAAATAACATTTTACAAAATAGAAAAGTAGAAAGTAAAAGTACCAAACTTAGATTATATATTATAAGACGATTAGATTATACTTCTTCCTTTCCAATATTATTATCCACAGATAAAAAACACATAGAATTAAAAAAAACTTTAATTACCACTAATTTTTTTTTACTAAAATGATAATTTTGTTTTTACTTTGCATTTAATATTTCATTAAATGCTTAGTTGGTTAAGTAATAGTGACGAATATTTTTGTAAAAATGTTATTTATTTTTAGAAATAGACTTTTATTTTATGATAAATCAAAAAGAAAAAAAAAAGATGAACTATAATTTTGGGATGAAACGAGTATATTATAAGAGGATAAACAAGAAAATTCAGAAATTAAGGGATGAAACTTAAATTTTAGAACATATTTAAGAGGGAAAATTGGCATTTTATAAAATATTAAAATATATAGGTCAAAAACTCATTGAACTTTGATTAGCTCGATGAACATTGATTTTTTAGTATTTAGATAATTTTGATCACTTGACTTATAAACAACAACAAATTAACTAATACTCTCACAGATTTATTACATGATGAAACGCTATTTTACAAATAGGTATAAGATTTAGACATCAAACGACTCGTCCACACTTCGTAAGCCTTGATGACGTGTGCTAAAACGATTGTTTCCATTTAGTTATCATGAGAGATCGACAATATAACTAGCAATGAGATTTTTTCTATTATATATATATATATATATATATATATATATATATATATATATATATATATATATATATATATATATATATATATATATATATATATATATATATATATATATATATATATATATAGGTTGAGGTTCATTTGAGACCATTCTAATTTTGTGAGAGCGTGAGACCAAATCTAAAAATAATTTTATAATGCAAAATAAATGAAAAAATCCAAAAATTCTTTTATTAAATATTATTTTCGTAACTTGAATTAACTAAAAAAAATATTAAAAAAAATAAAAAAAATTCTGTTTTTTTTTTTTTTGAAAAATACGTGAAATATTCTAAATAGAATATTACACTGACATATTCTAAAAAATAATTTTAAAATGCAAAATAAATGGAAAAATCTAAAAATTCTTTTTTTAAATATTATTTTCGGAACATGAATTAACTAAAAAAAATTAAAAAAAAAAATTTTAAAAAATTCTATTTTTTTTGAAAAATACGTGAAATATTCTAAATAGAATATTACACTCTACATATTCTAAAAATAATTTTAAAATGCAAAATAAATGGAAAAATCAAAAAAATTCTTTTTTTAAATATATTATTTTCGGAACATGAATTAACTAAAAAAAATTAAAAAAATTAAAAAAAATATAAAAAAATAAAAAAATGCGTCTCACGGTCTCACAAAATATAGGTGGTCTCAAATGAACCTAACCCTATATATATATATATATATATATATATATATATATATATATATATATATATATATATACATAGGGAAAAGTGAGTATACCCTTAAGGGTATATAAGCTTAGGTACCCAAACCTATCATAATACAATATTTTGTTTGATATATTCATTATAATGTTCTTAAACTTCAACCCCTAACTTGATTTACTTTCAACATTTCCAAAATTTCACTATTATCTTCCTCTTACATCACATCTTTTTGTCAAACATTAGTAAACTATATATATTATAGTTAAAAGTGAAAAATATGTAAGAGAACAATAAATGTGAAATTTATAAAAATTTTCGAAGTAAATCAAGTTAGAAGTTGAATTATAAAAACATTGAACAATTACAATGTATATATATCACACAAAACGACGTAATATAGTGAGTTTTGGTACATAAGCTTAAATACCCTTAAGGGTATATTCACTTTTCCCATATATATATATATATATATATATATATATATATATATATATATATATATATATATATATATATATATATATATATATATATATATATATATATATATATATATATATATATATATATATATATATATATATGGGAAAAGTGAATATACCCTTAAGGGTATATAAGTTTAGGTACTCAAACTCACTATACTACATCATTTTGTATCATATATATACATTGTAATTGTCCAATGTTCTTATAATTCAATTTCTAATTGAATTTACTTCCAAGATTTTTATCAATTTCACATTTATATTCCTCTTACATAATTTTCATTTTCAACCATAATATATATAGCCTGTAAGGTGTTCGGTAAAAAGATGTGATTTAAGAGGAAGATATTAATGAAATTTCGAAAATTTTGAAAGTAAATCAAGTCAACGGTTGAAGTTTAAGAACATTATAATTAATATATTAAACAAAATGATATATGATAATGGATTTGGGTATATATATATATATATATATATATATATACATATATATATATATATATATACATATATATATATATATATATATATATATATATATATATATATATATATATATATATATGGAAAATTTAATAAATAACAATAATTATTGGTTCTTCAAGAAACCAAATCTTTTTTTTTCAATATCTAGAGCTTTCTTTTTATCGAAAAAAAAAATCTAAAAATATTAAAATTCATATATTAACATTGTTAATGTAAAAAATATTTTTCCCATTCACCATGTCAATCCGGATTCACGTTGTGAATTTGAGGTGTGTATATATATATATATATATATATATATATATATATATATATATATATATATATATATATATATATATATATATATATATATATATCGAATTCGATATCATTGGAAAAAAGATAAAAAATCTTGAATTTTTGTAATTTTTTTTTTGGTAAAAAATAAGTTTTAAAAGTCGAAAAAACTATTGGTTTCATGCTTCCCTAGTTAATTATGGTTCTCTATTGAACTTCACTATATATATATATATATATATATATATATATATATATATATATATATATATATATATATATATATATATATATATATATATGGAAAAGTGAATATGTGGTTGTCATGTACGTAATATTAGGTATAGAATCATCAAAAATGACTTCATTTGGATTAAAAAACATAATTTTTTTCATTGGTAGTTTCTTCCCATTGCTTTTGATCTCATATTATTTCTTATTTCATAATTTATCTCCAACGTCTACGTATTTCGAATTTGTTTTTTATATTAGACATCTAGTAGGCTTCATAACTTTCTTTGATATCTACCACATATATAGTTGCATGTTTTTTTTTTTTTTTTTTTTTTTTTTTTTTTGATGTGTTATGTGAAAAAGTTTATTCGGTTTTAATTAACAATTTCAATCTTTCACTATAATTTTCTATATTAAATTTGAATATGAAGATTTATAGGTAATTGAAAATGTACTTTTATACATAGTTGTGGTACAAAGTTAAATATTTATAACTTCATAAAAATATGTACAAAACCTATCATCTAGTCTAATAGAAAATAGAAGAAAGATGGTAGAGAGATTTGATTGCATGTTGTTAAAATTACGTGGTTTTTGATGATTATATATATATATATATATATATGCATATTCGGGTATTTTTCAATATTTTTTTTTAAAACTAATAAGAGAATGTGTCTCTAATAGTAGTGTTTAAAAGAATCACAACTTAAAAACATCATAAAAACATAAATATACATGCATATATATATATATATATATATATATATATATATATATATATATATATATATATATATATATATATATATATATATATATATATTTATTTATACGCAAGAAAAAGTTCATCAAATCTTTTGTTAAGCATTGATCCCTCTTAGACGTTACATTTCATGAAGATTTGCAAATTTGGTTTTGAAAAACCAACGGATTATGAGTTCTTAGGTAATCGTATGTCATCAAGTTCTCAAAAGAATATATATATATATATATATATATATATATATATATATATATATATATATATATATATATATATATATATATAGGGATAGAGAGAGATCGGTAAGTTGACTTGAGAAAAATAAGTGGAGATTAGGGGAATCATTGTCAGCAAATCATTTATTTTTCCCGTTAAATGCTTCGTCGAGCTAACGCGAAGGGATAGACGTAATATTTATATATGGATATATAATGTATATATGTTTGTCAATATATAAATCATGTGCCTACGTGCTTCTCCACCACCACCACCACATTCACTAACTCTAACTCCACTTCTGCCTGGCTTGTAACACCGAAAGCTTTCAACCCAATTTTTTCAATTTAAAAACACATTTGTCAAAATAACAAAATCCCAAAATGTCACAATGTCAACTAATAAAATGTCATAATCAAAAACTATATATATATATATATATATATATATATATATATATATATATATATATATATATATATATATATATATATATATATATATATATATATAACTCCATGATCCTCTAAATCATGACTCAATCTCTGATATATGTGTACAATCTTCTCGTCGCCTTCCTGTGATCCTGCGAAGTACCTGAAACACATAACTTGGTAAGCACGAAGTTTAGTGGGTTCCCCAAAATACCACATACAACACTTTATCCAATAGGGGCTACAACTCTATAAGACCCTCTGATCTATGTGTCTCAGTAGGACCCTCCAGTCCCACAGCTTGCTGGACACTTTGGTCCGGTCTCAGTGAGGACCCTCCGATCCGATCTCAGTGAGGACCCTCCGGACTCACAGCTCGTTGACCCTCCGGTCCGGTCTCAGTATCACATAATATATATATATATATATATATATATATATATATATATATATATATATACATATATATATATATACATATATATATATATATATATATATATACACACACACACACATATATATATATATATATATATATATATATATATATATATATATACCACACAGACAAATGCATAACTCAAGTAATCACATAAAACCAATATATACCTAGATTACCATAACAACATAAGTCACAAAGATAGTATGCACGATAACACATAACACATTATAAACAAGTAAAACCCTCTGGTCGATAATGTACTAAAACCCTCCGGTCAATAGTATAAATAAGACCCTGCAGTCAATAACAGGAATAAGACCCTACGGTCACACACAAATCAACACAAAGGTAAGTATAGTGAGAAGACTCACCTCGGATGGCAGACAGATCCTATAAATGGTCCTATTGTGCTCTGACTTCTAACGCTGAGCTAAACCCACATTTAACCCCATTAGGATCTAAGACCAAACCTTCAGATATTAGGTCTAAATATGGTCCACCAATCTTGTCCAAAAATAACCCAAGCCTAATGGGCTTAACAAGACCCAATACAAAATGGGTCCATAGAAGTCCACTAATGGCCTAACTATGGCCTAATTTTCTAAATTGGGCCCAAACCCTCATATAGGCCTTGCCCTAAATCCCATTTAAATATTCTAGTCAACATTATTGCTCTTGGATGGCCCATCAATAGCCCAATCACCAAAGCCTAATAGAAAGGCCCAACTCAAGGCTCAAACAAAATTAGGTTTTCACATATAATAATGATTAGGGTTAAGTGTTTCTCACTTAACCAATTAAGGACTTAACCCATTAAGTCCATCACTCCACTAGGCCATTCACACAAGGAAGTTGGATATAATTGACAGTATCTAATTAATAGTCCAACCATGGGTCCCGGTAAAATCCAAACTAACAAACCCCAAAATTTGGGTTTTTTAAAACCCTAATTAGGGTTTCTAGCCCAATCACAAAGCAGCCCAGTCCAAGATTAAGTGTTTAGGCCCATTAGGGTTCCACTAGCTCGGGCACCACCCACCGCTACCCTGGGGGTGGCGGTTAGCGACGATTCATGGCGGCAGGCGGCGAAAACCACCATTTCCAATGGTGGTGGTTACTTTCCGACCAAAATATTGCTCAAACAACATAGTATGACCATTATACACCCAAAATACACAATAAACGCACATACATAGCCTCTCACACGGTGGCAGGTGGTGGTAGGGAGCGATAGCCACCACCTCACGATGGTGGTGGTGGATTCTCTTGGTCCCCAATCGAGGAAGCAGACACACACACACACACTTGTAAACACGAGCTAAACACTGAAGTAAACTCAACTCAGTCTTACGATACTCTCTCTTTGTGTCATGTGTGATATGGCTCTCCGCAGTCATACGATATTCTCTTTCTAACTCACGTATGCTACGACTCTCCACAGTCACACGATACTCTCTCTTTGACTCACATATGCTACGACTCTCCATAGTCACACGATACTCTCTCTCTCTCTCTCTGACTCAATTATGCTACGACTCTCGGTAGTCACACGTTACTCTCCTTTCACTCCGTATTCTCATCCTCAAGTCGTCACCACATTGAGTTCACTATCAAATACTCCACAGTCCATGTAGATAGGTATACACACCCACCAAGGTTAAGCATCGTTACTCCTGACGATAGCCGTTTTGACCAATAATTTCTCGTGCTGCAATTCTCATATCCGGATAATCTAGTTTGATGACACTTAGCTGAAGGGCTCCCACTGGAACAATAGTCACTTGGTACTCCACTTGCCATCTCACAACTTAAGTATCAAAATAGTCTAAAATTTTAGAATCTCATACTTGGATACCTCGGTACCCCTCCATAATTCTCATGACGTCTCTCTACGACCACAGATCTCCTTTTCGCACGTCTCGTAATCTCAAAATTCCTCATTTCCCCATTTGAAGCACAGGGGAATCGCCAATGACTAAGAAAACTTTGGTGACAATCCGAACCTTCTTCTTCTGAGAACATACAACATGCATTATCTCATTATGAACCTTACCTCATCCACCTATGACCCAAGTCTTATGTGTCCGTATGCAGATCTTCATAGCCAGTTCTCTAACCGCGCTTGAACAAATCTTTGATCTTCTCAATAAAAGACCCAGTTCTCCCCAAATCGGGGCTTGAACTATCACCCATTGGCATACTGCAGTCTACCCCACAGACTAACTCACCAGATGCACCAAATTTGCCTCATAGAACGTACCACACCGCACTTGATGATCTTCCGGATAATGATCAACTAACTCCAAGTATCCCGTAACCTAGAAAAAATCTCATAATCCTCCTATCGTGACTGACTCTGGTCATCTCGAAATCGACACACCACCGGATATCCCAATTGTCCTGAATTAGTCTTGAGTCTTAATCTGCTATGGATCATGGTACTCGAACCATGTTCTCTCTTCTCAATCTGCTACGAATCATGGTACTCGAACCATGTTCCCTCTTCTCAATCTGCTACTTAGAACCTCTGGAATTCTCCATGTTTTGAGTATAGGTCCTCTGCTTTCAGTAGTACGGGCCCATACTACCTGCCACATCTACCCATACTTTCCACAGGGATCTTCCCAGATTTCCTATGTAGCTACTCAACCTTCTCGATTAGCAATTATGTCATACATGTTAGCCCTCCAGCGAATACCCTCCTCTATCTGCGTACTCATCTGACTGAAGCCACTCTATAGGCTCTTCCTAGGTTCTCTTACTTCTTTGCCATCAGCTGCTGAAGAACCCCTTATGATTCCATCCATCTATCTCCAGAATATCGTCATATTCACTTAGTAGCTAAATCCCATCATCAAGAGTTCCACAAAGCACCAAGCAAGCAACATTCCGACGTCGAATAATATCTACCAACATATAAAAACACTCTAGGTTACAACTTCACTTGCTCTATTCACACTCTAAAGGTATCACCAGACTCAAGTAACCCTACCTCTCGTGGGTATCTAACTACTCTCTTAGTAGACTCCTCAATTGCACATCTAGGTATCTCTCCTAGATTATCGCTCAACTCATAACTCTCCCTAGGTGATTCCTGTTATATACTCTTACTCAGCTCATACTCAAAAGCACATCACAGATAGCAGCAACTCCGAGGCTAAGGCACACAAATCAAGCCATTCTAGTCCTAAAATAAGAAATACTAAGCGAACCCTCTAGCATGCATAATATCTCATAACACAAAAGTAAGTGTATTTTGGGAAATCACCTTTCGGGCTCTAGTTGATTGTACACACTGCTCCAACTCGTTTTCTCCTAAACTCTTTGTCATTTTAGAAAAATTTATTTCTTTTAAATTTTTTCTCAAATCCTTAGTTTGAGTCTAAACACACCCAGAAGTGCATCCGAATCTCTCAAACCAAGACTCTGATACCAAATTGTAACACCGTAAACTTTCAAACCAAAATTGTCAATTTAAAAACACATTTATCAAAATAAAAAAAATCTCAAGATGTCACATTTTCAAATCTTCAAATCTTATAACCAAAAATTGTATATATAAAACTCTAGGATCCTCTAAATCATAACTCAATCTCTGATGTGTGTGTACAATCATGTTGGCGCCTTCCCGTGATCCTACGAAGTACCTGAAACACATAACACGTAACACGGTAAGCACGAAGCTTAGTGAGTTCCCCAAAATACCACATACAACACTTTAGCTACTCAAGGCTATAACTCTGTAAGAACCTCCGGTCTATGTGTATCAGTGGGACCCTTTAGTCCCACGACTCGTTGGAACCTCTGGTCTGGTCTTAGTGTGGACGCTCTGATCTCACAGCTCGGTGGACCCTCCAGTCCGATCTCAATGAGGACCCTCCGGTATCACAGCTCGTTGGACCCTCTGGACTGGTCTCAATATCACATAATATAGTATATATACCATACAGGCATATGCACAACTCAAGTAAGCACATAAGACCAATATATACACAGATTACCATAACAACATAAGTCACAAAGACAGTATACACGATAACGCATAACACATTATAAACAAGTAAGACCCTCTAGTCAATAATGTACTAAGACCCTCTGGTCAATAGTGTAAATAAGACCCTCCGATCAATAACACGGTAACACCCTCCAGTCACACACAAATCAGCACATAGGTAAGTATAGTAAGAAGACTCACCTCGCATGGCGGATAGATCCTATAAATGCTCCTGTTGTACTCTATTTTCTAACACTGAGCCAAACCCAAAATTAACCCCATTAGGATCTAAGGCCAAACCATCACATTTTAGGTCTAAATATGTGTAACAGCTCAAATTTTCAAATAAAATTTTCATTTAAAATAAAACATCATTATTCGACAAAAGAGTTTATTCCAAGTTTATTTCAAAAGTATAAATAATAAATCCTCAAGATCTTCAACAATGGCAGTGTGTACGTGTCATGCCGGCGCCTTTCCACGGTCATCGCTAGTGCCTGAAAAACATAAAACACAACTAGTAAGCATAAATGCTTAGTGAGTTCCCCAGTATACGACTTACCCACATACGCCTTCCGGCCCGGACCTTTCGGTCCACATAACATTGCCTTCCGGCCCGTAACATAATCGCCTTCCGGCCCATAACATATCGCCTTCCGGCCCGTATTACATTGCCTTCCGGCCCATAGTATTTTGCCTTCCGGCCCATAACAGTATAAACATAACACATATAGCATATCACACATAACACATAAGTCATACATCATACCGTTCTTTCTATCACATAAGTCACGCCTTCCGGCCCGTATAAGCATACATCACATACAAAGTATTTACCTCCCTAGACATAGCATAAATATAACACATACAACCTTCCGGTCACACAGTCAAACCCTTACGGGTGAAGTATAGTGAGAAGACTCACCTCGTAGTATGCAAGCTATAAACCCTTCGAGCTACTCGCACTCGATCCGCTAATCTGCAGGCTCCCTATAATACCACATACCTTTATTAATGATCTTATCAAACAAGACAACTGACCCTACTAAATTACATACAGGTCAACGGTCAACTTGACCGGACTCGTCGAGTGCAAAGGCAACTCGGCGAGTCTAGACACCCCGACTCCACTCGCCGAGTCTAAAGAACGACTCGACGAGTTCCAGTAGGTCTTCAAGCTACTCGCCGAGTCTGAAGAACAACTCGGCGAGTCCTAGTAAATCTTCAAGCTACTCGCCGAGTCTGATCATTGGACTCGGCGAGTCCTCGCCATGCAGTCAATCCGCTGCCTCCTGTAACTCGCATGATTCCGTAATATATAGATATGGGGTTTCCTGGACCTTCACATATACTATTACAGGGGTTTAAACACTTGTAACAACACTATAATCTATCAATTCCTTAAATGGGTTTCCTAAACCCTAAATTCGCATACAACGTAAAAGCTACAGATATGATCCGAAGATTACCTGGAAACGTGTTCCCTGTGTCCCCAACCTTCAGAACTCGACCCCTTGAACCTCCTTTGATCACCACCTTGCCTCTCCTTGTCTAACAACCTCTTCAAGCTTCCACTAGCCGTCACCCTTGCTCCAGATGCCCACAGACTCCTAAGATATCTTCAATCGGCCAAAAGACGAGACATGACGGCCCTAAAGACATTATATACGATTCAGAATCAAAACGGCTAGGGTTTCAGCTGAACAGCGTCGACTCACCGAGTCCCTATTGGACTCGTCGAGTCCAGTCGCGTATCCGTGACCAAGACCGTGGTCCTACTCGGCGAGTCAGGCACCAACTCGCCGAGTCCCCTCCTAAATGTGCCCCAAAAATAATTTAAAGAAATACCTGAAATTCCGGGCTGTTACAATATGGTCCACCAATCTGGTCCAGAAATAACACAAGCCTTATGGGCCCACCAAGGCCCAATACTAAATGAGTCACCAAAAGTCCACTAATGGCCCAACCATGGCCTAATTTTCTAAATTAGGCCCAAAGCCTCATATGTGCCTTACACTAAAGCCTATATAAATATTCTAGTCCACATGATTGTTGGTGAATGGCCCATTAATAGCCCAATCACCAAAGCCCAATAGAAAGGCCAAACTCAAGGCCTAAGCAAAATTAGGGTGTTCACATAAAATAACGATTAGGGTTAAGTGTTTCTCACTTAACCCATTAATTCCATCACTCCACTACACCATTCACACAATGAGGTTGGATATAATTCACAATATCAATCTAACAGTCCAACCGTGGGTCCTGGTAAAATCCAATATATAAAACCCCAAAATTAGGGTTTTCTAAACCCTAATTAGGGTTTCTAGCCCAATCACAAAGCAACCCAGTCCAAGATTAAGTGTTTAGGCCCATTACAGTTCCATTAGCTTGAGCACCATGCACCGCCACCTCGGGCGGTGGTGGTCCGTGGTGGCTCATGGCGGCAGGCGGCGGCAACCACCATTTCCAATGGTGGTGTTTACTTTTCCGACCAAAATATTGCTCAAACAACATAGTACGACCATTACACACCCAAAATACACAATAAACACACACACAGCTTCCCACGCGGTGGCAGTTGGTGGTATGGAGCGACAGCCACCACCTTACGGTGGTGGTGGTGGTGGATTCTCTTGGTCCCCAGTCGAACAAGCATACACACGCTCGTAAAAACAAGCTAAACAACCAAGTACACTCAACTCAGTCACTTCAGGTGGTAGGTGATGATCTGAAGAACAAGAACGATGACCCAAGGCCGCCGGCGACCCCAGTCAGCGTGTACAATGCCAATCACATAAAAATGAAGGTGGTGAGGTATATGGGTGGCTGTGATTCTTACAGAGTACCTGTTGTCTGTTCACAACTCGTAAGTGGTGTTTCCCCACTCCAACAGTCAGTCATGGTGGATCTCTATCGTCTCGCTACGTCCGACAACAAGGTATGTTGTGGTAGTGCACATTGGCAAGGCAGCAGGCGGCAGACGGACTTGGTGATGCATGTGGCGGCTGAGGAAGCTCCTGGAGGGTGGCGGTTGAAGAAAGAGACACTAGGGTTAGGGTTAGCCGACAATGCAACTTTTAAGGGGGAGGGAAAATGAGCAGCGGGTCTAAACCCGTGTTCATTCAAACTTCAATCCCAAATGTCCAACTTCAGTCCCTCATCCCAATTTTGTTTTCAATCCAAGTCCAAAACTTACCAAATAGCCCCCCGCCCTCAGAAATCTATTCAAATTAAATCCTAACAATTTACCAAGCAACCCCCGCCTTCTTAAATATTTATAAACTACTCTAGAACCTACACTTTTAACCCCTGACACCTAAAACTAATATGGATAACTCCTCGAAGCCAACACCTTGCTAAATTATTAATGATTTCATGGTCTCCATTCCTATTAACTCTTGTCCATTTATTTATTTAATATATGGGATGTTACATCGCCATCACGATCACTCCCGCCATCGAGCACCACCCCTGCCACCTCTACCACCGATACCTCTTCCACCCACCAACACCACCACCACCACCACCACTAACTGCCATATTCTTATATAAATAATCACATCTGAATTGAAATATACTTATTCATATATAAATATACTTAATCATATATTTATATACTCATTGATATATGAATATCATCTTTTCCATCATTCCAGGAAGATTGGGCACTGAAGCGACATATTCGATTATGAATGGCCTAAATTCTTTCTTGCATCCTGTAATATCCTGTGTTTGGGGCTAGAAGTTTTAGGCTTTTGGTTAAAAACTAAAAATTTTCTTAAATTAAAATAAAATAAATTGAAGTGAAGTAAATGAATAAATGAAATGAATATTTTGGAACAATAACGACAATAAAATTTTCATTAACTGAAATAAAAATATGATGGACTGTTTGGCGTTAAATAAGACTTTTGTGAAACGTGGACCAATAGTGTCAATTTGGCGAAACATGTATTCGACCTGAGGGTTTAACCACATAATCATCTAGGACTAGGTTTGCATGAGGTATGATGGATAAGGACCAATTGTAGGGTAGATAAAAGTTTTATTACGTTTTAAGCCAAGTTATGGACCAAATATGAAAGAATTTTAGAGAGAGAGACCAAAAATGTCAACATTTCCAAACTTGAGGGCACGTTGCGCCTTGGGCAAATGTGTCATGGTTTCATCTTTGTGTAGTATATAATAGCATTTTTATTAGCCCCTCTCTCATTTATTTCACCCCTTTTCATCTGTTTTCAGTTCCAACTTTTCTTCCACGTCTATAAACGATTTTCTCTTCTAAATCCATGTTGTTTTGGTGATTGGAATGGCTTTATAAATCACTACTGAAATCCTTCTTTAGATCTTGCATCAAAAGGTAGATTTCTCTTCGCTTTTCCCCAAATTTGTTCTAGGGTTTTATTAAACATCAAATCTGATTTTTGTGGTTAAATCATGATGTTAATGTGAAATTGTTGATGTAGTATAACTCCTTTATGTATCTATAAAATCCAACTAACAAATAGTTAGGAGATTTTTGAGATTTAATGCTATTTAATGGGTTCCAAAACCCTAGATCTTCAAATTCGAATTTGATGATCCAAGCAATGATATGAGCTTGAGCTTATGGTTAAATGGTACATTTCCTTTCAATAAATGATCCATTTGTCAACCCTTTGGTTTATGGTGAGATTCATTGATGTTTGAATCTAGTTCTAGTCCGAATGGTGATAATTTGGGCATTTTCAATTCTATGGTTCATTGATTAAAATTATTGATTCCAAGAAACTTTCATTTGTGATAAGATTACTTATGTCCCTTCAAATCCATCACCCATTTGTTAATTAATTACTAATGGATATATTTCTAGAATGTGATTTAAGTTAGCTTCCATGTTATGATTTGGTTATTTACAAACTCTTAGTGTTTTAGATCAAGACTTGTGGTTTCAAACAACGATATGAGTTTGATTTTATGCTTAGATTATGTATTTTTCATTTTATTATTTTCTCCATTTACAATTCTTGTCCCATTGTGGGATTACGAAATTCAGGCTAAAACCTTACTTTAATTTGAGATTTCTAATTTATTGATTATGGAACTATGTTCCAAGCTTGAATTCCCACATTGAGCATATACTTTTGTTTAGTTTTGGTATTTAAGCATTCTTTGAGTAATTCGGAAATATTATGCACATTTAGTGCCATAAAGTGGTGTCCAAATGGTTTGCCAAATTTCTAAGGATGTGGAACTTTGAATTTAGTTATGATGCAAGCTCTAGTTTTTTATAACATCCTTATTCCCTTATGAAGTGGTTTTGGTGTTTAGTATAAGTATGGAGTCTAACTAATTTTCCTTTTAAAACAAATCCTTCAACTTTTGAGTTTTTATCCTCTTTGACTATTAAAATGATTTTTATAAAAATGTAGATCTTTTAGGGTTATTCCAAGGATATGAACCAATTGGCGATCCTTTCTTATGTTCCTTTGAAGTTTTATAACCTATGTTGATCTCCTTGGTGTCATTTGAGTTGTTTTCGCATTTTATTAAAAGTAGGATAGCTAAATGAGAAACAAAAACCTGGATTTCGCACCTATTCCAGTTCATGTGCATGATTACTGTCCCGCCTTCTTTCTAGTTTTGTGTTATGTTTCTATCCCGTGTTGGACTCATTAATTATGTTCTCTTTTGCTTATATGACCCATGTGTTGGATTAAGGTGTCTAAGCTGATAACTAAATTGGTATGTTGTTGTAATTAAAAGCAAAGTCCTTTTGGGGCTGGCTTCATAACTTGAATTTGGTTAGAATGACATTTATAGAGAGAGGATGAATTGAGTTGTTTAGTATATGATTAATAATTTGTTATAAATTATATTTTTAGTATATTATAATATTATATGAATATTATATTAATTTGAAATAGTAATAATTAATTAAAAATTAAACATAAATTAATTTTAATTAATTTTGGTATTAATTAGAATTAATTGAGAGTGCAAGGGTCGAGCTGTAATTGTTCAAAAGGTGGAAAAGAGAAGGATTCCAGAACCTTCTAAAAGGGGCCGTTTGGGCATGCCCATTAGGGTTTCTAGAATGTTAGTTTGGATAACTAAAAGACTAGATAGCTACCTAGTTTGAAAAATTATTATTATATGTTCAAATTTAGGGTTTCTAAGGCTTTTGTAACGTCCCAAAATTCAAAACCAATAATATTTCATTTTTATATTGAGTGCACCGTCAACCAAACATGTTTGTCAAAAGCATAAAGTATTTAGAGTAAATCAAATAACATCCCAAAACTACATCAAAGTCAATAAGCGTGAAAAATGATTGTGTGTGTGCAATGTGATCATCCCTAGCTCTTCCCTTTTAAACCGAAAGTACTTGAAACATAAACTGAAAACCATAAGCACAAAGCTTAGTGAGTTCCCCAAAACACTGCATACCATAGAGACATGCCAACAAGCCTGTGCCGGGTCTATTTCACACCCGAGTCTATTTCAACTCATGTGTCAGCACAAGGCTGTACCGGGTCTAGTTCACCCCCGAGTCTATTTCAACTCATATGTCAAAACAAGGTTGTACAAGTTCTATTGCACTCGCGAATCTACTTCACCCCACATACATTGAAACATCCCAAAAATATAGTACAAAAAATTTCGTTTTAAATCAATAATAAAACCATAATTATCTTTCAAAATATAAAAATCATAAATCGTGTATCTAAAGAATATCATGAAATCTATCAAATATATCAGAGTATATACATCCCAGGTTGAACAAATGGTGTGTGCACTACAATCATCCCGAGCTCCTCTTTTGAAAACTGAAGCTTCTGAAGCCAAAACTGAAACTGTAAGCACGAAGCTTAGTGAGCCCCCTACACTACGACATACCATATAATAACACATATAACACATACTTGGCCTTGCCCACTGCATCGAGCCTCGCTCGAAATCGGACCTAAGTCCGGTATAAATTGGGCCCCGCCCACTACATCGTGCCCCGCCTGACATCGAATCGATGGCTGGAAACATATAAACTGCATCGAGCTAACCCCGACATTAGGTTTCCCCCACATGCTACTACTACATAAACGGGCCGATATTGGTGCCTTAGACCCGTGCCTACTGGAGGAAAACTCACCTCACACTGCTAAAGTCACGTTGACAAAACCCTAGCTGATGGATGACAGATTCCCGAATCTGTCAACATCAAAATAACACCCAATTAATAATTGGGTCCCCAACATAATTCCATAAGTCCATGCTTGGGGTAAAATACTCCTTCACCCCTAAATTAGCTTTACTCAAGCTCAAGGCCCAATCCAAAGGCCCAAAAAGTCTAATAATGAACTAAGGCCCAACTATGGCCCAATTTTCCAAATTGGGCCCAAACCTCTATATGGTCTTCCCTTAAGGCCCATCCATTTATTCTTGGTCCAACACTTGACATCCTGATGGCCCAATATCTCATAATCATCAAGGTCTAGACTATGGCCCATCTTTGGCCCAATTTTCCAAATTAGGCCCAAACCCCCATATGTGCCTTACCCTAAATCCCATATAAATATTCTAGTCCATATGATCATTCTTGGATGACCCATTATTGGCCCATTACTAAAACCCAAAAGAAAGGCCTAACTCAAGGCCTAAGTGAAATTAGGGTTTCACATAAAATGATGATTAGGGTTAAGTGTTTCTCACTTAACCTGTTAAGGACTTAATCCATTAAGACCACTAATCTACTAGATACATAATATGGTGTAATTGGGCTTAATATATAGTCCAATTCCAATGGCACATATGTGGATCGTAATAAGTCCAAGGCCCAAAATCCAATATTAGGGTTTTCTAAACCTTAATTAGGATTTCCATCCCAATTATGGCCCAATAGGCAAATAACTGAATCTTTAAGCCCATTAGGGTTTCATTTGGTCAATAAGGGTTTTGCTAGTGGGGCACCACCAACTACCACCTTGGGTAGTGGTGGTCAATGGCGGCTTACGGTGGTGGTTTCATTCTTTGATTATTCTTTTTGTTAATTACAATTACAATGATTTAATCTAAAAGTAAACACACACTAACTATCATAAACACTCACACACAACCACCCTAGTGGCGTTTGACGGTGGCTCGTGGTGGTGGTGGTGACTTCCTTGGTGTTCCAGCAAAACAAAATACACACTCCAAAATTCAGAATAACCTCAAGCACCCACCTAGTGGTGTTTGGCGATGACAGCCACCACCTCACGGTGGTGGCGGCGGTCCTTTTACTTCCCAACTGAGCTAGCACCTACAGATGCTAGCAAACTCGGTCTGAAGACCAAAATCCCTCAACTCAATTGCGGAAAGCGACGACCAGAAACTAGAAACGGTGGCCAAAGTGCACCGTCAATCTCAGTCGACGTACACAACGTCGGCCACCGAGGAACGAAGAAGAAGGTGTAGATGGAAGGCGATGGTCTAACCAAGATCTCCCAATTGCTCATGAATCACGCATTGACAACGTCGCCGATATTCAGCGGTCTCGAAACCTCTAATGCACATGACACATCCGATAATGAGGCCGTTTTGGCGTTAGGGTCGTGACTGGTCAGAACAATGAACAAAGGGGGTGGTGGCGTCAGTGTTCACGCATGGCGGCTGGACTTGACGAAAAGGATGGTGGCGGCTAGGAGTTGATCGGAATGGAGGGTAGCACCGGTGGGAGACGAGGTTGGTAGTTGCTATCACTTGCTAGGGTTAGCGTTGAGGGTAATTTGAGTCTTTCTTCCATGATTCCACCTTTGGCCCCTCCCATCCCCTTTTCTTTCAAAGCGGGTCCTAATTTTACCCTTTCAGCCCTTGAAATTGAAATCCTTTACAAATTAAATCCAATATTTATCCTTTTGCTCCTAATTCCAGAATTCTCTTTGATAATAAGTCCTAATAATTACCAAACATACCCCCGGTTATAAAATTCTTCTCAAATCAACTCTGTAATTTACTAAACAACCCTCAGCTATCAAAATTCTTCACAAATTAGTCCGAGAATTACATTTATTAATTAATTTTTTATTAATTAAACAGGGTGTTACAACTCTCACCCACTTAAATTAGATTTCGTCCTTGAAATCATTCCTTATCATTTCTTATAGGCCAACCCACTAAAGTAAGTTGACCACAATCCTAGGCACACCCTAGCCTTCTCGGGGTTACCGCGACCAACCCTCGCGAGGTTCTAAAACCCACAGTTAAATGAAATCCTCTCAACAAGATCACATCTACTCCATCTGATATCTTTTGTATTGAAATGGTCTTAATCTCTGACAAATCGCCCATACTGAATCATTATTGTAGAAACTAGTTCACTTATCTCTCAGCTACTGACTCAACTTACAATAACTCGAGGCTCCAACTAGAAAATAGAATCACAAATCCTAATTATCCATGAAGATCACTTATACTTGGCCTATGTGGCAGCCCGACACTTTTACATTGTACAATCGTTCCATATATCTATAATTCACTTGAATTTAGCATCCTTTAGCAGAATGTTGGGTCCGCACGAGTGCTTTAGGCTTAGTATATCATAGATATGGACCTTAAGAAGGGTTAGGAAGGCTGTTGCATCACAAAATCAAGCCAAACACACCAAGAGAGGTGTGTACGGCCACACACTAGAGTATGCAGCCAGCCAGCCACACACCCAACCGTACACCCCCCAGCCTTACACCCGACCCTATATATAGTAGAGGACCCTCTTTCATTCACTTTTGGCTACACCTTCTCTCTCTTTCTCTAGTTTCTCTCTCTAGAAACATCATCCAAGAACACTTAGAAGGTCTTCAAAACGTGAAGAACTTCATCTTCTAGCTTGTTATAGAGGTAAAACACTTGAACCCAAGCCTAAAACTCATAGTGTTCTTCGTGTTCTTCACCCCTTGAAGGAGTGCGGCCACACACCTTCATCAGGTGGCCACACACACTAAAAAAATACTCCAAAGTGAGCGTATGGCCTCTATAATCGATCTAAGACTTAGTTTGACACTAGAAACCCCTAAAAAATTGACACATAGGACTCAAACAAGGAGTGTACGGCCGCACACCCCTGTGTACGGCTGCACACACCCCTGTATGGACGCACACTCCAGTGTACAACCTTACACACCAATCTGGCCGCATTCCCTAGCCGCACACTCTCTTTTATGGCCATATACCCACACTAATACTCATATTTGGCCTTAAACATGCATAGATCATTAAGTATGGGACATAGGACACTTAGTCTTGGTGATTTCAAGCCCTTAGGGTGATTCCCCATCATGTTTAGTCATGAAACACCCTAGCTCTAACTCATATGTGTGTCACCATATGATTAATAGGGACCACATGCGTTCAGAGCATCCGTTGACACTTAGCACCCATATCAATCGCACACTCGGACCCTACATTAAACAGTGAGTTCAGACCACTAAATTAACCTTTCAAACGCTTTTAAATGTTTTTATGGGGTGGGGGATACAAGTTGAATCAAGCAAGTTATAGTACTAATCATATGTGATTCATAACTTGTTGTCAAAAGAATTTTCTACATTTTCAATTTACCTTTCCAGTAAAGTTGTTTCAAATATCTATCAAACTCATTTTCATGTTTGATTTTTATAAAAACTACTTTTCGAAATTTTCAAAAATTATTTTATCTTCCAAATCATATCTACACCAATATATTTATATAAGTAAGGATTGAAAGACTTAGAATTGATAACTGACCTTATTTCCTGTTCTTGTTTGATTGTGGACTTAGGGTATTAGGTTATTTGTCCGACTGCCTTTGAATTCTTAGTTATATATCATATATTTTTGTTGGATATAAAAGCCTTCACTACAGTGCAATATGTTCACGTATCAAAGGCATTCAACAAAACAACTCTATTTAACTATAATAGGTATAATTAAGGATTACCACTCATTACTACTGTTATTATGATGCGCACTATGGTCAGTATAATTACAAGGCTATATGTTATATACACTATGCGAAGAGAACACTATACACTCTACTAAGAAAACACTATACACTATACGAAGAGACACTATAAACTATATCAAGAGAACACTACATAGTACACTAAAAGAATACTATATACTATACGAGAGGAAATGCTATAATAGAATGTGATGCACTATTTCTCTATACGACCCATCACTATGCGATCATCGGGTAACCAGCGCCTCCTGGAGGGAGAGAGATCACTACGTGTATAGATCTGTACGGGATGGATTTTTCCCCCATCCCGACTGCTAGATACAGTCCGAGCCCACTAGGCCCAGAGATGACAAAACACTACTACACTATTTGTGACCTGGAGGGTCAACCTCTATACCACTATCACTCAGTATGGTTACATACGAGCTCACATTCAAATCTTAATTAAACACACTAATAATTAAGGGTAAAACAGACTTCCCAAGGTGTATACACATTTAATACTATCCAGAGTTTACGTTCACTACTACATTTCACCGGCAGTGACGCTGCTGGGGTGAAACTCTATTCTTTCTTTATATGAACGAGCTTAAAACTATATTTTCATCACTGATGTTTTCACGAGAAAAACTATGACATTTTCAAAGAATCAAACTTACAAATTGATGGGTTTTATACAAACAATCCTATGTGTGCATGCAACCCTAGAGTTGGATCTATGTTTTCACTATTAGTTATACAACTTTATAAACACAAAAAGAAACCTATCATGCTAGTACTATTTTCAAAATCCACATAGAAGAATAGAATACATACCTTTTGTTGTTATATAGTAATAACAAATAGTTCCTTGAATTTCCTTAGCGCTTGAAAGCATGTACCACAAGTGTAGTACCTCTAATGGCTCACAAACACACTAGGTGAAAGGATGAATATGGGAGAGAGGAGAGAAGGCTATCTTGCCCTAGAATTCATCCCTTTTAAGGTTTCCAAAAACATGGACGAAATCTTAGTGCCTTAGCGTACTATTTATACTTAAGGCTAACTAGGGTTTCAAGCTGTAAACCCTAATCCCTTAGCTTAGGGCCTAAGCAAGTCCATGGACTCCTTTCCTTAAGCCCTTGGACGAAAACTACTAGATACTTCTAAGATTTTCGTTCAAGCCTTAATAAAGGTGGTCCAATGGCCCAAAGCCTCAACTATTAAATAATTACAAAATAGCCCCTGTACTTTCAGTCAGTTCCTTTAATCCCAAAATTAAATTTAGAATTAATTTTGAGATTTGGCAATTGGGTATTAGAAATATGAACTTAAGAAATTCAATAGGTATTCTAGAAGTTCAACTGTTTTCTGAGTACATGTCAAAGCTAGTGGGAGCATAAGTGTTATGTTTATATGATAATAATCATCATGATAGTGGGAGCATAAATATTATGCTTGTATGATTATTAAGACAGGTATTGCAAGATAGCAATATTAATTATAGAAAACAAGAGTTATGCTTTGCAAAGTCGTAGAGGTTGAAAAGTTGTTTTGCTATAATTAAGGGAGAGAATATTGTACTTCATTTCAAATCTAAAGGCTTAGATTGTGGAATGTTAATAAATTTAGTCAAGGATACATAGTGTGTTCTCAAATTTCGATTATGATTACGACGTCCCTCTTCATAGTTCGAATTGTGAGAATGTGATACATAAAAGGATCTGTCTATATAATATTCTCATCTTTCAGTATGCTATGTAGTCATCTAAACTATCAATCATTTTCCCCTCATATGGTTTGATGTAAGGTCTACCGTTAGGCCATTTTTCCAGAGCTTATTTACGTCAGTAATACCATTAGTATTGACGGTTATCTAATCTATTGGAAAAAGTTTATACTCTTATGTCTCCCTACTCGGTATATGACTTTGTCTGGCAACTTGTCTATGGTGATTTAATTCATAAAACGCTCTCATCATACTCACAATTGTTTCTCACTATTGTCTTCATCCTTATAAATTTTCAGCAAAAGATGCCTCCCTGTAAGCACCCAAACAGAGGCAGACCTGCGTCTCAAACTCCTCCACCACCACCTCCTCCACAGTTCGATCCGGTGATGTTCCAAACAGTTGTAACCGCAGCAGTGACTGCAGCTCTGGCTTAAATAAATTCTGGTGATGCAAGTGGTGCTGGAATGGGCGGCAATTCTAGACATGGTGAAGTTCACCAACGGACATAGGGATGCACCTATAAGGACTTCATGAACTGCAAACCAACCTTCTTCAATGGGACTGGAGGATCCTTGCATTATCTCAATGGTTCGAAAGAACGGAGGTAGTCTTTGAAATGTGCGCATGCCCTGAGGAGAGTAAGATAAAGTTCGCTGTGGCCACCTTCACCGAAAGGGCCTTGACATGGTGGAATGGCCATGTTAAATCACTCTCCCTGGTAACAACCAACACCATGGGTTGGGACACATTGAAGGACCTATTGATGAGAGAGTACTGCCCTAGGGGCGAAGTTCAGAAACTCGAAGAGGAACTTTGGAACCTCAAAATGAAAGGGACCGACGTAGTGTATTACACGGCCAGGTTCTGCGATCTGGTAGCTATGTGTCCTAACATGATCCCCACTGAGAGCAAGAATATTGAGTGATACATATGGGGTTTAGTGCCCCCACATCAAGGGAACGTTTTAGCATCACGCCCTACGACCTTTGACAGCGCCAAGGAATTGGCTCAAAGGTTGATTGATCATGAAGTTCCTTCCACCCCATCAACAACCACAACGGTTGCCACTAAACCAACCACGTCATCCAACAAACAAGAGGAAACGGTGGGATCAGAAGAAGGGCAATTCAAATCAATCATCCTCCAAAATCCAACAGACAGTGGCTGTCCATGCTGCCAATACTCTTGCTGCCCCTACACCAGCCAAAACATATCCTGGGAACCTACCCAAGTGCACCAAGTGCTCTTTCTATCATCACGGCCCCTACCGTGAAATACACTGCACTAACTGCAACCAAAAGGGTCATATCGTCCGGTTTTACAGGTCTCAACCCAAACCCATTAGTCAAGTTCCCAGTACTGGAGTGAGTCAAGCCTGCTATGTATAGCACCTGGTTTTTGGTATGTAAATCTTAATTGAGTATTTTCCTTTTTAAGCCTTGGACTCGACGAGTCATAGGTCTAACTCGCCGAGTAGGGACGGGATCCCCGGGACGCGTTTAAGTTGGCGACTCGGTGAGTCCATATCCTGGACTCGGTGAGTCACCGCTGTTGGATGAAACCGTAAGTTTATGGGGTTTACACCCTATTTAATCCCCCTTTCTGCCCCAGGCCAGCCCCCATTCACCCCCTAGAGCTCCCAACCCTCGTATAAGCTTGTTCTTTGAAGAGTTGAAGCAATTGTTGTGTGTTCTTGAAGGTTTTGAAGAAAAAGGGAAGTAGATCCAGAAGAAGGGAAGCCATCCAAGCACCATTGTGTTCTCTCAGCAGTTCCTTTTGAGGTATATCCCATTTTCCCCATGTTTCTATTCTTAAGGCTTCGTTTAAGACATTCTTGGCTCATTTCCAAGCTTGTATGTGCATGATAATTCGAAATAAGTTGATTGGTCTCTAGATCCAAGCATAGTTGAGCTCCAGGAGCTCAGATCCACTACCTTTATGAGCCCATATTGCATATAAACCTTAGATCTACTCTTTTGGTGCATTTTGAACCCTAAAAACCCCATAGATGGATATCTACATGTAAAGTTGGAAACTTTACGTGTTACTCGTTCTCTAGGAGCCCAGATCTACGAATGACATGGATTGGATTCGAGCAAAATCGCATTTTTAGCTCTTGCATGGAGCGGACTCGGTGAGTCGCTCATCTGACTCGGCGAGTCCAGTCGCGAGTCTCCGGGTTTGTCCCCTTTTTGTTATATCGAGTCGCGTGGTGAGTCCGGGAGGGACTCGGTGAGTTGGAAGCCAAAACTCACCCATATTGGAACTCGGGGAGTCGATGCCCAGACTCGGCGAGTTCAAGGCAATCTCCTTAGATCAAGATCAGACTCGGCGAGTTGTTCATACAACTCGCCGAGTCACAGTATAACTTGTTCATCGGATGAAGATGAACTCGGCGAGTTGTTCATACAACCCGGCGAGTGGGATGAAGGACTTGTACATCAGTTTGGAAGGAGAACTGGTCGAGTAGACGCGTAACTCGACGAGTAGAAGCAGATTCAGGTCGATCGTTTGGACATGGACTCAGCGAGTTGGCGAGCCAACTCGGCGAGTCGGGTCAACTAGAAGTTGACTCTGACTTTGACTTAGGGCATGATTAGGGGTAAAATGGTCATTTTACCCAAAGGTCAGTTAGCAGTTTTTGACTAAGTGATTGGTGGGAATATAGTCGGAGGATTTCCAGAAGAGCAGCAGCAGCAGTCAGACTATTCCCATGAAGATCAGCAGCTACTCCGAGGTGAGTTACCTTCTAGTAGCGGTGGGTCTAAGGCCACAATGCCGGCCCAGCAGTAGGAGATGTATGATTAGATGATTGTCTCTGTGATATTCATCTAGGGTTGCTACTACCTGTTTTATGTTTATGTGGTTTTATGATATGTGATATATGTGCTATGTGGTAGTAGTAGTAGGGGGTGAAGTAGTCCCCGGTACCCGGTCGAGAGGACCGAAGGGGGGGCCAGCACCCGGATATGTTAGGCAGTATCCGGTTGAGAGGACCGAAGGTGAGGCCAGCACCCAGATATGTTAGGCAGCATCCGATCGATAGGACCGAAGGGGTAGGTCGGGCACCCAGATATGCTTGAAAATTTATGTATGTTATGTGATTGTATGGTTTGTGGTACAATGGGGGAGCTCACTAAGCTTTGTGCTTACAGTTTACAGTTTTGGTTTCAGGTACCTCTTCATCGAAGGGGAAGGAGCTGGCTCGGTAGCGGCACGTCATGCACACACATTGGGTTCCGCATTTATTAGATTTTCCTTGGGATTTATACTCTGATGTTTCGATTGGTTGTATGACTTGACTTTTGAACATGGTTATGTTGTGATGTAGTCTGGTCAAAGAATGTTTTTATCTATTAACATTTTCTAAAGTAATGTTTTAAAAATGAAATTTTTGGACGTGAAAATTGGGTCGTTACAAGTTGGTATCAGAGCCCTGGTTTGTGGGATTCGGACACACCTTCGGGGGTGCTCGAACTCAAATCGAGGGATTAAAAGATTTTGGAAAGAGAAAATGTTTTCAAAAAGGGTTTTAAGAAAGTATAATGTATGTGATGTGCGCAATCGGCCAAGCTCAAGTAAGTATTCCCCAATGTAACCATACAAGTTATTTATGTTTATCAGTTTCCATAGAACAACATGCTAGAATAGGACTAGGGATCTTGGAGTGATGCCTTACGTGCCTGCTTTATGTGCTTCTGTATATATGAAAGAGCTGCATGCTAGTGCTGAGTAGACAGCAGTAGGGTAGCCTGTTTAGGTTATTCCTGATAGTACGAGTTTAGCATTGTGTGCTAGTTCAGTTCTCTCTTCGAGGATAGAGTTGCTTGAGGTCGTTTTCTTACGTCCAAATGCTGCTTGCTTTGTGCTATGTGGGCCTTGAAGTGATGGGAGTTAACTGTTAGGTGAATACGTTTAAGTCACATGTGATCAGGGTTGAATAATCTCAGAGTGTTGGATTTGACTCTATTGCATAACTCTTGTTTGAGTCTTAATCGTTGTAGAGATGAGTCCTCTACTCGAAGGATTATCCGAGCCTCAGCGCATGTGATTGTATTCAGGTAATAGTTAATTGGCATCACCAAGAGGCCTTCAGCAGCTGAGGGCTAGGATGGGTGGAGTTAGAGGTTTCCTAGGGTAAGCCTAGGATAATGTGTAGCGGTGATCAGCAGTAGGGGAAGGGACCTGGTCGAGTCGAGGCAGTCTTTAGGGAAGGTACGGATAGATGTGGAAGGTAGTATGGGCCCGTACTACTGAAAGCAGAGGATCCGTACCCGAACCAAGGAAGGCTAAGATAAGACTAGGGAACTTGTAGTGGGTGGGATCCCTCCAGGGGTATCAGTATCGTTAACAGTTGTTATTTCTTTGTATTTCATAATGGTGGTACTATGCCCGAGACCAGCAGTTGGCAGTTTAGGAGAGGGATCGGGTTCGGGATCAGGTTCCGAGCCAGTAGATGAGAGGCTACGCGAGTTCATTGCGTTAGAGATCACCAAAGGTATCCTTGAGTCGAGCCCCATTATCTTCGGGTCGATTAAGGAAGGGATCATCGAGATGATGGAGGATCGCCTCAGGGCGTTCAGGAGCGACATGGCATCTGGCCAGTCCGGATCTCGCACGCTGTCCTCTAAGGACTTTAGGGGCAGCGGTGCGTAGGACTTCCACGGGGTGAAGGACCCAATTGTTTCCAAGTGGTGGATTGCGGACATCGAGTCTGCGCAGTTGACTAGCTTCTGCCCTGAGGGGTCGAAGGTGAGGTATGCAGCAGGGTGTTTACGAGACCGAGCTTGAGATTAGTGGGAGTCAGTGGGTGATTCTTTGGGAGCCTCAGCTATTGAGGCTATTGTTGGGTTATGAGCATTCTAACACTCCTAAGTGTACATGCAACCCTAAATACCTTGGATCTATGTTTTCTATATTATACATGCAAATATCAACTTTCCAAGGTATTGTTCTATTCTAGCATACTAAACTTTCTATAACACAAGTTAGAATAACATACCTTTTGTTGGTGCTTGTCTTCATGAAGCTTGAGTGCCTAGTGCCCCAAGTGTGACACCTCAAATGGTTCACACAACACCATAAGCACTTGGAATAACTTAGAGAGAATTCTACACTTCATGAAATCGGCTTGCCCTTTCTTTCTCTCACTAGTGGCCGATTTTGGTCAAGAATAAGATCTTTATATAGTGTTACAATTAGGGTAAACTCTAATTGTCATGAATTTCCATTTCCTTGGATCCATGGGTTCAAATACACCATGGAGCATCCATGGACCATCCTATGGGTTTTAGCCCAACTTGATTATCCATGGAGCATTAGCCCACTATACAAGTATGGATGATTTACACAATCAAACCATATATTTAATTAGTCTTCTTCTGATCACTTAATTAATCCTAGATTAATTCTTAATCAATACTAATTAAATAATCTCATTATTCTTATTATTAATATACTAGAACTTATAATATATTAATAACCATAAGTGTCTTATTTCTCTCATTATAGTCTATCCAAGTGCATGATGCCATGCAACCCAAATGGACCATGCCGGGTCGGGTCAAGTCTTACCAATTATAGTTATGGACTTAGACATTAATCCAACAATCTCCCACTTGGATAAGTCTAAAACTATTATTACGTATGACTTCAGGAACCAACTGGCAATTGTAGCTCTCAAAAGCTTCTGTCGAACTCTGACCTTGTCGATAAACTCTGACCTTTGTCAATGACTTGTCCATTAGATAAGGGATCATATATTCCTCCATTCTAGATATCATATGGACTGAGACATGGATTATAATCATTCTCTCTGTCCATTTGTTCTTTCCCGATTTCTGATTTATGATGACTGACTAATTGAACACATCAAATCAGTCCTGGCCCGGCCGAGCACTTCCATTTGTCATCATCAAATCATCGAGGGGCCCACAGATATCGTTTTATCCCGAAGGTAAAAGGAATGGATAAACTTCGACTCATATGGCTTGTTCTACTACTTGTTGAATCATACAAAAAGGCACGTTTTATAGCACTGAGTTACCAAATGTGGTTTCGTGCAATCAATGTACAACCAACTCATAGTAACAACTCATATCTCTAGGTTGAAGAATATAAGATATTATCGTCTCATGATCACTCGTGATAAAATCCATGAAGTGATTCCAATGAGCGCGGGTTGAATCCAATACTCAGAACTTATGAGTACTCATGAGTGTTTTAGCCCTTTGTCCAACATCTTAGACCTCTACAAGCCAACCCATGACAGTCTTGATTCATATCTACTTCCAACATATGACCGACTGTGGATGGTTTGAATAACTTAGTCATTCCGGAAGAATAACCTAGTTTATTCGGGAAGTCAAAACATGCAAAATGAAACACAATAATAATTGAATCCAATATGGTATCGAAACCTATGAACATAAATAAAACACCTTTTATTTATCACCATATGATTACACATTATTCATTGTATACTGTTTCAGCTATCAACTTTATTCTTGAATTTAAAACGATAGTTGTCCCATGCTCCAAGCATGTACACTATGTTTTCTAAGCACTAGTCATGCCATACACCAAGTATGCACACTATGTTTGTCTATGATCTTTACTTTGTGAACTAGATCAATTGAACATAACTTCAATGATTCTCTTTTCACACTCCCAAATCCTTACCGCAAATGCAAGAATTCCAAATTCATGTCATTTACTGAAATCTGTTAGATTCTAAACTTATATGCATTGATCCTCTTGTAATGATTACGCACAGAGTCATAAGGACTTGACAACAATCATTACAGAGTATTCCAAAGGAGATCAGCTCCTTGGAAACAACTTTCTTGCATTGAGTTTCCTTAATCTTACACAGATTGAAATTTTTGACTTTGAAACATTTCCAGATTCATTTTGACTATCACTTCTGAATAAGAGTTGCCTCCTTACAGATTATGTCAATATGGTCCTTCCAGAATTATCACTATACTTCCAACTGTCCTTGAGCAACCAATCTTTGGTAAACCTTAGATTGTCCACGACAATTGTTTAATCCTTTTAGTCATATCCAGTTCTAAACCTTTTCCCTTCTTAATGCCCGAGGCATTTGGAAACTTTTAGAACGGATAACTATAGCACATGTAATCGATCCTATATCCGAAGCATGTGGGACACGATTCATGATGTCTCACATAAAGACTAAACCAGTCTTTTGCTATAACATTTCCATTTCTATTTGCCAAGTTCTCATAATTCAGATTATGAAAAGGGATACCGTAATCATAATCAAATTTTAGAACGCAAATAATGGACCCATATACAGAATTTCCTTATGTTAATCCATTCCAACATGAAATTAATATATATATATATATATATATATATATATATATATATATATATATATATATCCTTGACTAATTGATTAAAACCTCACGATCTAAGCTTATAGATTTGAGATGAAGTATAATTTCCTCTCCCTTAATTATAGCAAAACAACTTTTCCCAATTGAAACATTTTGTTTTCTATAATTAACACTGCTAGCTTGCAATAATTATCATAATTATCATGCTCCCACTAACATGATGATTATTAGCATAACACTTATGCTCCCACTAGCTTTGACATGTACTCAGAAATCAACTGGACTTCTAGAAATCAATACTTTATTGACTTTCTTACCAAAGTTCAGATTTCTGATACTGGATTGTTTTGATAGAACTTTATCAAAATCATACACCTTCCCTTAGATAGCACACTTGTGTGTCTAAACAATTATGAAGAGTGATTTCGTAATCATAATGGTTAGACCTTTTTGCCACTTCTCACAAGTGCAGGTTAGTGTGCTGGTAAACCACACACGCTCCACTAACGACTTTGAGAATGCAAATATCACAATTGCTATCTATCTAAAATCTACTTAGTGAAAGTGTTTCCTCACCATCATTTTCATGAATCGGAGAGAAACCTTATGACACTTAGATTTAATGGTGTATGTGTTCTTATCCATGTGAATTGTCCAAACCATAGTCACAAGACAAGGATAATGACAAATCCGAACTCATATGGACTGAACTCAATCTTAACTTCTTGCCACTAGGCAGCTCAAGGGCCTGCCATTGCTTCCAAGTTATTGTGCAACCAATTGAGAACTCTAAGAACTCATATGCAAAGCCAACTTTAACTGGAATGGGCACAGAATATGTCAACACGATAGGTTATAAGCCTTAAGTCGTGTGCTAGAGAAGAAATCCAAGTTCTATTCTTGATTAGTTCTTGAGACTTTCAAGACCTTTAAGACTCCCACTGTCCTCTTGACCTATAAGTCTCCCTTGTCAAACATCCAAGAGATAGTGCGGATTCTAATCAAGACAAACACTACACACAATTGGCTTTAGTTGGTCTTTGTTTTATCCAAAACATCACAACTTACCAATTTCAAATGTACAAGAGTAGATAACTTTTACTCTTACATTTGACTTGTGTTTTTAAACCTTCTCTAAGACTTGTCACTCAAATTACAATCTTGGAGTATGACTCTAAGACTTGTATTGGAACGAAGTATGACTCATCTTCTTGATTTAACCACTTCAACAATTCAAGTTCCTCTTCTTTCCTTAGAGAACTAATTTTGATATGGTTTCTTAATCATTAAGATGATCACAAAACTGATACTAAAGTATTCTCCCATCTTTTCAGATTTGAGAAACTTTTATCTTTCTGCCTAAGTTGATTCTTCTTATTGGGTCTGCCATACGTTGGAAACTTTTCCAATGTCTCAGAGTTACACTTAAGCTTGTAAGTATAATCATATTACTGAGCTTTATTAAACTATGACGAATAGTCTTATCAATCTTTTGTGGTGGACTTAATCAGTGCACATGACTATGTACTCGATCCCTTAGTACATTACTTGACTCACACATTCATGTTAACAAGTAATCAGTCTTAATTTTCCAATACTTGAAAGTTCTCATTCATCATGCTATAGAACTTGGATGATTCCAAGTCCCGGTCCAATTGAGACTTTGGATGATGAGAATCTTTCCTTATTTGGTAAATTTAGACATTACCACAAATGAAGGAATCAATTTCATATTTCCACTCTTGCTATTAATGGAATCATATAAGCAACAATTTTTCCTCAAATGCCATTGTAAGGATATTTTAAAATAAATAAAATCAAAAATTTTCTTTTATTTTAAAACTATGCGGAAAAACTTATCCTTACAATCCATATGAAAACTTGTTGTTATCTATGCCTAAGCAATATCTCATAACTCCAAAGAAGTAGCTCAGGAATCCGATCTTCAAACTACGCGATAGAAATCCATCTATGCGATCAGATTCAGCATATTCTTTCTTTAAGTTCCTTCACTTTTCTTTGATTCTTAAAACATCAATATGTGACCGAGTCACATCATGTAATAAGAATCTCAGAATAGAAACTTAGCTGAGTTAGATAATGGACTTTACCTGAAGTAGAGTCAACTAAATTTGGCAGCTTCGCAACTAATGACCCTTCCTTTGGCAATATAAACATATGGACCCTTTGATAATGGTACACGGGACTATCACAAACTTAGCTTTTCTTTTTACCATTTGGTCAACCGAGTTGACTATGGCCGATCCCTTTCCATTGGGAAGAGAATGCCTTTTCTGTATTTCCAGTGTCACCATTGTCAATGTCCATAAAGTTTCAGGAAGTTGATCTTAACAAATAGATAAGATCATTAAGGGTCTTGTCATAGTCTGTTTCATAGGGGTTCCAAAAGAACTCACTCTGTGACTTAGAAAGTAGTTGAACCACCAACTTTCTCAAGACTTTGACACCCAACTCTCCCGGCTTGTCAATATGTGACTACATCTCTAAGATGTGATCACACCTAGACCTTGCCTTGCCAATAGGGCTTGAGTGACCTTAAACTTTTCAAGAACTTGTGGGTTAGGGAGAATAATTGGAGGAGGAGAAAGAAGTATGATATCCATGGGACATCATCTTCATTAGGAAAGCTTGTTTCAAGAGATTTGGGAAGATCATAAATGTCCAAACCAGACATGTTTTGGGAGATATTCAAGATAGTTGATTTAAAGTCCTTAATATGACACCCAATATGAAATATTAAGGCTAGGACCCAACAAACTATTCTATAAATTAGAAGAGGTATGCCGTAATCCAAGCTATAAAATATTTGAAGGTAGGTGAATGACGATTCACCAATTTCCACCAAGATAAACGAAATGTATTATTAGGTTTTAATTGGTTTTTGAAACTCCTAGATCTTTTGAGATTCGTTGAACTGTTCAATGGCATGTTTCAATCTCGAGTGTGCCCTTCAGGTTTTGTGACTGGGATGCCGAGGATCACAAAACAAGGTGTGAAGTAACCATGCAAATTACTTGGTACCCTTAAGTGTTTACCCCTCAATCTATGTGCCGGTTAACCACACACGCTCCATCGATACTATGATAAATATTAAGTCACCCTTTACCTACCTTGTTAAATACGAGTTAGTGTGTCGGTTAACCACACACGCTCCACTAACCGACTTAAACAAAGTGCAAAGTGTAATTTCATGGGTTAGCACCTTATTCACATTTTCCTAAGTAACTAAGATTGGGTATTATTAAGAGTTTAGTTACTTAGTATTTATCATTAATACTTTTAATGAAGGGAGAATTATAGTCCTGTCAAACCCGTTCGGCTAACGACCCTCCACCAGTCAAGCAAGCAGTGGGTGAGAGTGGACACCCATTAAGTTGCCATTTTATAGGCAACAACCTTATACCCACCTTATAGACCGGCTTCGTGAATGAGGTGTACTAGCGGTAAGACCGACTTTACTCTTATACATGTGTATATTATTAACTTATAATATTATAAAGTATAAGGGTTGAATTTTAACTTTTAAAATTCTAAGGGCTAACTTGGAATTAAAGTATTCATAAGAGAAAACTTTACAAATTCCAAAACTTGAGGGCAAGTTTTGAAACTATTCAAAACTAATTAATTCTATAACTTATGTATTTAAAGTAGTTTTAATCCAAAAACTCTTCAAGTTCCATAACTTGAGGACAAGTTATGGAAGACTTTAAACTAATAAAAGAATTAACTTTTCTTTATTTTATAACTTATGAAATTAATTAAGGTTACACATTTTTTTTTTATTTATATTTAATAAAGAGACTCTTGGTCCGCCATAACTTGAGGACAAATTATGGAGTCATAACTCCAATTAATTAGAACTAGACTCTTCATTTTGTAACCTTTGCCAACTTTTATGAGTTTTATGAAACTTAAATGTGACTTTTCATATAACTTGAGGACAAGTTACAAAAACACATTTTAGAATCAACTCTTAGATTAATTTGGATTGAAAACAACTATTTCATTCAACTTTTCTATTAATCTAAGCAACTCATAAGAACAAGATAATTCACATCAAACTTTTTCATGTAATTAGTCTAACCTTTAAACTAATACAAAACATGAATCTATTGACAATTATCTTTGAAATTGGATTAGCATGAACATTACCACATTAAAAAACAAGTTTATAAGTTCAAAAACAACTTAGGGTAATGTTCCTAGTCCATTTCTAGCCAAAAACCTCGAAAATATGCTGTCTGGGGGTCCAACTCGTTGAGTGCATGAACCAACTCGGCGAGTTGGATCGAATTGATCACTTTTTAGGCATGGACTCGCCGAGTCCCCTGATGGACTCGCCGAGTCTGATGATCAGACAGCAACAAATTCGTTTTTTCAGATTCTATTGCAGGTATAACAAGAAAACAAGCCTAGGCTCTGATACCACTATTGGGTTATGAGCATTCTAACACTCCTAAGTGTACATGCAACCCTAAATACCTTGGATCTATGTTTTCTCTGTTATACATGCAAATATCAACTTTCCAAGGTATTGTTCTATTCTAGCATACTAAACTTTCTATAACACAAGTTAGAATAACATACCTTTTGTTGGTGCTTGTCTTCATGAAGCTTGAGTGCCTAGTGCCCCAAGTGTGACACCTCAAATGGTTCACACAACACCATAAGCACTTGGAATAACTTAGAGAGAATTCTACACTTCATGAAATCGGATTGCCCTTTCTTTCTCTCACTAGTGGCCGATTTTGGTCAAGAATAAGATCTTTATATAGTGTTACAATTAGGGTAAACTCTAATTGTCATGACTTTCCATTTCCTTGGATCCATGGGTTCAAATACATCATGGAGCATCCATGGACCATCCTATGGGTTTTAGCCCAACTTGATTATCCATGGAGCATTAGCCCACTATACAAGTATGGATGATTTACACAATCAACCCATATATTTAATTAGTCTTCTTCTGATCACTTAATTAATCCTAGATTAATTCTTGATCAATACTAATTAAATAATCTCATTATTCTTATTATTAATATACTAGAACTTATAATATATTAATAACCATAAGTGTCTTATTTCTCTCATTATAGTCTATCCAAGTGCATGATGCCATGCAACCCAAATGGACCATGCCGGGTCGGGTCAAGTCTTACCAATTATAGTTATGGACTTAGACATTAATCCAACAGCTATGACCTGGTCGGAGTTTATGACCAGGTTTAGGGAAGAGTTTGTGCCGGCTGTCGAACTTCAGCAACTGGCCAGGGAGTTCTTGGATATGAGGCAGACGACTGGGACTGTGGCGGAAATCACCGCCATATTCCGGGAGAGGGCTTTGTTGGTGCCCCAGTATGCAGGTGAAGAGTATATGAGGAGGACCCGTTATCATGATATGCTTCGGGCTGACATCCGAGAGCATGTTAGTTTTTCAGCTTGCCCCACCTTGGACTCTATGATTGCCAGGGCAAGGGAGAGGGAGATGGATTTGGAGCACATCCGGAAATGGAAAGCAGAGGAGGGGCAGCCAGGAGGGGCTTCAAGGAAGAAGCCCAAGGGATCGGATGTGGGGCCAAAAGGCCAACAGGGACGAGGCCGCTGCAGGAAATGCGGCAAGATGCACGAGGGGGCGTGCAGGTTAGGATCATCAGGCTGCTACAAGTGCGGCAAGTTTGGGCACTTTAGCAGGGATTGCACTGCTCCGAAAGCAGTTATTCAGACATCGAAGTTACTGTGTTTCCACTGCAACCAGAGGGGCCACAAGAAGGCCAATTGCCCCCAGTTGACAGGTTCAGCGCTGGTAAAGGCGCCAGCTCCAACGACCCTGCGGATCACTGCTGGCCGACAGGGCAAGGCAGAGGCTCCAGTGGTGAGGAGCCGAGCATTCCAACTGACCACCGAAGAGGCACGCGCAGCACCCGATGTGGTGACG
Organism: Lactuca saligna; assembly: GCF_052625555.1. Taxonomy (NCBI): domain Eukaryota; kingdom Viridiplantae; phylum Streptophyta; class Magnoliopsida; order Asterales; family Asteraceae; genus Lactuca; species Lactuca saligna. The sequence continues at coordinate 158,274,780 of NC_136417.1, forward strand.
GGTATGATTCTTTCCTCTCTCGTTTATTTATAAGATGTTATGATATTGATATGTTCCCGATATATGTATATGTGTTAGGATCGTTCCATGTGAACGGTATCCCAGTCCAGGTGTTGTTCGACTCGAGTGCATCCCGATCGTTTGTTTCCCTTGCGCTTAGCAAGAAGTTTCCTGAGTCTTCGGGCATGCTGGATTGTCCTTTGGAAGTAGAGATTGCTGATGATCGATCGGTGCGAGCAGCGATGGTATTTCGGGACTGCGTATTGCATTTGTTCGAGGAGCGCTACTTGGTGGATTTGGTTCCCATTTCATTGCGTAGGAACAAGGTGATCATAGGCATGGACTGGTTGAGCCCTAATGGGGCGGTGATAGATTGCGCGCAGCAACTAGTGTGAGTCAGGACCCCAGGTGGGGGAGAGTTAGTGATCCACGACGAGAGGCCACAACGCAGACCCGCTGTATGTTCTGCAACGAGGGCTAGACGTTACCTTCAGCAGGGATGCACAGGATATGTTGCGTACGTGATGGATACCCGGGAGGCGGGTAATGCGACTGTGAGCGAGGTTCCAGTGGTGCGAGATTTCGCAGATGTTTTCCCAGAGGAGCTTCCTGGGATACCGCCTGAGCGACAGGTGGAGTTCAGGATTGACCTCGTTCCTGGTGCGGCCCCGATAGCCAAGGCACCATATCGGCTGGCTCCTCCCGAGATGCAGGAGTTGTCTACGCAGCTGCAGGAGCTTCTAGACAAGAGATTCATTAGACCGACCAGTTCACCCTGGGGAGCTCCGATTCTGTTTGTGAAGAAGAAGGACGGGTCGCATCGGATGTGTATAGACTATCGGGAGTTGAATAAGGTAACGGTGAAGAACCGTTACCCACTCCCGAGGATTGATGATCTCTTTGATCAGCTCCAGGGAGCATCTTGGTTCTCCAAGATTGATTTGCGTTCGGGTTATCATCAGATGAGGGTCAGGGAAGAGGATACGCAGAAGACCGCGTTTCGGACACGCTATGGCCACTATGAGTTCGTGGTGATGCCTTTTGGGCTAACCAATGCTCCTGCCGCGTTCAAGGACCTCATGAACCGCTTATGCAAACTGATGTTGGATCGGTCTGTGATAGTCTTTATCGATGACATCTTGGTTTATTCCAAGACGTAGGAGGAGCATGAGGAGCATATGAGAGAGGTTTTGGAGACCCTGAGGAGGGAGAGCTTCTATGCCAAGTTCTCCAAGTGTGAGTTTTAGTTGCGCGAGGTGCAATTTCTCGGACACCTTTTCAACCAGAACGGGATTCTGGTCGATCCGGCCAAGGTCGAGGCCGTGATGAGATGGGAGGTAACGAAGTCTCCATCTGAGATTTGGAGTTTCCTAGGATTGGCAGGCTATTATCGAAGGTTCATTCAGGATTTCTTCAAGATAGCTGTACCCCTGACCCGGTTGACGAAGAAAGCCGTGGTCTTTTGGTAAAGACCCGAGCAGTAGGCAGCATTTAAGACACTGAGACAGAGATTGTGCGAGGCATCGATCTTAGCCCTGCCAGAGGGCGTAGATGATTTTGTGGTTTATTGTGACGCGTCTAGTTCAGGGCTGGGCACGGTATTGATGCAGAGAGGGCACGTCATTGCCTACGCTTGGAGGCAGCTCAAGCCTCACGAGGCGAACTACCCGACACATGATTTGGAGTTGGGGGCGGTGGTTTTCGCCCTCAAGATTTGGCGGCATTAGCTCTACGGGGTTCGGTGTACCATTTACACGGACCACAAGAGTTTGAGGTACCTCATGGATCAGCCCAATCTGAACATGAGGCAGCGTCGATGGTTGGACGTAGTGAAGGATTATGATTGTGAGATCCTTTACCACCCGGGAAAGGCCAACGTGGTGGCCGATGCGCTTAGCCGCAAGGTGGCGCCGATCAGGGATATTTGCATGAGGATGACTGTGGTGAATCCCCTGTTGGAGCAGATTCGGGAGGCTCAACAGGAGGCTATCAAGGAGGAACATCGGAAGAGCGAACGTGTGGTGGGTCAGGTTTCCTCCTTCGATTATGATAGTTAAGGACTATTGACACTACATCGCAGGGTGTGGGTGCCGTATGATGGAGGCGTGCGTCAGATCTTGATGGAGGAGGAGCACAAGTCCCGATTCTCTATTCATCCCGGGGTGACGAAGATGTATATGGATCTTCATCTAGATTATTGGTGGCCCTGCATGAAACGCGATGTGGCATGGTACGTCGAGCGGTGCTTGACCTGCAGGAAGGTCAAGGCCGAACATCAGAGATCGCATGGGAAGATGCAGCCATTGGACATCCCGTTGTGGAAATGGGAAGACATCACGATGGATTTTATCACAAAGCTTCCTAGGCCTACGTGCAAAGTAGATTCGATTTGGGTCATCGTGGATCGATTGACCAAGAGCGCCCATTTTATTCCAATCCAGGAGAGCATCTCGGTCGAGAAGTTGGCCAATATCTACATCAGGGAGATAGTAGCGCGGCATGGGGTGCCAGTGTCAGTGATATTAGACCGAGATGTGCGATTCACTTCCAGATTTTGGAAGAAGTTTCATGACGAGTTGGGCACTCGTTTGCATTTTAGCACTGCCTTTCACCCGCAGACGGATGGTCAGAGAGAGAGTGGACCATCCAGACTTTGGAGGACATGTTGCAGGCATGCGTGTTAGAGTTTGGTGGTAGCTGGGATACCTACCTTCCCTTGGCTGAGTTCTCATACAACAACAGCTACCACGCGAGTATTGACCATCCCCCATTTGAGATGTTGTACGGACGGAGGTTCAGAACCCCGATATGCTGGGGTGAAGTTGGCCAGAGGGTCATGGGGAGCACCGAGGTGGTGCTCGAGACGAACGAGAGGATCCAACAGGTTTGGAGCAGGCTTCAGACTGCTCAGAGTCGGCAGAAAAGTTATGCCGACAAGCGTCGATCCGACTTGGAGTTCCAAGTCGGGGATATAGTTCTCCTGAAGGTGCCGCCTTGGAAAGGTGTCATTCGATTCAGGAAGCGGGGAAAATGGGGCCCGAGATTTATCGGAACGTTCAAGGTTGTAGCCCGAGTGGGCAAGGTGGCGTATAGACTGGATCTGCCGGACGATCTCAACCAAATCCACAGTACTTTCCATGTCTCTCAACTGTGGAATTGCTTAGTGGATGATTCCGCAGTAGTACCGTTGGAGGATATTCAGGTTGACGACAGCCTGAATTACATTGAGCGCCCAGATGCAATCCTCGACAGGAAGTCGAAGGATTTGAGAAACAAAAGGGTGGAGTTAGTGAAGGTGCAATTGCAGCACCGCAAGGGTTCGGAGTGGACTTGGGAGCCGATGGATGAAATGATGGAGCATTACCTGAGCTATTCCAGGATCGAGCAGCAGACCTCGAGGATGAAGTCTAAAATAAGTGGGGGAGATTTGTAGCACCTGGTTTCTGGTATGTAAATCTTAATTGAGTATTTTCGTTTTTAAGCCTTGGACTCGGCGAGTCATAGGTCTGACTTGCCGAGTAGGGACGGGACCCCCGGGACGCGTTTAAGTTGGCGACTCGGTGAGTCCATATCCTGGACTCAACGAGTCACCGCTTTTGGATGAAACCCTAAGTTTATGGGGTTTGCACCCTATTTAATCCCCCTTTCTGCCCCAGGCCAGCCCCCATTCACCCCCTAGAGCTCCCAACCCTCGTATAAGGTTGTTCTTTGAAGAGTTGAAGCAATTGTTGTGTGTTCTTGAAGGTTTTGAAGAAAAAGGGAAGTAGATCCAGAAGAAGGGAAGCCATCCAAGCACCATTGTGTTCTCTCAGCAGTTCCTTTGAGGTATATCCCATTTTCCCCATGTTTCTATTCTTAAGGCTTCGTTTAAGACATTCTTGGCTCATTTCCAAGCTTGTATGTGCATGATAATTCGAAATAAGTTGATTGGTCTCTAGATCCAAGCATAGTTGAGCTCCAGGAGCTCAGATCCACTACCTTTATGAGCCCATATTGCATATAAACCTTAGATCTACTCTTTTGGTGCATTTTGAACCCTAAAAACCCCATAGATGGATATCTACATGTAAAGTTGGAAACTTTACGTGTTACTCATTCTCTAGGAGCCCAGATCTACGAATGACATGGATTGGATTCGAGCAAAATCGCATTTTTAGCTCTTGCATGGAGCGGACTCGGTGAGTCGCTCATCTGACTTGGCGAGTCCAGTCGCGAGTCTCCGGGTTTGTCCCCTTTTTGTTATGTCGAGCCGCGTGGTGAGTCCAGGAGGGACTCGGTGAGTTGGAAGCCAAAACTCACCCATATTGGAACTCGGCGAGTCGATGCCCAGACTCGGCGAGTTCAAGGCAATCTCCTTAGATCAAGATCAGACTCGGCGAGTTGTTCATACAACTCGCCGAGTCACAGTATAACTTGTTCATCGGATGAAGATGAACTCGGCGAGTTGTTCATACAACTCGACGAGTGGGATGAAGGACTTGTACATCAGTTTGGAAGGAGAACTCGTCGAGTAGATGCCTAACTCGACACGTAGAAGCAGAATTTAGGTCAGTCGTTTGGACATGGACTCGACGAGTCGGGTCAACTGGAAGTTGACTCTGACTTTGACTTAGGGCATGATTAGGGGTAAAATGGTCATTTTACCCAAAGTTCAGTTAGCAGTTTTTGACTAAGTGATTGGTAGGAATACAGTCAGAGGATTTCCGGAACAGCAGCAACACCAGTCAGACTATTCCCACGAAGATCAGTAGCTACTCCGAGGTGAGTTACCTTCCAGTAGCGGTGGGTCTAAGGCCACAATGCCGGCCCACCAGTAGGAGATGTATGATTAGATGATTATCTCTGTGATATTCATCTAGGGTTGCTACTACCTGTGTTATGTTTATGTGGTTGTATGATATGTGATATATATGCTATGTGGTAGTAGTAGTAGGGGGTGAAATAGTCCCCGGTACCCGGTCGAGAGGACCGAAGGGGGGGGGGGGGGCAGCACCCAGATATGTTAGGCAGTATCCGGTCGAGAGGACCGAAGGGGAGGCCAGCACCCAGATATGTTAGGCAGTATCCGGTCGAGAGGACCGAAGGGGTAGGTCGGGCACCCAGATATGCCTGACAATTTATGTATATTATGTGATTGTATGGTTTGTGGTACAATGGGGGAGCTCACTAAGCTTTGTGCTTACAGTTTACAGTTTTGGTTTCAGATACCTCTTCATCGAAGGGGAAGGAGCTGGCTCGGTAGCGGCACGTCATGCACACACATTGGGTTCCGCATTTATTAGATTTTCCTTGGGATTTATACTTTGATGTTTCGATTGGTTGTATGACTTAACTTTTGAACATGGTTATGTTGTGATGTAGTCTGGTCAAACAATGTTTTTATCTATTAACATTTTCTAAAGTAATGTTTTAAAAACGAAATTTTTGGACGTGAAAATTGGGTCGTTACACTATTGTTGTGGAGATATCGGACACTTAAAGAGAAACTGCCCAAAAGTTGGGACTACGGGAGGGACAGGAAGACTACTTGCTATTGGTCACAATGAAGCAGTAACAGACCCCACAGTAGTCATGGGTACGTTCCTTCTCGATAACTCTTATGCTTGTATCCTCTTCGATAGTGGAGCAGAAAGAAGTTTCGTAAGCCAAAAGTTTAAACACTTACTTAAACAATCCCCATAACTGTTAAAAGAAACCTTCATTGTAGAGATGGCTAACGGAAAGATAGAAAGTTCTAACAAGATCTACATAAGTTGTACCGTCATGCTAGATAATCATTCATTTCTAATCGACCTCATACCAATATCGATCAAGAGTTTTGACATCATCGTAGGCATGGACTGGTTGAGCTTCCATCGTGCCGATATCCCGTGCTTCGACAAAATCATCCGTCTAAATCTACCGAATAATGAAACTCTGTTAATCTACGGAGACAAACCCAGCACGAGTCTTCGTATCATTTCCAGTATTCAAGCCCAGAAGTACTTGCGTAAAGAATATCGCACGTTCCTTGCACATGTTGTCGACACGAGCCAGAAAACAATAGATCTAAAAGACTTTCCTGTAGTATGCGACTTTCTTGACGACTCCCTAGAGGAGTTACCAGGTTTACCTCTGCAACGCCAAGTCGAGTTCAGGATCGACTTAATTCCAGGAGCTACCCCGTAGCCAAATCGCCCTATCGTCTAGCGCCTACTGAGATGAAAGAACTATCCGGTCAACTTAACGAGCTGCTCAGCGAGGGCTTTATAAGACCGAGTTTCTCACCCTGGGGGAGCACCGGTATTGTTCGTAAAGAAGAAAGACGAATCTTTCCATATGTGCATCGATTACAGAGAACTCAACAAACTGACAGTTAAAAATCGTTACCCTCTTCCTCGTATAGACGATCTATTTGACCAAATACAAGGGGCGAGTTACTTCTCCAAGATTGATCTTAGGTCCGGGTATCACCAGTTACGAGTGCTAGAGGAGGATGTCCCAAAAACCGCCTTCTGAACTCTTTACAGACACTATGAGTTCGTAGTGATGCCATTCGGACTGACCAACGCGCCCGCAGTATTCATGGACTTAATGAATAGGGTGTGCTGTCCTTACCTGGATTAGTTCGTCATCATCTTCATTGATGACATATTGGTTTACTCTCGAAGTCAGGAGGAGCATAGCGAGCACCTACGACGAGTCCTGGAAACCCTACGATCGGAGAAGCTATACATGAAGTTCTCTATATGTGAATTTTGGATCCGAAGAGTCGAATTCTTAGGACACGTGGTTAGCGAAGAAGGAATCCACGTGGACCCATCCAAGATTAAAGCTATTGAGAACTGGTCAGCACAAAAGACGCCTACATAAATTCATCAATTTCTAGGCCTTGTTGGCTACTACCGCAGGTTCATTCAGAACTTCTCCCGGATCGTGAAACCCCTTACCACATTGACTAAGAAAAGCGTAGCCTTTAACTAGGGAGAGAAATAAGAGAAGGCATTCCAAACCCTGAAACGAGCCTTATTCACCGCACCGATACTATCCCTTCCCGAGGGGACATATGATTTTGTGGTGTACTGTGATGTGTCCAATCAGGGGCTTGGTTGTGTTCTGATGCAACAAGGTTAGGTCATCACCTACACTTCAAGACAGTTGAAGACACACGAGGTCAACTACACCACACATGATCTCGAATTAGGAGTGGTTGTGTTCGCCCTAAAGATCTGGAGGCACTACCTGTACGGTACGAAGAGCACGATATACACCGATCACAAAAGCCTCCAACACATATTCAACCAGAAGGAGCTCAATATGAGACAACGACGGTGGGTCGAGCTACTCAATGATTACGAATGTGAAATTCATTATCACCCGGGTAAAGCCAATGTAGTAGCAGACGCCCTATGTCCGAAAGAATATTCTGGTCGAAGGACCAGATCATTGAAATTGACCATCCATTCTCACTTATCCGCCAAAATCCGAGAAACCCAAATGGAAGTCCTAAAACCAGAGAACGTGCTGAGCGAAGCCTTGAGGGGAATGGATAAGAATCCTGAGATCATAGGAGACAGAGTTTATTGTTTCATGGACCGGATCTGGACCCCAAAGTTCGGTGGTTATAGGGAGGTTGTCATCATGAACGAAGCTCACAAGACCAAATACTCCATTCACTCAGGTTCGGACAAGATGTACCTTGATCTCAAGAAGTTATATTGGTGGCCAAACATGAAAGATGAGATCGCTACCTTTGTGGGCAAGTGTCTGACTTGTGCCAAGGTGAAGGCCGAATATCAGAAGCCCTCAAGCCTACTACACCAGCCCGAGGTACCTGAATGGAAGTGGGAGATTATTTCCATGGACTTTATTACCAAATTACCCAAATCTCTGAGTGGGTACGACACCATTTGAATAATAGTTGAGCGATTGATGAATTCCGCTCATTTCCTGCCAATGAAAGAAACTTTCAAGATCGAAAGACTCACTTAGTATGGTTACATACGAGCTCACATTCAAATCTTAATTAAACACACTAATAATTAAGGGTAAAACAGACTTCCCGAGGTGTATACACATTTAATACTATCTGGAGTTTACATTCACTACTAGATTTCACCGGTAGTGACGCTGCTGGGGTGAAAACTCTATTCTTTCTTTATATGAACTAGCTTAAAACTATATTTTCATCACTGATGTTTTCACGAGAAAAACTATTACATTTTCGAAGAATCAAACTTACAAATAACCTAGTTTTGGAAAAAGACTACTTTTGCTAGAAAATATGGGATTTTCTAGGGATCAAACTATCTTCAAACTTTGTTAACAACCATTATACTATGCGATTTGTAAAGACTACTTATGAACTCACTAGCTTTATGCTGATACTCGTTTTCAAAATAACTTGTATTCTCAAGTCAACAATAAATAGGTACTGATGCAGCTTTTGGGAAGATGGAGCATATATAAGACCCATCTTTTTTTTTTTTATTTTTATACTCTTGGTCTCTATCAAACTGTATAGAACACGCTTGTATTACAAATATTATATTAATGCAATGGATGTTGTTGTTTGTTGTTACTTTTGTGCATTGTTATGATACTGTACATGACGTCCTCCACCCCAGAACGTATTCTGCCATCCTCAGTTTTGGGGTGTGACAGCCTAGGCTCAGATAATCCCGCTGTGAGTGAGTTAGCATAACCCAAGCTATCCGTGACTCTAAACATACTTGAAATCCCAACATGTCGTTACTGGTTGAGACACTGAAATGGTCCGAAACTAATCTGCCTGAAACACTGAACTACCTGAAATAGCACGCAACTACTTGGCTACTTCCCAAAACCAATCGAGGCCTTCCTGGTCTTAATTTATTCGTCAGTCATCTGAAATACTGAGTTTCTACCTTGTTACTGCACCCAAGGCTGCCATACAGTCGTCCCTTGCGACTTCCGAACACAATCCTTATATTTCAAGAGTTATTACTAGTTATCCTATCATCGTGCCTCTATAAATTCTAAGATCCCCAAACTCCTGCCTTGACCCAACGGTCTCTATCAGGTCCCACCTGCTTAGCTATAATGATACGGGTCTCGTTCTCGGTCTGATTCCAATGGCTAATGTCGATCTTATCTGGGTGCTCAACCTACCCTAGTAAAACTCATTTGAATGAACTGGTGCATGATACGACTGTACTCGCAGAATTATAACACTTCCAACACTATCTGATTGCTAATGAATCCTACGATTACACCCACAAACTTACAACACTTTATCACACTATCTCATTCACTGATTACTAATCCGAACACTTCCGACATTGAGCATACACATGACCTAATATCCAAAGCTGAACCCATGTTTTGACTGGAAACCCCAAACTGAATTCCTAAGGCTTGCTAGCAAACATTTCGAGAACACGATCTCATCACTAGCAAGTTTTTCCGAACTTCCATATCACACTATCCCCAAACCATACAACCATTTGCGCTGTCTTCCTTCTTGGAAAGGATGCGAAACTTATCCCAGTTTCAACACTGCTTCTGCTTCAGAATCCTTGGACGATTCTCCCCCACTTTGATTAAACTAATGTATTACAACATACAAACTAGAGACATTCTCAATCCTTTTAGTTGGATTAGCGTCTAATTTCAAAAACTATTTTGGTATGTACTTGACCCGATTATGAGCATGGTCCTCTTGGGTTGCCTTCATCATAACAATATGTAGGATGAATTCAGGAGAGAAAGGTTTATTTATGATTTATTAATATACGATGAGAATAATATATTAAAGTAGAAATCATATTGTTTAATTAATATTAGTCAAGACTTAATTAAGAATTAATTTTGTGGCTAAAAGAGATTAATCAAACTTAAGGGACTTATTGTGTAATTATAAGATAATTACATAGATGGGATAATGACTCCACAAACGTTGGAGTGGAAGAATTCTATGGGGAAACCCATTAGAAATCGTCCAAGGCTTCTAAAGAGGGAGTTCATGGGCTGCTTAGGACTCAAGCAGTCAAATTTGGGTTTCCTAGCTGTAAAACCTAATAGACAACATATATAACAGACCCTTATGGCCCCAAAAACGTGGTGAATACTTCCTTTAGGGTTTCCAGCCTTTTTTGGTGCCTTCTCTCTCCTCCCTCTTCATCGAAGTTGCATAGTGGGGTTTATGACTCCATTAGAGGTGCAACACTTGAGGCACTAAGCTTTCTGAAACCAAGGATTGATTGTTATTGCTATATAACACTCAAAGGTAATTACTAAACCCTAATTTCAATTATAGCTTATTAGATCTAGGGTTTATGGATTTGGAAAATCAATTGCATGTTCATTAGACAAACTAGATCCAAAGCTATTAGGGTTTGCATGTACACCATATGATTGATGTATTGCTCAAAACCCATCCGTGGTATCAGAGCCTAGGGCTATTTGCTAGTGAATTTGATGCTTATTTGATCGAATTGTGGCTGAAAAAGGATTTTCTGTGTTGTTTCAACTTGACTTGCCAAGTCAACCGGGTGACTCGACGAGTCCAAGCTTAACTTGACGAATCAGAGAGTTAAATGGAGGATTTTTCGGATTTCTTGCCAATTTTTGTTGTGGGATAATTACCAAAACGTTTTTTATTGATAGAAATCGGATTTTTATCATATTGGGTGATTATCTTTGCCAAAATTAAAGATAATTTCATATTAATAAAATAATTATTTCCTTATATGATTAAATTTACTTATTTGAATTATTTGGTGTATTAGCTTGCAAGAAATTGGACTAGATCAAAATTAGATAGTTGCCTTATTTAAATTGTTGATCCAGAATGTTATTGACAAAGTTTGAATAGTTTCAAATTACTCCCTTAAAGGTTTATAGTTTAAATTTCAACCTAAAAGTTTTGTTTTTGAAATTTAAATAGTTAAACCCTAATGTTTTGAAATGTTTCAATACTTTCCCTCAAGTTTTGGAATTTAAAATTTTGATTAATAGTTTAATTATGTAATATATAAATTCTAAAACCCTAGTATTTTGAAAAGTTCAAATTACACCTACATAGTTTTGTTAAGTTAATTAAAAGTTTAATTAAAAAGATAAAGTTAATAAAACCACCTAGTATTTTAAAAGTGTAAAATACACCCTATACGATATATAACATTAAAAGTCTAATATTATATAGATGTATGAGTAAAATTCAATGTTACCTTTAGTAGGCCTCATTCACGAAGCTGGTCTATAAGGGGTGTTTAAGGAAATTGCCTATAAAATGGCGATTGAATGGGTATCCACTCTTACCCACCGCATTCTTGACTACTGGAAGGTCGTTAGCCGAACGGGTAGGATAGGAAGAAACCTTCCATTAAAAGTATAATGAAGTACAAAGCAACTACATGCTTTTAAAATTCCCAAATTCTAGTTACTTTAGGCAAAATGTGAAATTGTATGCTAATCCATGGAATTACACTTCGTACCCTTGTCAAACGTTAGTGGAATGTGTGTGGTTAACCGACACACTAATTTGGGATTGACATTGGTGGTGAAGGTTGACCCGATGTTTATCATAGATCAATGGAGCGTGTGTGGCTAACCGACACATTGATTAGGTGATAGAAGCATTGAGTGCACCACGTGGATTCGTATGATTATCACACCTTGTTTGTGATCCTCGGCATCCCAGTCGCAAACTTAAAGGGCATGATCAAGATTAAACATGCCATTGAAACGTTCAATGAATCTCAAAAGATCTAGGAGTTTCAATTCATTTAAAACTTAAAGTTCATTTTCTTTTTTCATGGTGGAAATTGGTAAATCGTCATTTACCTACCTTCAAATATTATGCAATTAGATTACGACCTCCGTCTTCTAGGTTGTAGAGTATTGTGCTGGATCCTAGCCTTGATGTTTCATTTTGGGTGTTACATCAAGGATTCTTATCAACCTAGCTTACTTGAATTTTCTCCCGTTTTGTAGATGTCTGAATCTTACAATGGTCTTCCAACATCCTTTGGAAAAAGCTTTCCAAATGAAGATGATGTTCCAAGATACGATCAAGGAAATGAGAGTCATGCTTCACTTCCTACACCTCCTTAAATCATTCTCCCTGACCCACGAGTTCAAAGGAATGAAGAGTTCAAGCTCACTCAAGCCCTATTGGCAAGTAAGCACGAAGATGGGAAACCTGTGTGTACACACATCTTAGAGATGAATTCACACATTGATAGGTTAAGATGTTGGGTGTCGATATCTCAGTGATGTTGGCTGTTGACTGGGTTCTTTTGTGACTTCCTGATTTGTATAGTGAGTTCGTAAGAGAGTACTATAAGATGGTTCATGACGTGACCCTCATTGATTTGACCTATTTGCTTATTACTGTTGAATCAAGGATGATATGGCACACTGGTCAAGAAAACTTGATTGGTCGATCAAACTCCCATACTTCATTGGACTCTGGCTACATTGGAAGTCTAGAAAAGGCTAAGATTGTCCCTTGCTATTTACCAAAGGAGTCCATTTGCTTTTACTGCCACGAAAAAGGGCATTGGAGATGAAGCTGCCCTGTTTACTTGGGAGATCTATGAGATGGGAGAGTCAAGACGTATGGCTCTACTTCTGGTAAAATCCATTAACTAACTCTATAAGTTCCTATTTTTGGTTCATAATACATGATGTGATAATATTACATTTTGATGTTTTGCTGGATCGAAGAAAAGAAAGGAAACTTAAGGAAGAAGCGTGTAGAATCTGATCACGAAGAAATGGTCCGAAACTGATCTGCCTGAAACACTGAACTACCTGAAATAGCACGCAACTGCTTGGCTACTTCCCAAAACCAATCGAGGCCTTCCTGGTCTAAATTTATTCGTCAGTCATCTGAAATACTGAGTTTCTACCTTGTTACTGCACTCAAGGCTGCCATACAGTCGTCCCTTGCGACTTCCGAACACAATCCTTATATTTCAAGAGTTATTACTAGTTATCCTATCATCGTGCCTCTATAAATTCTAAGATCCCCAAACTCCTGCCTTGACCGAACGGTCTCTGTCAGGTCCCACCTGCTTAGCTATAATGATACGGGTCTCGTTCTCGGTCTGATTCCAATGGCTAATGTCGATCTTATCTGGGTGCTCAACCTACCCTAGTAAAACTCATCTGAATGAACTGGTGCATGATACGACTGTACTCGCAGAATTATAACACTTCCAACACTATCTGATTGCTAATGAATCCTACGATTACACCCACAAACTTACAACACTTTATCACACTATCTTATTCACTGATTACTAATCCGAACACTTCCGACATTGAGCATACACATGACCTAATATCCAAAGCTGAACCCATGTTTTGACTGGAAACCCCAAACTGAATTCCTAAGGCTTGCTAGCAAACATTTCGAGAACACGATCTCATCACTAGCAAGTTTTTCCGAACTTCCATATGACACTATCCCCAAACCATACAACCATTTGCGCTGTCTTCCTTCTTGGCAATGATGCGAAACTTATCCCAGTTTCAACACTACTTCTACTTCAGAATCCTTGGACGATTCTCACACACTTTGATTAAACTAATGTATTACAACATACAAACTGGAGAGATTCTCAATCCTTTTAGTTGGATTAGCGTCTAATTTCAAAAACTATTTTGGTATGTACTTGACCCGATTATGAGCATGGTCCTCTTGGGTTGCCTTCATCATAGCAATATGTAGGATGAATTCAGGAGAGAAAGGTTTATTTATGATTTATTAATATACGATGAGAATAATATATTAAAGTAGAAATCATATTGTTTAATTAATATTAGTCAAGACTTAATTAAGAATTAATTTTGTGGCTAAAAGAGATTAATCAAACTTAAGGGACTTATTGTGTAATTATAAGATAATTACATAGATGGGATAATGACTCCACAAACGTTGGAGTGGAAGAATTCTATGGGGAAACCCATTAGAAATCGTCCAAGGCTTCTAAAGAGGGAGTTCATGGGCTGCTTAGGACTCAAGCAGTCAAATTTGGGTTTCCTAGCTGTAAAACCTAATAGACAACATATATAACAGACCCTTATGGCCCCAAAAACGTGGTGAATACTTCCTTTAGGGTTTCCAGCCGTTTTTGGTGCCTCCTCTCTCCTCCCTCTTCATCGAAGTTGCTTAGTGGTGTTTATGACTCCATTAGAGGTGCAACACTTGAGGCACTAAGCTTTCTGAAACCGAGGATTGATTGTTATTGCCATATAACACTCAAAGGTAATTACTAAACCCTAATTTCAATTATAGCTTATTAGATCTAGGGTTTATGGATTTGGAAAATCAATTGCATGTTCATTAGACAAACTAGATCCAAAGCTATTAGGGTTTGCATGTACACCATATGATTGATGTATTGCTCAAAACCCATCAGTGGTATCAGAGCCTAGGGCTATTTGCTAGTGAATTTGATGCTTATTTGATCGAATTGTGGCTGAAAAAGGATTTTTTGTGTTGTTTCAACTTGACTTGCCGAGTCAACCGGGTGACTCGCCGAGTCGATAGTGAACTCGACGAGTCCAAGCCTAACTTGACGAGTCAGAGAGTTAAATGGAGGATTTTTCGGATTTCTTGCCTATTTTTGTTGTGGGATAATTACCAAAACGTTTTTTATTGATAGAAACCGGATTTTTATGATATTGGGTGATTATCTTTGCCAAAATTAAAGATAATTTCATATTAATAAAATAATTATTTCCTTATATGATTAAATTTACTTATTTGAATTATTTGGTGTATTAGCTTGCAAGAAATTGGACTAGATCAAAATTAGATAGTTGCCTTATTTAAATTGTTGATTCAGAATGTTATTGACAAAGTTTGAATAGTTTCAAATTACTCCCTTAAAGGTTTATAGTTTAAATTTCAACCTAAAAGTTTTGTTTTTGAAATTTAAATAGTTAAACCCTAATGTTTTGAAATGTTTCAATACTTTCCCTCAAGTTTGGAATTTAAAATTTTGATTAATAGTTTAATTATGTAATATATAAATTCTAAAACCCTAGTATTTTGAAAAGTTCAAATTACACCTACATAGTTTTGTTAAGTTAATTAAAAGTTTAATTAAAAAGATAAAGTTAATAAAACCACCTAGTATTTTAAAAGTGTAAAATACACCCTATACTATATATAACATTAAAAGTCTAATATTATATAGATGTATGAGTAAAATTCAATGTTACCTTTAGTTGGCCTCATTCACGAAGCTGGTCTTATCTATAAGGGGTGTTTAAGGAAATTGCCTATAAAATGGCGATTGAATGGGTATCCACTCTTACCCACCGCATTCTTGACTACTGGAGGGTCGTTAGCCGAACGGGTAGGATAGGAAGAAACCTTCCATTAAAAGTATAATGAAGTACAAAGCAACTACATGATTTTAAAATTCCCAAATTCTAGTTACTTTAGGCAAAATGTGAAATTGTATGCTAATCCATGGAATTACACTTCGTACCCTTGTCAAACGTTAGTGGAATGTGTGTGGTTAACCGACGCACTAATTTGGGATTGACATTGGTGGCGAAGGTTGACCCGATGTTTA
Organism: Lactuca saligna; assembly: GCF_052625555.1. Classification (NCBI taxonomy): domain Eukaryota; kingdom Viridiplantae; phylum Streptophyta; class Magnoliopsida; order Asterales; family Asteraceae; genus Lactuca; species Lactuca saligna. The sequence goes on from NC_136417.1 coordinate 158,290,337, forward strand.
TCATAGGTCAATGGAGCGTGTGTGGCTAACCAACACATTGATTAGGTGATAGAAGCATTGAGTGCACCACGTGGATTCGTATGATTATCACACCTTGTTTGTGATCCTCGGCATCCCAGTCACAAACTTAAAGGGCATGATCAAGATTAAACATGCCATTGAAAAGTTCAATGAATCTCAAAAGAGCTAGGAGTTTCAATTCATTTAAAACTTAAAGTTCATTTTCTTTTTTCATGGTGGAAATTGGTAAATCGTCATTTACCTACCTTCAAATATTATGCAATTAGATTACGACCTCCGTCTTCTAGGTTGTAGAGTATTGTGCTGGATCCTAGCCTTGATGTTTCATTGTGGGTGTTACATCAAGGATTCTTATCAACCTAGCTTACTTGAATTTTCTCCCGTTTTGTAGATGTCTGAATCTTACAATGGTCTTCCAACATCCTTTGGAAAAAGCTTTCCAAATGAAGATGATGTTCCAAGATACGATCAAGGAAATGAGAGTCATGCTTCACTTCCTACACCTCCTCAAATTATTCTCCCTGACCCACGAGTTCAAAGGAATGAAGAGTTCAAGCTCACTCAATCCCTATTGGCAAGTAAGCACGAAGATGGGAAACCTGTGTGTACACACATCTTAGAGATGAATTCACACATTGATAGGTTAAGGATGTTGGGTGTCGATATCTCAGTGATGTTGGCTGTTGACTGGGTTCTTCTGTGACTTCCTGATTTGTATAGTGAGTTCGTAAGAGAGTACTATAAGATGGTTCATGACGTGACCCTCATTGATTTGACCTATTTGCTTATTGCTGTTGAATCAAGGATGATATGGCACACTGGTCAAGAAAACTTGATTGGTCGATCAAACTCCCATACTTCATTGGACTCTGGCTACATTGGAAGTCTAGAAAAGGCTAAGATTGTCCCTTGCTATTTACCAAAGGAGTCGATTTGCTTTTACTGCCAAGAAAAAGGGCATTGGAGACGAAGCTGCCCTGTTTACTTGGGAGATCTATGAGATGGGAGAGTCAAGACGTATGGCTCTACTTCTGGTAAAATCCACTAACTAACTCTATAAGTTCCTATTTTTGGTTCATAATACATGATGTGATAATATTACATTTTGATGTTTTGCTGGATCGAAGAAAAGAAAGGAAACTTAAGGAAGAAGTGTGTAGAATCTGATCACGAAGAAATGGATTTTTGATCGCATGGATTCAAAGATCAGATTTTTGAGCTGCTACTTTAGAGCTAGGATAGATTGCTAAGAAATATGTAATAGCATAGTTTTTCAGTTGAATTGCATTGTATGGACAAGTTTTTCCGCAATAAAATAAATTTTGAGTTTTATCTTATTTATTTATCCTTACAATGGCATGTATGAAAAAAAATTGATGTTTGTGTATTTCTATTATTAGCAAAATGGATTTGGTTCTTAATTAGGTTATTTGTGGAAGTGTCGAGAGTTTACCAAATAGGGTGAGTTTCTCATCGCCCAAGTTTCAAGTGGATAGAAACTTGGAATCATGCGACGTGTATTGTATGATTAATGAAAAACTTTCACATTTGGGAAATTTAGACTAATTCTTTGACAAAGTGTCAATCAAAGGACTAGGAGATCGAGTACACTAGGTCGTACGTTGATCGAGTCTACCACAAGGGTGACACAAATATTCATCATGATTTACTAAAGTTTAGTAAATGTGGTTATACTTATAAGATTGACTGTAATTCTGAGTTGATTAAAAGATTTTCAATCAATAGCAGAACAAATAAGAAGAATCAAGTAGGCAGAATGATAAAAGTTTCTCTATTCTAATAAGAAGGGAGAGTACCTTTTATTGTGTTTTGTGATCGTCGTAATGATTGAGAACCGTATCACGATTGATAATATAAGTGAGTCTTGGTGCAATTGCATGTCTAAGAAGAGAAATCAAGAATTGTAGAAATGGTTAAATCAAGAAGTCAATCATACTTCCTTCCAATATCAAGTCTTAGAGTCAAGATTGTGACTTGAGTGAAAAGTCTTAAGTAGGTTTATAACACTCATCAAATGTGGAATTTGGAAAATTTTTCTTATTCTTGCATATTTGAAATTGGTAAGTTCTGATGTCTTGGATAAGACAAAGATCAACTAGGACCAATTTTGTGAAGTGTTTTGTCTTGATAAAAGCTACACTAACTCTTGAATATTTGTTTGTCAAGAAAAGTTCCTTGATAAGAGAATCTTATATGTCAAGGAGTCAGCGGGAGCCTTAATGGTCTTGGAAGGTTTCAAAAATAGATCCAGAATAAACCTAGTTGATCATCACTAGCATGTGACTTGAGGTTTATAACCTATCATACTCTTATTTTTGTGCCATTCTAGTTGAGTTAACTGTGTATGTGAGTTATATGAGTTCTCATTTGAATGCATAAAGGAAAACACCTTGATCAATGGAAAGTACATTGATAGGCAAGGGTAAGCTGCTTAACAACCTGGAAGCAATGGTGGGCACTCATGCTGTCATGAGACAGGGAATTAAGATTGAACCAGTTCAGTCCATTTGTCACAAACATTGTCTTATGTTTATTGTTATGACAAATTCACATGGATAGGAACACATACACTTTAAAATCTAAGTGTTATAAGGTTTCCATCCTTCATGAAAATGATTATGAGGAAATGCTTTCAATAAGAGAGATTTTAAGGAGATAGTAGTTGTCTAAATTGTATTCTCAAATTCGATTATGATTATGGCATCCCTCTTCATAGTTTGAATTGTGAGATTTAGCAATTAGTCTGAACATTTGGGACTTAGTAACATAAGTTCTGAATTTGTTTAGACACACATGTAGGCTTTCTAAGGCAAGGGTGTATGAAGTTAAGAATCTTAGATAAAGGCTTATCAAAGCATCAGGTATTAGAAATATGAACTTAAGGAATTCAATAAGCATTGTCTTCTGGAAGTTCAGCTATTTTCTGAATACATGTCAAAGCTAGTGGGAGCATAAGTGTTATGCCAATAAGGAAATAATCATCATGTTAGTGGGAGCATGTTGGTAAGTATTGCAAGTTAGCAATATTAGTTATAGAAAAAAAGAGTTATACCTTGGAAAGTCGCAAGGGTTGAAAAGTTGTTTTGCAATAATTAAGGGAGAGAATATTATACTTCATTTCAAATCTAAAGGCTTAGATTGTGGAATGGTTAAACATGAGGAAATTCTATATAAGGAAAGTATAATTGCATTCTCAAAAGTTGGTTATGATTACGACATCCCTTTTCATAATCAAAATTGTGAGAACATGGCACTTATAGAAAAGACTGGTAAAGTATCATGTCTTTATGTAAGACATTATGAATCATGTGCCATACGCTTCGGGTATAGGATCGATTGCTTATGCTATAATGTTTGATCGTTCTAAAATTTTCCAAATGCTTAGCATATTAAGAGGGAAAATGGACTAGAACGGTTTCTGACTGAAATTATTAAACAACTATCAAAGGACAATCTAAGGTTCGCCAAGTATTTGTTGCTTGTGAGTAGTTGGAAGTATAGTGTTGGATGGACTATCTCGACATTATTATAATTAGATCAGGTTCTACTCAGAATGAGTTGTCATATGGAAAATAAGGAAATCCATATTGGGAGTTGGATATTAAGAATTTATGTCTAGATTATAATATTTTATACAAAATGATGTTCAAAGAAATGTACTTTGAGTGAGAGACATCACGTCTATATAAATGTTTTTTTAACAATTTCTGATAGAGAACCTTGTAATTTCATTGGCCAAGTCTTGGTGACTTTTGTGCTATGACCTTACAAAAGGATCGTTGCATAAAATGTTAGAATCTAACATATTCTAATAGTGGTAAGAAATTTGTATTCTTACATTAATGATAAGAATAAGGAATTGTGAAGTGAGCATCATTGGAAAAGTTTTCAATTGATCTATTTCACAAAGCATGGTCCATAGCAAACATAGTGTGCATGCTCGGAGCATCAGACAAATATTGTTGGAATTCAAGTAATTAGTTGATTTTATGAAACAGTAAACAATGAATAATGAGTGATCAATATGGTGATTTAATAATAAGTGTTTTATTTATTCTCAAAATTTTTGAGGCCATATAAGATTAAGTATTATTATTGTGTTTCAGTTTGCATGTTTTGACTTCCAGAATAACTAGATTATTCAAACATCCACAGTCGGTCATACGTTGGGAGTAGGCATGAAGGAAGGCTGGCATGAAGAGTCTGTAGATTGTCTAAAGAGTTTAGACATAGCACAAGTTTGCTGCAAAGTTCATGAGTGGTTTGATAAGATTAGAGTGTTGGATTATACCCACGCTCACTCGAATCACTTCATGGTCTTTATCATGAGTGATTATGAGATGAAAATATTGTCTATTCTTGAAATCAAAACGTGTGAGCTGTTATTTGTTGGTTAGTTGCACATTGATGATAAGTAAATGCACTAGTAACTTTGTGTTATAAAGCTTATTGTTGTGTGTGATTCGGTCAGTAAATGCAAGCGAGCATTTGAGTTGAGGTTTATCCATTCCTTTTATCCAAAGTGGAATAAAATCAATATATGTGGGCCCCTCGATGATTTAGAGATGACACCTAAGTGCTTGGCTAAGCCGGGACTAAGTTGATGTGTCTAATTGTAGTCTGTTGTCGGTTGTCATAAATCGGAATTCGAGAAACAATATAGAGAGAATGAATTAAAATTCATGTCTTGTGTCTAGATGATATCTTGAGAATGGAGGAATATATGACCCCTTATCTAAAGGAAACGTGTACATGATAAGATCAGAGTTGACATCAGCTTTTGAAAGCTACAATTGCTAATCAGGTTCTGAAGTTATGCAAAATAGTTATTAGACTTATCCAAGTGGGAGACTGTTGGATTAGTTTCTAATTTCATAACTATTTTTGTATGTACTTGACCCGATTATGAGCATGGTCCTTTTGGGTTCCCTTCACCATAGCAATATGTAGGATGAATTAAGGAGAGAATGGTTTATTTATGATTTATTAATATATTATGAGAATAATATATTAAAGTTGAAATCATATTGTTTAATTAGTATTAGTCTAGAATTAATTAAGAATTATTTTTGTGGCTAAAAGAGATTAATTAAACTTAAGGGACTTATTGTGTAATTATAAGATAATTACATAGACGGGCTAATGGAATCCATAGAAGTTGGAGTGGATGAATTCTATGGGGAAACCCATTAGAAATCGTCCAAGGCTTCTAAAGAGGGAGTCCATGGGCTGCTTAGGGCTTAAGCAGTCAAATTAGGGTTTCCTAGTTGTAAACCCTAATAGCCAGCATATATAAGGAACCCTGATGGCCCGAAAAACATGGTGACTACTTCCTTTAGGGTTTCCAGCCGTTTTTGGTGCCTCATCTCTCCTCCCTCTTCATCCAAGTTGCTTAGTGGTGTTTGTGACTCCATTAGAGGTTCAAAATTTGAGGCACTAAGCTTTCTGAAGCCAAGGATTGATTGTTATTGCTATATAACAATCAAAGGTACTAAACCCTAATTTCAGTTATAGTTTATTAGATCTAGAGTTTATGGCTTTGGAAAATCAATTGCATGTTTATTGGACAAACTAGATCAAAAGCTATTAGGGTTTGCATGTACAACATAGGATTGATTTATTGCTCAAAACCCATCACTTTTTACCATCCCATGACCAATCTGCAGGAAACCACACTTAACATTGCTATTGTTTCAATACCAACCCATTTAAAAGATTACACAACTTCTATGAACTCGCTGAAAACTCCCCGTATCCACAAATAAGGAAATGACCTTTCACCATCCGCTAATAATACTCGGTATGTAATTGGCATATGAACTCTCTTGAAAATATAGTTCAAGCATAGACAGAGGATAACCCAGAATTACACTTACTCAACCCTCGCAACGAAAGGCTCCACTATGCAGTTTCCAGTATGCGTTGCACTGAATTTGGCCCTATTGGCCTCTTAAAAGCTGATATGAAGTCTTGGGTCATCTCCAGAGACCCTCCAGTATAAGCAACTAATCTAGTTCCCTCTTCCTAACGTGCTCCAATTCAATTTACCATTCTTGGGGTCTGAAATATCATTCAGGGTCTTGCACCCCGAGATACCCACGATCTCCCTGCTATCATCCTATAGTATGTTCTAGTACCTTACCTTCTTCGTTTCCTCATCTATTGTATACTGTGATACCATATAAGCTCTTTCCCGAGACTTGGCAGTGATCTCTGCTACAGCCTCCATCGTCTGGCGGATATCTAACAACTCTTACGCCAACTGTTACACCTTACTCGCTTGGGCATACTGTTCCTAGAATCTAGTCTAATAGTCATCCAATGACATAACAACATATACATCATCATTCAACCTTCTACCAAGCTCTTCTCCTTAATCACGTACCCTATCCTTTGGGAGGTAGGAAGCAAGTTTGTCCTTGTCCCCTTACGAGACTATAGCTGGTACAGAAACCAATTAGCAACATTTGCCAATCATCTACTGCTAGCAATGGGGTCCCTAGCCCCATGATAATCTAGAGTTTCTCATTCTATGAAATCCCGAATCATCAGCGTACGCATCGTTATCCGGGCTGCTATCTCAGTACATAATGCACTCATCCGCTCATCACAAATCTCTAAAATGCCCTCCTTGATCATATTGAAGATCACAAGAGTCTGGTCAATGATACTGTGTGTACTCTTAGATGGAATGAAACCCCTCTCTGACCATCAATATGCTCGGTAATAAACCATAAAAGTCATCATAATACTCATCATAACTCGAGGAATCTCATACACTACAAGTTCCCTGGGTTCAACTCAGCCTTCCTTGATTCGAGTACGGATCCTCTTATTTCAGTAGTACGGGCCCATACTGTTGGATTAGTGTCTAAGTCCATAACTATTTTGGTATGTACTTGACCCGATGGTGCATGGTCCTTTTGGGTTGTCTTCACCGAAGCAACTTGATAGGATGAATTATGGAGAGAGAGAATTAATTATGATTTATTAATATATTATGAGAATAATATATTAAAGGGGAAATCATATTGTTTAATTAATAATTAGTCAATAATTAATTAAGAATTAATTTTGTGGCTAAAAGACATTAATTAAACTTAAGGGGCTAGAACTGTCAATTGTATGATAGTTGAATACTGGGCTAATGGACTCCATATTAGAGGGGTAGACAAACTCTATGGGGAAACACATTAGAAATCATCCTAGGCCTCTATGGAAGGAGTCCATGGGTTGCTTAGGGCCTAAGCAGTCAAATTAGGGTTTTCTTGTTAGATAAACCTAATAGCCTCACTATTTAAGGACCCTAGGGCGCCAAAAACATGGCCAACTGATCCCTTAGGGTTTTTACCCATTTTTGGTGCCTCCTCTCTTCTCATGCTTCATCCTCTTGGTCTTGGTGTTTGTGAGCCATTAGAGGAGTGACACTTGTGACTCTAAGATTTCTAAAGCCATTACAAAGAGGATTTGAGATTATTATTGCTACATAACAATAAAGGTAAGATCTAAGCCCCATTTTTGTGTTAATATTGATTATCCAGCCTGTGCCACATGCGACTTAACATATTCACTTAATAGATAGCTCACATTACTAAGAGTCCCACAAGGCACAAAGCAAGAAACATTCAGACAATTGGAAAAACTAACCACATATTCAGGCCATCACTAACTAATTTGTACTAGCATACAGTTGATAAAGTTGAGAAACATATAACAGGCACATAAGGCATCCTCCCTAGATCCTTAGTCCTAATGATCATGCAATTCTCATAAAGCTAACACATGTCATAGGCACATATGGCATCCTTCCTAGATCCTTAGTCCTAACCTATCATGCAATTCTCATAAAGATGATACACGTATGATAACATAAACTTGTATGGGTAATTTGGAAGCACTTAAATGAGCTCGGCTTATTTCATGCACCACACCCTTTTCTCTTTCCAAAGTTCTTATGTCTTTTCGAAATTCAATTCTCTTTCCTAAATTCGTTTTATAAAAATATTTCCAATTGAAAATTTTCATACAAAGCCCTCAGTTTGAGTTCAGACACACCCGAGAGTGTGCCTGACTCCCTCAAACCAAGGCTATGATACCAACTTGAAACATCCTAAAAGTACAGTCCAAAAATTTCATCTTAAATCAATAATAAAACCATAATTATCTTTCAAAATAAAAATCATAAATCGTGTATCTCAAGAATATCATGACATTTGTAAAATATATTAGAGGATAAACATCCCATGCTGAATAAATGATGTGCGCACTGCAATCTTCCCGAGCTCCTCTTTTGCAAACTGAAGCACCTGAAACCAAAACTGAAACTATAAGCATGAAGCTTAGTAAGCTCCCCCAAACTACCAGATACCATACAAAAACACATATCACATATACTGGGCCTTACCCACTACATTGGGGCTCGCTCGGCATCAGACCGACGTCCGATATAAATTGGGCCCCGCCCGGCATCGGATCGATGTCCAGAATAATTTGGGCTCCGGCCGACATCGGATCGAAGTTCGGAATAAACATAACATAACATAAACATGAGCATATAACATAAGCACATATACTGCATCGAGCTTGCCCAACATCAGACCAAAATCCAGAACACATAACATATAACATAATCATGCATGAATTATAAAGACATCAAGCATAGATAAATACTTCTCGGGATAACCTCGACATTAGAACGATGTCAGGAAATATATAAACTGCATCGAGCGAACCCCGACATCAGGCTTACCCCAATATGCTACTGCTATATAAACAGGCCAACATTGGTGCCTTAGACCCGTGCCTACTAGAGGAAAACTCACCTCACACTGCTGAAGTCTGGCTAGCAAAACCCTAGCTGCTGGATGACAAATTCCCGAATCTGTCAACATCAAAATAACACCTAATTAATAATTGGGTCACCAACACAATTCCATAAGTCCATGCTTGGGGGTAAATGACTACTTCACCCCTAACTTAGCTTTACTCAAGCTCAAGGCCCAATCCAAAGGCCCAAAAAGTCTAATAATGAACTAAGGCCCAACTATGGCCCAATTTTCGAAATTGGGCCCAAACCTCTATATGGTCTTCCATTAAGGCCCATCCATTTATTCATGGTCCAACACTTGACATGCTGATGGCCCAATATCTCATAATCATCAAGGTCTAGACTATGGCCCATCTTTGGCCCAATTTTCCAAATTAGGCCCAAACCCCCATATGTGCCTTACCCTAAATCCCATATAAATATTCTAGTCCATATGATCATTCTTGGATGACCCATTATTGGCCCATTACTAAAACCCAAAAGAAAGGCCTAACTCAAGGCCTAAGTGAAATTAGGGTTTCACATAAAATGACGATTAGGGTTAAGTGTTTCTCACTTAACCTATTAAGGACTTAATCCATTAAGACCACTAATCTACTAGATACATCATATGGTGTAATTGGGCTTAATATATAGTCCAATTCCAATGGCACATATGTGGATCCTAATAAGTCCAAGGCCTAAAATCCAATATTAGGGTTTTCTAAACCTTAATTAGGGTTTCCCACCCATTTATGGCCCATTAGGCCTAAAACTGAATCTTTAAGCCCATTTGGGTTTCATTAGGTCAAATAGGGTTTTTCCTAGTAGGGACCACCCGCTACCACCTCGGGTAGTGGTGGTTAATGGCGGCGATCACCACCTCACGGTGGTGGTTTGGTTCTTTTCATTATTCTTTTTGCTATTTACAATTACAATGCTTTAATCCAAACTAAGCATACACACTAACTATCATAAACACTCACACACAACCACCCAAGTGGCGGTCGGCGGTGGTGTCACAACCCCCAACCTAAACGGCGGAAACGTTCGGGGGAGGATGACTTCATGTGGTAGCGTAACAAGTGAATGCATAGTAAACAAAGCAATATAACCATCATATATATATAATTGAAAGTTTACATTTGTCAAAAGTTACATGTTCAAAACCAATTACAAATATGATGTCAAAACATGAGATTAAACTGGCACCGCAGCATCTCTTCATCAAAAGCATAATGATACCTATAGTTACTGAATCCCTGGGACATACAAGTAATTTTGAAAGAGTAGATCAACATTTAAGCTGGTGAGTTTCATAAGTATTTAATGACAATGTTTGTATGAAACGAAATATCTTGTCCTTGTTTGTTTGTGTTTAGAAAATCCTGTATTTTCTACTAGTATAAAAGTAGCCTTCCTTCCAGACCAAAGTTTGTTTCCAAAATGTATGTAAGTGTAAAAGTAACCAATATGTTTGAAAACCTCGTAAATCAATGTATTTTTAATACTTCTAGTGAGCTTTATAACCATACTATTTACTCGGAATGCCTATACACAACGTTCTTCAGGCGTTGGAATGTTATGATGTTTGTCACCCCAAACAGTGGACTGTAGCTAACAGTCAAGGCGCGGGTTGTCAAGCCCGTATAGATCTATACACAAACACCATGCTCCCCCTCCAAGGGATTCTGGTATATAATACAGGACTTGAAATGTGTACTCGAAGCTACGTGAAGTAAATGTCTCACAGAACCGTAGTATAAAAACATATTTACGTGTCGAAATGTTCGTTTGTTATTGTACATGAAAGTGATTTCTTGAAATCGTGTTTCTAGTATGTAAAAGTTAGCAATATCCTCATAAAACTATACCTATTATAGTTTTCTAAAAGTGCCTCGTTTGTTTTAGAATATCTAGAAAAGGAATCACTTGTTATGAAAGCATAGATTTTTCTAGACTCTAAGATAGACACATATACATTAAATCTAGGAAAAATGTTTAGTTTATACATGCATTACAACAATTTATAGTTTCAAAGATAGAATGCTATTGTAATATATTTTGTATATGAGAGTTCCCTATAAAGTTTATAAATCACATATGATTCTACTTAATAAAAGTGTATAATAATCTTTATATATAACACCCGATAATAGTCGTGTGTTTTACTTGTATTCCCCCCCTTAGAAAGCATATAAAAGCGTTTAGAATATTTAAAAGTGTTAATTAAGGGGTATGAACTCACTTGAAAGTTTGAAGATAGCGAGATGGAAAACCGGGCAGAGTTTCGTCTCAGGAAACGGATTTTTCTTGGGATTGTCGGGAATCTCGGGAGTAAAATCGACCTTCGGGACTTGCACAAAATGATCAGGGCTTCGGGGTAGTCCGGGCACGGAAAATGAGGTAAAACGCAAGAAAAGTGAGAGAGAATTAGCAATTTTTCCGGGAACCCTCGCATCCTATTTATAGGAGGCTGGAACCGCCTCGGTCCGCGGGGCGTACGCGTACATCACGCATGACTGGGTCCTCAACTGCCTCGGACTTCGGAAGGGACGGGGGGTAGGCTCGCATAGGTGTGACGTGGACGATCCGAGGCCAAGGCCTTGAGTACGCGAGGCGTACGAGGGTACGCGGCGCGTACTTCGGCCCTATCTGCTGACTCCTTCGGATAATACCAAGAATTTATAATTAAATAAATATATAATTTATTTAATACTTCAAAAATTCATATCTTCTTCATACGAACTCCGTTTTCGACATTCTTTATATCCCCGCGAAGGGGAGACCACACTCTACAACTTTTGTTTAGACTCCATCGGCAAATTCCGAATTTATTTTTATTATTTATTTATTAAAACGACGTGATTAAGGAATTTCTTTAAAAATTCATATCTTCTTTATCTAACGTCAGTTTTTGCCAGACTTTTTACCGCTGAAATACCATTGTCGAGACCTTCGATTCTCGTTTAGGTCATTCCGGCCAAAAGTTGCTTGATTTCCGATTCGAGTTTTTAGTTGTCTGTTGCTAAGCCGAAATTGGAAAAATCTTAATTTCAATATACGAAGCCGGGTTTGGGCATTTTTTTTACGTACGATCCCGGTTTAATGATATAAAACATAGTAGGTTGTTAAATAGAAACCTTTTGGACATTTTATTATCAATGTTAATTTTTATTAACTCAAAAATGGTTACAATACTTGACCTATTAGGCCATTACAAAGAGTTGAAATATCGGGTTGTCACATCATCCCCCCGTTAGAGGGAATTTCGTCCCAAAATTTAAAGTAGTACGGACACTAGTGAACATGAAAGAGATGAGGGTACTTTTGTTTCATCTGATCTTCGCGTTCCTATATGAATTCAGGTCCCCGCTTGGCGTTCCAGCGAACCTTCACGATTGGTATGCGACTTTGTTTTGTTTGTTTGACCTCTCGGTCCATGATTTCTACAGGTTCTTCCACAAAGTTGAGGCTCTCGTTGATCTCGATTTCGTTGAGTGGAATAACAAGAGTGTCATCGGACAGACACTTTTTCAAGTTTGAGACGTGGAAGGTTGGATGTATGTTACTAAGTTCACGCTGTAGGTTAAGCTTGTAAGCCACAGGGCCGATTCTGGCAAGAATCTCGAAAGGCCCTATGTATCTTGGATTTAGTTTCCCACGCTTCCCAAAGTGTATTAAATCCTTCCACAGTGAGACCTTTAATAAAACGTGGTCTCCTACCTGGAATTCCAAAGGTTTCCTCCTTTGGTCTGCATAGCTTTTCTGCCGGTCTCTAGAGGCTTTCAATCGTTCACGAATCTGAACGATCTTCTATGTCGTTTCTGTTGGATAAGGTGTCTAAGTCCATAACTATTTCTGGTATGTACTTGACCCGACCCGGCATGGTCCATTTGGGTTGCATGGCACCATGCAATTGGATAAACTAAATGAGAGAAATAACGCTTGGAGATTATTAATATATTATAAGTTCTAATATATTAATAATATTATTTGATTAGTTTGATCAAGAATTAATTTAGAATTAATTAAGTGATCAAAAGATAACTAATTAAATATATGGGTTGATTAAGTAAATCATCCATATCTTGTATAGTGGGCTAAAAGGCTCCATGGATCATCAAGTTGGGTTCCACCCATAGGATGCTCCATGGATGCTCCATGGGAGTTACAAACCCATGGGTCATGGAAATGAAGAGTCATGACACATTAGGGTTTAACCCTAGATGTGTCAACACTATATAAGAAGCATAATCTCCACCAAAATCGGTTGCAACAAAGAAATAGAGGGCTTGGCCGATTTGAAGAAGTGAGTATACTCTCATAAGTTCTTCCAAGAGCATTTGGTGTTGTGTGAAGCATTTGAGGCATCACCACTTGGGGTGCTAGGCTCACAAGGTTTCAAGGAACACAAGCAATAACAAGGTAAGTTATTCTATCTATACTTTATGTTAAATTGTTCCCCATGTATGCTAGTTAGGAATATAACCTTGGAATTCAACTTTGCATGACAAATTAGACAAACATAGATCCAAGGTTATTAGGGTTGCATGTACACTTAGGAAGTGTTAGAATGCTCAAAACCCATCAGTGGTATCAGAGCCTAGGCTTGTTTGTTCTTATTTGTGCTTAAAAGTTGAAAACAGAATCGAAAATTTGCTGTCTGCGAATGGACTCGTCGAGTCTATAGGGGGGACTCGTCGAGTCCATGTGTATCTTCAACCAACTCGGCGAGTCATGTTCATGCACTCGGCGAGTAGGGTCGAATGAGTGCAGAATTTCGATTCAGTTGCTGGAAAATGAATTAGAAACATTACCCTAAACTGTTTTAGTAAATGTAAACTTGTTTTTGGTGGTGTAATGTTTTGCTAATTCATTTACAACAACTAGTTATCAAAATTACAAAGTTTTATGTAATTTTTGATTATGTTCATATTCATGTTCTTGTTCTTATGATGTTTTAGATGATCATAGGAATTTTTGTAACCTATTTGGTAGTTTAATTCTTGATCATAATGTGTTTTAATGGAGTTCATAACTTATCCTTAAGTTATGGAAAACCAAGAGTCACACTTGAGTTAAAACCATTAAGAAAACACAAGAGTTATAAAAATGAAGAGTCTTCATTTTATGACTCTATTAAACTCATAAGTTACAAGAAATGAAAAGTTTTGAAAGTTACAAAACTTGCCCTCAAGTTTTGGAACAAGTAAAGTTAAGTTAAAACTTTAGTTCCAACCCCTAGAATTTTAAAAGTTAAAATTCAACCCTTATACTTATATTATGATGATTTAATAATTATATATATATGTATAAGAACAAGTCGTTTTACCGCTAGTACGCCTCATTCACGAAGCCGGTCTATAAGGTGGGTATAAGGTTGTTGCCTATAAAATGGTGACTTAATGGGTGAATATTCTCACCCACCGCTTGCTTGACTGGTGGAGGGTCGTTAGCCGAACGGGTAAGACAAGGACTTATAAATTCTCATTCAAAGTATGATGAATATATAAAGTAACTAAATGTTTATTAAATTCCCAATCTTAGTTACTTTAGGAAAAATGTGAATAAGGTGCTAATCCATGAAATTACACTTTACACTTTGTCTGAGTTGTTGGTGGAGCGTGTGTGGTTAACCGGCACACTAACTTGGACTTAACAAGGTAGGTAAAGGGTGACTTAAGGTTTATTATAGTATCGGTGGAGCGTGTGTGGTTTACCGGCACATCGATTGAGTGATAAACTTTAAGGGTACCAAGTGATTTGCATGGTTACTTCACACCTCGTTTTGTGATCCTCGGCATCCCAGTCACAAAACCTGGAGGGCACTCCCGAGATTGAAACATGCCTTTGAAAAGTTCATTGGATCTCAAAGAAGCTAGGAATTTCTAAAACCAATAAAAACTAAATATTTATTATTTCGGTTTTCGTGGTGGAAATTGGTGAATCGTCATTCACCTACCTTTCAAATATGGTATAGCTTAGATTACGGCATACCTCTTCTAAGTTATATTATATTGTGATTGGGTCCTAGCCTTAATATTACATTTGGGTGTTTTATTAAGGACTCTCTTAAATCTAAACTAAACTTGTTCTTCTTTTTCAAATGTCTTCAACTAATGCTTCTGGATCGAATCCTAATGGCTCCTTTACTCTTATGAGTCTATGTGGGAAAGTCACCTTTGATGGATCCAACTTCAATAAGTGGATCAGAAACATCAAGATGATTACCCGCTACGAGGACAAAGAATATGTCCTTGACAAGGAGCTTAAGGAAATTGACGAGTCCACTGCAACTCCCCAGGAGATCGCTGACTTTCATACTCATGAAAGAGATGCAACCAAGGTGGCTTGCATCATGTTAGCCACCATGACAGCTGAACTCCAAAAGTCTTACGAAGACTTCTACCCTTATGAAATGCACCAAGATTTGATGGAAAGATACCATCAAAGTGCACGACAAGAGAGGTACGAAGTCATATGCTCCATGATAACAACCATGATGATGGACGGAGAGTCCGTCACGAGCCACATGCAGAAAATGCAAAGGTATGTGGATCGGTTGCTGAAGCTCAATGTGAACTTCCCTGAGGAGCTTGCAATAGATATCATTTTGCACTCCTTACCATCGTGCTATGATCAATTCCGCATGACATATCACATGAACAAGGAAGAGGTCACCCTCAGCAAACTTCAGGGACTTCTCAAGACCGCAGAAACAGGTCTTAAGGGGAAGTCGGTTGCTATCACTCCTACTCCAGAAACAACTCCGGTCTTGGCAATCGGGAAAAGTCGAGGGAGGAAGAGAAAGAGATCTTCAAAGGGTACCAAGGCTCGGACCCTTGATGGCTCTTCTTCAAGTGGAACCAAGAAAGGTTTCATTACTCCTTCTTCTGACCCAAAAGAGGCTGAATGCTTCTATTGCCATGAAAAAGCTCATTGGAAGCGGAACTGCCCAAAGTACCAGCAAGATGTAAAGGATGGGAAAGTCAAACCCAACCATGCAGGTATTTACACTATCATTTCTAATAACTCACCCCATTCGAAATCTTGGGTCCTTGATACAGGTTGCGGAATTCATATTTGTTGTGACTTGCAGGGACTAGGAAGAAGTGAGAATGTGGAGCAAGGAAGAATAAACTTAATCATGGGGAATAGGAAAGTTACACCTGTCACCAAGATTGGAGTTTATACTTTATCGCTAAGTAGTGGGTTAAATTTAGATTTGAATAAATGTTGTTATTCGCCAGAAATGGCAAGAAATATTATTTCCTTTCATGCATTGTACAAACAAGGTTTCACCTTTTCGTTTGATAATGAAGTTGGTTCGATTAATGCTTTCTTTGATAATGTACTTTATTTTAAAGCATTACCTTGTGATGGTGTGTATGAAGCTGTATCTATTGTAGATAACTTAGGAAATAATGTTTTGTGTATTGATTCTACTAATAATAATAACTTGGATAAAGCATCGTTATGGCATTGTCGTCTTGGACATATAAGCAAGAAACGCATAGGCCAACTCCAAAAGGATGGAGTCTTGGAGTCGTTTGACCTAAAGTCAAATGATAGTTGCGAATCATGCTTACTCGGAAAAATGACAAAGTCACCCTTCACAGGCTCATGTGAAAGGGGTGAAGGTTTGTTGGACCTTATACACACGGATGTGTGTGGACCATTCAAACATGCCACAAGAGATGCTAATCGTTATTATTTGACTTTTACTGATGATTACAGTAGATAGGGATATGTCTACTTAATCAAGCATAAGTCAGAGACTTTCGAGAAGTTTAAGGAATTTAAACAGGAAGTCGAGAATCAATTGGGCAGGAACATTAAGATGCTTCGATCCGATCGAGGTGGTGAGTATCTTAGTTCAGAGTTCCTCGACTATCTAAAGGAATGTGGGATTGTCTCACAATTGACACCTCCCAGGACACCGCAGTTGAATGGTGTGGCTGAGAGGCGTAATCGAACCTTGTTGGACATGGTTCGTTCCATGATGAGTCGAGCTTCCCTACCAATCTCATTCTGGGGGTATGCCTTAGAGACTGCCGCCCATATCCTTAATCTAGTCCCTACAAAGAAAGTTGCCAAAACTCCTCACGAGATGTGGACTGGTAAAGTACCTAAACTAGACCACATCAAGATTTGGGGCTGCGAGGCTTTCGTGAGACGCGAGACTCATGATAAGCTCGAACCCCGAAGCGAGAGGTGTATTTTCATCGGCTACCCACAGCAATCCTTTGGTTACCTCTTCTACAGACCTAGTGACAATGTGGTCTTTGTAGCAAGAAGAGGAGTCTTTCGAGAAAGAGAGTTTATAAGCCAAGGAGACAGTGGGAGGCAAGTTGATCTTGAAGAAATTCAAGAGTCAAGTGGTGAAGGAACTTCAAACTCTAGCCCTCAACTTGAGGAGGAAACTCCTGTTGAGCCAATTGACGAATCTGTACCTCTGAGGCGTTCCACGAGAGTTAGGAGTGCACCTGAGCATTACTATGGATTCCATATTACTGCAGAAGGTGAGACACTTATTAGTGATGAGACACTAGTAAGTCAAGATGACCCTAACAGCTACGAGGAAGCCATGGCGGGCCCTGAGTCTGCCAAATGGAAAGAGGCTATGGATAGCGAGATACAATCCATGTATGACAATCAAGTTTGGAACTTGGTTGAGAATGTACCAGGTCGAAAGACTGTAGGGTGCAAATGGGTCTTCAAAAAGAAGACCGACATGGATGGTAAAGTACACACTTATAAGGCTAGGCTGGTTGCAAAGGGCTTCTCTCAAATTCCTGGAGTGGACTATGATGAGACCTTTTCTCCGGTAGCCAAGATTAAGTCTATTCGGGTTCTGTTAGCCATAGCCGCATTTCATGACTATGAAATTTGGCAAATGGATGTCAAAACCGCTTTCCTTAATGGGAAGTTGGCTGAAGATGTTTACATGAGTCAGCCAGAGGGTTTTGTCAGTAACGAGTACCCTAATAGAGTGTGTAAGCTTGAGAAATCCATTTATGGATTAAAGCAAGCACCTCGCAGATGGAATCTTTGCTTTGATGAAAAGGTCAAGGAATTTGGCTTTTCTAGGAGTGAAGATGAATCTTGTATATATGTCAAGGCTAGTGGGAGTATAGTTAGCTTTTTGGTATTGTATGTGGATGACATACTACTCATAGGAAATGACGTTCCAACCCTACAGGAAGTAAAGTCCTGGCTTGGAAAGTGTTTCGCTATGAAGGACCTTGGTGAAGCTGCCTATATTTTGGGGATAAGGATCTTGAGAGATCGGAGTAAAAGACTAATTGGACTTAGTCAAAGTACCTACTTGGAGAAGATTCTGAAGAGATTCAGAATGCAAGACTCCAAGAAAGGAGAGTTACCTATCCAGAGTAACGCCAAACTGAGTAAGACACAAAGCCCTAGCACTGAGGCTGAGATAGCAGAAATGAGTCGAATACCTTATGCTTCGGCTGTAGGTTCGATCATGTATGCTATGACGTGTACTCGACCTGATGTAGCCTTTGCCTTGAGCATGGTTAGCAGGTTTTCAGGGGAACCCTGGCAAGGCACACTGGATTGCGGTAAAGAATATTCTCAAGTACCTACGAAGGACTAAGGACTGGGTCCTTACCCTCGGTGGGAGTGATGACTTGAGAGTTGTAGGGTATAGTGATGCTAGCTTCCAGACTGATAGGGATAACTTCCGCTCTCAGTCGGGCTGGGTCTTTACCCTAAATGGAGGAGAAATTTCTTGGAAGAGTTCCAAGCAAGAGACAGTGGCAGATTCTACTTGTGAATCAGAGTATATTGCAGCTAGCGAAGCAGCAAAGGAGGCGTTATGGCTGAGGAACTTCATTGGAGACCTTGGAGTTGTACCAGCTATTAAAGAGCCGATGGAAATTTTCTGTGATAGTGAAAGTGCTGTTGCCTTAGCCAAGGAACCAAGGGATCACGGGAGATCCAGACACATCGACAGAAAATACCATTTCATCAGACATCGGATCGAAGAAGGACTCCTCGTGGCAAAGAGGGTATCATCAGATGAGAATCCGGCAGATCCCCTCACGAAGGGACTGACTCGGGTTAAGCATCTCCAGCATGCTCGGAGCATAGGGCTGAAGGATGATATTAGATTTAGTAGTTAGATAATCTTGAAATTTGTAAAGTGTAATTGACATTTGATGATGAATAAAAGTGTTTTATTTATGAGTAAAGTGTTGCTATCTCTTGTCGATCGTTTACTATATTTCTTTTGCATGTTTTGACTTCCAGAATAATTTTGTTTGGTATAACATATTATTCAAACCTCCACAGTCGGTCATATGTCGGAAGTAGGTATGAATCAAGACTGTCATGTTTGGTTGTAGAGGTCTGGGACAAGGCTACAACAATCATGAGTGCTCATAAGTTCTGAGCATTGGACTCAACCCACGCTCACTGGAATCACTTCATGGAATTCTATCTCGAGTGATCGTGAGACGGTAATATCATATAAGTCTTTAAACCTAGAAATATGATTTGTTACTTACGAGTTGGTTATGCATTGATTGTACGAAAAACGCATTGGTAACTCGATGTTATAAAATCGTGCTCTTATGTGTAATTCAATGAGTAGTAGAACAAACATATGAGTCGAAGTTTATCTGTTCCTTCTTGGATTAGAAGCTGATATCTGGGCCCCTCGATGATTTTGTTTTGACCTATGTACCGGGCCCGGTCAGAACTAGATTGATGTGTTCAATAAAGTTCTTTGTCAAACAAATCGGAAATCGGGAAACAAATGTTGGACAATAAGTAAGACATTGTTCCATGTATTTGTCTGACTGATATCTAGAACAGAGGATTATATGATCACTTATCTTAAATGGCGTACCATCATCTTCTCAAGTTTCGAGAAACCTTGTAAAGAGCTACGATTGCCGATCGGTTCCTGAAGTCATACTTGTAGTAATAGTTACTAGACTTATCCAAGTGGGAGACTGTTGGATAAGGTGTCTAAGTCCATAACTATTTCTGGTATGTACTTGACCCGACCCGGCATGATCCATTTGGGTTGCATGGCACCATGCAATTGGATAAACTAAATGAGAGAAATAACGCTTGGAGATTATTAATATATTATAAGTTCTAATATATTAATAATATTATTTGATTAGTTTGATCAAGAATTAATTTAGAATTAATTAAGTGATCAAAAGATAACTAATTAAATATATGGGTTGATTAAGTAAATCATCCATATCTTGTATAGTGGGCTAAAAGGCTCCATGGATCATCAAGTTGGGTTCCACCCATAGGATGCTCCATGGATGCTCCATGGGAGTTACAAACCCATGGGTCATGGAAATGAAGAGTCATGACACATTAGGGTTTAACCCTAGATGTGTCAACACTATATAAGAAGCATAATCTCCACCAAAATCGGTTGCAACAAAGAAATAGAGGGCTTGGCCGATTTGAAGAAGTGAGTATACTCTCATAAGTTCTTCCAAGAGCATTTGGTGTTGTGTGAAGCATTTGAGGCATCACCACTTGGGGTGCTAGGCTCACAAGGTTTCAAGGAACACAAGCAACAACAAGGTAAGTTATTCTATCTATACTTTATGTTAAATTGTTCCCCATGTATGCTAGATAGGAATATAACCTTGGAATTCAACTTTGCATGACAAATTAGACAAACATAGATCCAAGGTTATTAGGGTTGCATGTACACTTAGGAAGTGTTAGAATGCTCAAAACCCATCAGTTTCTCGTATGATTTCTGGACCGGTAAGAGTGCTTTCAGGAACTCTTCCTTTAGCTAACTGGGTATCGCCAACTTCAGTCCAGCACAGAGGGGATCTGCACTTTCGACCATAGAGGGCTTCGAACGGAGCAGCCTTTATGCTTGTATGATAACTATTGTTGTATGAAAATTCAACAAGGGGTAAATGGATATCCCATGCCTTTCCAAAGTCAATCACACAAGCTCTCAGCATATCTTTTAAAGTTTGTATCGTTCTCTCACTCTGCCCATTTGTTTGTGGGTGGTAGGTTGTACTCATGTCTAGCTTAGTCCCCAGGGAACCTTGTAGTGACTGTCAGAATCTGGAAGTGAATCTACTATCTCGGTCGGAGATAATGGATATCGGAACACCATGCAGTCGCACTACTTCCCTTAAGTAAGTTCTTGTAAGATTTTCCATTTTGTCAGTCTCCTTGATGGGTAGGAAATGCGCGGATTTGGTCAAGCTGTCGATGATGACCCATATGGTATCGAGTCCACCCATCGTCTTGGGCAACTTGGTTATGAAGTCCATAGTAATCCGTTCCCATTTCCATTATGGAATCTCCGGTTGTTGTAGTAATCCTGAAGGTTTCTGATACTCGACCTTAACCTTAGCGCAAGGAAGGCATTTACTTACGAAGGTAGCAATTTCTGCTTTCATGTTAGGCCACCAGTACAAGTTCTTAAAATCCAGATACATCTTATCTGAACTCGGGTGAACGGAATACCTCGTGTTGTGTGCTTCAGTCATTACTACGTCTCTGAACCCGCCATGTTTCGGCATACAGATTCGGTTCATAAGATAATATGCTCCGCCACCCTTGACTTCTAGATTCTTTTCCATTCCCCGCAGGGATTCACCCGCCACATTTTCAGGTCGCAAAGCTTCCATTTGTGCCTATTTAATTTGTGTGGATAAGTGGGAATGGATAGTCATAGTCAGAGATCTGACCCTCCATCCAGTGTATTCCTTTCGACTGAGGGCGTCAGCTACCACGTTGGCCTTGCCAGGATTATAACGAATTTCACATTCGTAGTCATTGAGTAACTCAACCCATCGTCGTTCCTGCATGTTGAGTTCCTTCTGCTAAAAAATGTGTTGAAGGCTCTTGTGATCAGTAAAAATAATGCTCTTTGTTCCGTATAAGTAGTGTCTCCAGATCTTCAGAGCAAATACTACTGCTCCTAACTCAAGATCGTGTGTCGTATAGTTCACTTCGTCTGTCTTAAGCTGTCGGGAGGCATAAGCAATAACTTTCCCTCTCTGCATAAGAACACAACCAAGTCCTTGATTTGACACATCGCAAAACACTACGAAGTCTTCTATCCCTTCGGGGAGGGATAATATCGGTGCGGTGCACAAGGCCTGTTTCAGTGTTTGGAACGCTTTCTCTTGTTTTGCTTCCCAGTCAAAGGTCACGCCTTTCTGGGTTAATGTAGTAAGAGGTTTCGCAATGCTAGAGAAGTTCTTAATGAATCTGCGATAGTAGCCAGCGAGACCTAGAAATTGACGAATTTCTGTAGGTGTCTTTGGTGCCGACCAGTTCTCGATGGCCTTGATTTTGGAGGGGTCCACGTGTATCCCTTTCTCGCTAACCACGTGGCCCAGAAATTCGACTCTTCGAATCCAAAATTCGCATTTAGAGAACTTCGCATAGAGTTTCTCCGATCGCAGTGTTTCTAGGACCTTTCGTAGGTGTCGACTATGCTCTTCCTTACTTCGGGAGTAGATAAGTATATCAGCGATAAAGACAATGACGAACTGATCTAAGTAGGGGCGGCATACCCTATTCATTAGGTCCATAAATACTTCTGGTGCGTTGGTTAATCCGAATGGCATTACTACAAATTCGTAGTGCCCATAACGAGTTCGGAAAGCTGTCTTAGGAATATCCCCCTCAAGTACCCGTAATTGGTGATATCCGGATCGTAGATCTATCTTCGAGAAGTAGTTTGCTCCTTGGAGTTGATCGAATAGGTCGTCAATACGGGGTAGAGGGTAACGGTTCTTGATAGTAAGGTGTTGTTTGTTTTTTCTGAGGCAAAATGTCTGCAGTATGCGGACCACATCTGTAGACCTCTGCAGTAGAAAAGGTGGACCAAACGTTTGCAGTCTGAAAAAAGAAGACTGTTTGTTTTTTTAACATCTGCGGGCTATTAAAATAAACTGAAATCTAAATAAACTGATTTTTTAAAACTTCAAAGCGAATTTTTTATATATTTTTACGACTTTATTATAAATATATAACGAATCTAGATCAACTTTTATGTATTATTATATAAAAAATAAAAATAAAAATGGTATTAATTCATATACATATTTGATAAAAACCAACAACTTTGATTGCAAAGTTATAACTAAACATTATAATTAGTGATCAAAGAATTTGATACATAAATAGATGGAAATAAACTTCGATTTTTTCAAATAAATCTATTAAAAACGTACGATAAATATTTTCTCGAGAAATTGATAATACTTTATTATATAAAGTTTTACAAAATTTTGGCAAAAAAATATAAGAATATATTATGATTTTTTTTTCATATTTATATAAACAACTTCAACGACTATTATTATAATAAATTTTTATTTATAAATTTGTTAAAAATATCATGTTTGTATCGTCAAATGTTTTTTTTAAGTTTTATAATTTTTTTTTCATATTGTTTATCATTAATAAAGTTGGAAAAAATATAAATTAAAAAAAAAACTTAAAAAAAATAAAGATGTATATGTTTTTTTAAGCTAGAAGATGTCTGAAGATGTTAGAAGACTCTGCTCCACATCTGCGCCAAGAAGAGGGCGCGCAGACATTTTTAGGTCTGCAGTCTTCAAAAAAACAAACAGTCTGCGAAGACTAATGTCTGCGCGTGGTCTGCATGGTGCAGACAGAAGATGTCTCGCAGATCTGCAGACAAAAAACAAACACTACCTAAGTTTGTTCAGCTCTCTATAGTCGATGCACATACGGAACGATCCGTCTTTCTTCTTTACGAACAAGATCGGTGCTCCCCAAGGTGAGAAACTTGGTCTTATGAATCCTCTTTGCAGGAGTTCACTAAGTTGACTGGACAGTTCTTGCATCTCTGCTGGTGCTAGACGATAAGGCGATTTCGCTACTGGGGTAGCTCCTGGAACTAAGTCGATTCTGAATTCGACTTGGCATTGTGGTGGTAATCCTGGTAGTTCTTCTGGAAAGATATCGGGAAAGTTGCGTACTTCTGGAATGTTTTTGATGTCCTTCAGTTCCTGGCTTGTATCAACGATGTGCGCTAAGAATGCTCGACAATCCTTCAGTAAACACTTTCGAGTCTGGATGCACGAAATGATATGAAGGTTTGTACTTGATTTGTCGCCGTAAATCACTAATGTCTCGTTGTTAGGGAGATTAAGACGAACTGCTTTTTCAAAGCACATGATGTCGGCGCGAAAAAGACTTAACCAATCCATGCTGACTATGATGTCGAAACTTTTAATAGGAACCGGCATGAGATTGCTTGGGAAAGAATGGCCGTCTAAAGTTAACATACAGTCCTTGTATATGTAGTTAGTGTTTTCGGTTTTTCCGTTGGCCATCTCTACAGTGAATGATTTTTCTCGTGTGCTAGGTTTAGGTTTAAGTAAGTGAATAAAGTTTTGACTCACGAAGCTTCTCTCCGCTCCACTATCGAATAATATGCATGCATATGAATTATCAAGGAGGAACGTACCAGCAACTACAGTTGGGTAAGCTATAGCTTCGTCGTGGCCTATAGTCAAAAGTCGTCCCACACCGCCAGTGCCTGCTGCCTTAGGGCAGTTCCTCCTGTAGTGGCCCACCTCGCCACAACCGTAGCAAGTCTGGCCTATACCTACACTGGGGACTTGAGTGATCGGCCTTGCGGGCTCCTTGCAGAAACGGGTTGTGTGGCCCTTTCTGTTGCAGTTGGCGCACTGCATTTCCTGACAACGTCCATGGTGGTGGTAAGTGCATTTGGTGCACTTTGGACGGTTACCTTCATAAGGCTTTGTTGGGTAGGTTTTGTAGGAGCTGTAGTAGGTACAGTGACAGCATTCACCGAAACCAGTTGTTTCTTTGTGGATTCTTGGGAAGACCCACCCTTCCCTTTATTCCATACTCTCTTCCTGTTGTTGTTGTTGTTGTTGTTGTTGTTGTTGTTTCCTCTCTGTGGTTCTGGTGTAGAAACGGTTGAGTTCCGATGGCCTTCGTAGTCAATCAGAGATTTGTGCCAGTTCCTTAGCTCTTTCAAAGGTGTCAGGTTTGGAAGCTAACACGCTTGACCGTATTTGGGTCGTCAGTCCCCATATGTACCTCTATATTTTCTTGCTCTAAGGAGCAATCATATCTGGGCAAAGGATTGCCAGCTCGCAGAATCTGTTGGTATATGTTGCTATGTCGGTACCAACCATTCCGAGAGTCCAGAGTTCATGTTCGAGCCTTTGAATCTCTCCCCGTGGGCAGTGTTCTCTCATCATCATGGCTTTGAGGCTCTCCCAGCTTATGGAGTTTGCCACAATTAGAGTAAGTACTTTAACGTGGCCGTTCCACCAAATCAATGCTCTATCAATGAGTGTGAAGGTTGCAAATTTGACCTTGCTGTGCTCGGGGCAGGAGCAGATTTCAAAGACTGATTCTGCCCTTTCAATCTACTGTCTCAGAGCCATCACACCACCAGTTCCATAAAACATACGGGGTTTGGCATTAGTAAAGTCCTTATAAGTGCATTCTCGAGGTTGCCCATGACTCTTGCCATGGTTGGATAGGTGTGTGCCAGTTCTCGAGTCATTAGTACTCGAGTTATTTAGCTGTGACATGGCAGCTGCTACCGCTGCGGTGACTGCTGCTTGGAACATGACATCATCAAATTGAGGAGGTGAAGGTGGTGGTGGTATCGGTGTTTCATTGATAGGGTTACGTCTGGTATTCCTGCGTGGCGGCATCTTTAACTATACGTTTAAAAGATGATCATATGGATAAGAATAAGTGACAAATGAATGTGTCTCATGAACCAAATTGCCATGGTTCAACAACAGATGATAGCATAGAAAATGAAAGTTATTTGTAATACTGAAAGTATGAAACAAGTATTTGGTTTTCTCGATTACTTTTCAAGGTTTGAAGGAAATACTCAACGTAGTAATAATAGTGTCACTTATATTAATATAAAAGTTGATACAACAATCATGAAAATTTGACCCTTATAAGGGTCTCCGATTAAAAGTTTGAGAAATTTAAAGACTTTTAGCCGAGGTCCTAAGTTATAACAAAATTTGAGGTTTTCACAAGTACTACTTGCGACGGGTGTTGCGCTTGGAGCTCGATTCTACATCTGATTGCTTCGACTCCATAAGACGCCTATCGAGGGTGACTTGTTGTTCCCTCAATTCTGCGAAGGTTGCATTCGCTTGTGCTGGGAATGCTTCGGCGCGAAGGTGGATGTCGTTCTGCAACATCTCTAGGCGGTTGATATCGGCCGTGTGGATTTGTACTTCCACGTTAACCTCTCGAATTCCGTTTGCTTGAATCCCCGATTGGTAGGACTGGTTGGCGAGTTTGCCCACCATGACCGGGAGTGCCCGATCGGCTGAACCTCCACCTCGGACATCGTAGAAATCTCGGCACATGTCGTAGGGAGAGCGTATATTTTGTTGTTGGCTCCAGTGGACGAGGTGACTTCCCCAGACGGGAGTCGGTCCTTGAAAGTTCCTCCTAATGGGTAGAGGGTTGACTATTTCCGGTTCTGAGTCTGTCCTGGAGTCGTCCCCCCCCCCCCCATCCAACTCAATGGGCTCTTCGTCGTCCTCCGGATCCTCTTCAATCCATCCTCCGTTGCCTTGTTGTGGGTAGTAGGGGTCTCCATGCGGGTGAAATCCAGCCATTTGACTATACGAGAATAGGGTTATAAGATTTGAATAAAACTTGAGACATGTAATACTAATTAATCTAGTGTATGCATCAAATACTCCTATAGTATTTAAATTCTTGTGTTTGATCTTCGTGATGTTTTTGGTAAGTTTTGACTTGTTGCTCACTACGAGCGTTCCTCGATACACATTGGTCCGATTTTGGGCAAACATAGTTGATCACGCTATATTTGTCCCAAATCTGATTACATATATCGAGTCTTAATCGAGTGTCCAACTTGTCTAAATACTTGTTGTATAGTTAATAAACATGAAAATAATGTGTTGTATGCATGTATTTGTACTTGAATGACTATCATTTTTAAGTTAAACGAAACGCGGCTTAGGCGTAATTAAAATCGTTTTGTCAGAGAGTATTAGTACCTTAAGCATTTATAGTTTGTATATCTTATGTGGCTCGATATACTTAGTTCACTATAAACATTTCTCTTATACCAATCTGTCACACCCTCAAACCTGAACGGTGGAAATGTTCGGGGGCGGATGAGTTCATGTGGTAGCATAACAAGTGAATACATAGTAAAGAAAGCAATACAACCATCATATATATATATATATATATATATATATATATATATATATATATATATATATATATATATATATATATATAATTGAAAGTTTACATTTGTCAAAAGTTACATGTTCAAAACCAATTACAAATATGATGTCAAAACATGAGATTAAACTGGCACCGCCGCATCTCTTCATCAAAAGCATAATGATACCTATAGTTACTGAATCCCTGGGACATACAAGTAATTTTGAAAGAGTAGATCAGCATTTAAGCTGGTGAGTTTCATAAGTATTTAATGACAATGTTTGTATGAAACGAAATATCTTGTCCTTGTTTGTTTGTGTTTAGAAAATCCTGTATTTTCTACTAGTATAAAAGTAGCCTTCCTTCCAGACCAAAGTTTGTTTCCAAAATGTATGTAAGTGTAAAAGTAACCAATATGTTTGAAAACCTCGTAAATCAATGTATTTTTAATACTTCCAGTGAGCTTTATAACCATACTATTTACTCGGAATGCCTATACACAACGTTCTTCAGGCGTTGGAATGTTATGCCGTTTGTCACCCCAAACAGTGGACTGTAGCTAACAGTCAAGGCGCGGGTTGTCAAGCCCGTATAGATCTATACACAAACACCATGCTCCCCCTCCAAGGGATTCTGGTTTATAATATAGGACTTGAAATGTGTACTCGAAGCTACGTGAAGTAAATGTCTCACAGAACCGTAGTATAAAAACATATTTACGTGTCGAAATGTTCGTTTGTTATTGTACATGAAAGTGATTTCTTGAAAATCTTGTTTCTAGTATGTAAAAGTTAGCAATATCCTCATAAAACTATACCTATTATAGTTTTCTAAAAGTGTGCCTCGTTTGTTTTAGAATATCTAGAAAAGGAATCACTTGTTATGAAAGCATAGATTTTTGTAGAGTCTAAGATAGACACATATACATTAAATCTAGGTTTAGTTTATACATGCATTACAACAATTTATAGTTTCAAAGATAGAATGCTATTGTAATATATTTTGTATACGGGAGTTCCCTATAAAGTTTATAAATCAAATATGATTCTACTTAATAAAAGTGTATAATAATCTTTATATATAACACCCGATAGTAGTCGTGTGTTTTACTTGTATTCCCCCCCTTAGAAAGCATATAAAAGCGTTTAGAATATTTAAAAGGGTTAATTAAGGGGTATGAACTCACTTGAAAGTTTGAAGATAGCGAGATGGAAAACCGGGCAGAGTTTCGTCTCAGGAAACGGATTTTTCTCGGGATTCTCGGGAATCTCGGGAGTAAAATCGACCTTCGGGACTTGCACAAAATGATCAGGGCTTCGGGGTAGTGCGGGCATGGAAAATGAGGTAAAACGCAAGAAAAGTGAGAGAGAATGAGCAATTTTTCTGGGAACCCTCGCATCCTATTTATAGGAGGCTGGAACTGCCTTGGTATGCGGGGCGTACGCGTACGTCACGCATGACCGAGTCCTCGACTACCTCGGACTTCGGATGGGACGGATGGTAGGCTCGCGTAGGGGTGACGTGGACAAACCGAGGCCAAGGCCTTGAGTACGCGGGGTGTACGAGGGTACGCGGCGCGTACTTCGGCCCTATCTGCTGACTCCTTCGGATAATACCAAGAATTTATAATTAAATAAATATATAATTTATTTAATACTTCAAAAATTCATATCTTCTTCATACGAACCCCTTTTTCGACGTTCTTTATATCCCTGCGAAGGGGAGACTACGCTCTACAACTTTCATTTAGACTCCGTCAGCAAATTCCAAATTTATTTTTATTATTTATTTATTAAAATGACGTGATTAAGGAATTTCTTTAAATATTCATAACTTCTTTATCTGACGTCGGTTTTTGCCAGACTTTTTACTGCTGAAATACGATTGTCGAGACTTTCGATTCTCGTTTAGATCATTCCGGCCAAAAG
This sequence comes from Lactuca saligna, assembly GCF_052625555.1. Taxonomy (NCBI): domain Eukaryota; kingdom Viridiplantae; phylum Streptophyta; class Magnoliopsida; order Asterales; family Asteraceae; genus Lactuca; species Lactuca saligna. The sequence goes on from NC_136417.1 coordinate 158,319,356, forward strand.
TCGCTTGATCTCCGATTCGAGTTTTTAGTTGTCTGTTGCTAAGTCGAAATTGGAAAAATCTTAATTTCAATATACGAAGCTGGGTTTGGGCATTCTTTTTATGTACGATCCCGGTTTAATGATATAAAACATAGTAGGTAGTTAAATAGAAACTTTTTGGACATTTTATTATCAATGTTAATTTTTATTAACTCAAAAATGGTTACAATACTTGACCTATTAGGCCATTACAAAGAGTTGAAATATCGGGTTGTTACAGGTGGCTCAACGCGGCCGCCACTACGTCATGGTGGTGGCGGTGGTGACTTCCTTGGTGTTCTAGCCGCACAGAATACATTCTCAAAAATGAACAATACCCTCCAGCGCCCACCTAGTGGTGTTTGGTAATGACAGCCACCACCTCACGGTGGTGGCGGCGGTCCTTTTGTTTCCCAGCCGAGGTAACACCTACACAGTCTAGCAAACCCGATCTGAAGACCAACATTCCTCAACTCAGCTGCCGAAAGCGACAACCGGAAACTAGAAACAGCAAGCAAAGCACACTGTCAATCTGAGTTGACTTACATGACGTCGGCCATCGAGGAACGAAGAATAAGGTGTAGATGGAAGGCGATGGTCCAACCGAGAGCTCCTAACTGCTCATGAATCACACTGTGACAACGTCGCTGGTATTCCTCCGTCTTAGCAAACCTCTGATGCACATGACATATCCGTTAATGAGGCTGTTGTAGCGTTAGGCGGCGAAGGAGTGGTGGCAACGGGCCCCTGACTGGTCGGAACAACGAATGGAGGGGGTGGTGTCGGCAGCCTTCACGCATGGCGGCTGGACTTGGCGAAGAAAGGATGGTGGCAGCTGGGAGTTGATCATAATGGAGGGTGGCACTTGTGGGAGACAAGGTTGGCGGCTGCTATCACTTGCTAGGTTTAGGGTTGAGCGTAATATTATATACCCAACAACCCTTGAATCTTTCTTCCATGATGCCACCTTTGGCCCCTCCCCTCCCCTTTTCTTTTAAAGTGGGTCCTAAGTTTACCCTTTCGACCCTTGACATTGAAATCCTTTACAATTTAAATCCAATATTTATCTTTTTTCCCTTGATTCCATAATTCTCTTTCATAATAAGTCCTAAAATTACCAAACATACCCCCGCTTCTAAGATTCTTCTCTAATCAACTCCGTAATTTACTAAATAACCCTCAACTATCAAAATTCATCACAAATTAGTCTGGAAATTAGATTTATTAAATAATTTATTTATTTCTCAATTAAACAGGGTGTTACATACATATATCAAACAGGCACACATGCATATAACACTTACAACAAGAGTCACAAAGACTACAAGCACATACAATCCCTAGTGTTCTATAATATAGTTAGTAAACTCACCCATTTTCACGGCTATTTTAAATTTTTTTTGTTTACGCTTAGTTAATACTTTTGTTATTGTGGAATTGATCCTAAAATATCCTTGACATGATATTATATACCCAACAACCCTTGAATCTTTCTTCCATGATGCCACCTTTGGCCCCTCCCCTCCCCTTTTCTTTTAAAGTGGGTCCTAAGTTTACCCTTTCGACCCTTGACATTGAAATCCTTTACAAATTAAATACAATATTTATCTTTTTTCCCTTGATTCCATAATTCTCTTTCATAATAAGTCCTAAAATTACCAAACATACCCCCACTTCTAAGATTCTTTTCTAATCAACTCTGTAATTTACTAAACAACCCTCAGCTATCAAAATTCATCACAAATTAGTCTGGAAATTAGATTTATTAATTAATTAATTAAACGGGGTGTTACATACATATATCAAACAGGAACACATGCATATAACACATACACAAGAGTCACGAAGACTACAAGCACATACAATCCCTAGTGTCCTATAATATAGTTAGTAAACTCACCCATTTTCATGGCTATTTTTTTTGTTTACGCTTATTTAATACTTTTGTTATTGTGGAATTGATCCTAAAATATTCTTGACAAGATATAATATCAAAATCAAGGCATTTCAGAAGATTTTATATTTTAAAAGCCTAGGATGTCATAACTGATACAAGAAACATAAGCATAAGCAGAGACTTCCAACATCTCAATATACTATTGGTCTACATCTCCTTGAATCTATCAGCAGACACATACATCATTATCCAAGTATCTATGATACTAACAAATTGAGTGGGTTAGGTTGGGAAACCTAGTGAGTATATAGGGTTTTCAACCCACAATATTATAATCTTTAATTATATATTTTTCAGCAAACAAATAACCCAATTACCTATTCCCATTATCCTTGCTTCCTAATCTTTAAATAATGATCTTGAGGAATCTTTCGTAAAGGACCTTTATCAGCCGACACCTATATTTCTTAGATGATTATGCATGACAATATGATAATATTTTGGGTAAGCATGACAGTACATTAGTACTTTCGATAAACACGACGAGCTGGACAGTACAATATTACTTTGGATAAGCACGATAGTACAAAAGTACTTTGGATAGACACGACAGACACGACTTACTATTTTACACATTTCTTACCAACCTATCATAGCCACTATCTCACATGCCTGTATCATGGCCTCTCATTTATTATTTAACTCGACCCATTAGTATCCAAACTTATTATTAAGTATGATAAAGTATAAATAGTTCAACCAAGGACGGATGCATTGGATAAACATTCATGTGAATCGAGACTCAAACTAAGGATCTGTGAATATCTTCAAATTATTTTCGAATTAATTTGAAATTATTTTCCAATTAAATTCAAATTATGTTAAAAAATAACCAAGGAAGGATGAGATGTGTACGATCAGCCGGAGCAAGAAAGTATACCCCAAGTTACCACATTGTTACTTGTTTATGATGATTATGGTAAAACTGTATGCTAGTAATATGCTAGGGATCTTTAAAAATTGCATGATGTATGGTGCCTGATAGCCTAGGAGGACTTCTTATATACTAGATGAAATTGACATCTTTACTGAGGTCGCTTAGTGTGTGCATCATAGTTGCACATAACAAAGATTCTATAGCGTGAGAATGTTTGATTTAGCTTTATTTCCTATTCTCGTCTCATTAAGGGCTTAGGGTAGAGTCAAGTATTCGAATGTCTACGGGATCTAGCGTTATGTATGATTATCATGTATGTATGGTTGTAGGGTTGGTGGAAGTTTCATTAGTAGGTGCAATTTATAGTAGGTTAGTGTGAGGAATGATTACCCACTTTTGAGAGAGTAAATTCGGGATGAATGTGTATCCTAGAATTGGGCCTATTGGTCGGGAATTTCTTAGATGGATCTACTTGATTTTTATTGTGTCAGTCGACTCCATTTCTTGAATGCTGCTTGTTTAGTGCTTTGTGGGACTCATATTGATGTGAGTTAACTATCAAACAAATGTGTAAATTACATGTTACAAAGGTTCAATAATATTTTTAAGGTTTTGGTCCTATTGTGCATCTCTCGTTTGAGTCTAACCATTGTAGGGTCGGGTCTTTTAGTTTAAAGATTATTTAAGTTTTGTTGCATGTAATTGTATTCATGAAGTCGTTGGATCATGTTAATAGAAGATGATGGCAGGGGAGGTGGGGAATCCTACGAGAGCCTAGGAAGTGCTTTAGTGTGGGTATTATAATATTAAGCAGGTATTGGGAGTATTATTATGAGTATATGACTTAGATAACTCAGGATCATTTTTGAGGAAAGTATGGATAGGTATGGAAGGCAATATTGGGCCAGTACTTGAGGAAGCACACAATCCATACTCAAATCAAGGAAAATTTTAGGGATTCTAAGGAGTTGGTTGGTGGGGGGAGGGGGGGGGAGGGTGATAGCATGATTTGACACCATGATTTGTGATTTGTGGCAGTGGTTCCATATCTGTATGTCTTTGGGTTATGGTTGTTTAGGAATTGTAGAGTCCATTTGTGTTGCGTCATGGGCTTTTTGTATTGTATCCGGATTGGGCCTGTCCATCCGTTATTATCTTGTAGGGTTATACTAAAGGCGAAGGGTATAAATTTTTGTTTGCTCTTGTGGATAAACATCTCTTCTCAATGGACTGCTTAGAGCACATTATCAACATAATTCATCGGTGCAAGCAGAACTCCAAAGAAGATAAGAAGAACTTCAACGACATGATTCAGTGGTATATCACTTTTCATCATCATCTTTTGGCCATTATACCGAAGCTGTTTAAAACGGTCAAGAAGTCTTCTGCTGCTCAACCGAAGTAGACTTTCGGTCCCATTGGCGCAAAGGGAGAGATTGTAGAGTCTATTTGTCTTGCGTCGTGGGCTTTTTGTATTGTATCTGGATTGGTCCTATCCATCCATGACTATCTTGTAGGGTTATACTATATATATGCATGCATGTATGCATTATATTGTTACGTCTTTTATTACGCTTAAGCTATTGTAACCCTAAACGCCTCTACAATCGATGTTCTTAGTCGAGCTCTTCTGAGGCGTTGAAGTATTAATCATACGACATATTCAAGTCATATTCGTGTTTATATTTTCATTCTTAATTGTTTGCATGCATAGAATCAAACGATCTTGAAAGAACTTTGTTCTATCAGTCATATGGATGGATCTGGTAATTGTTTTAGGCCTTAGTGGTAGTGTTAGTTCGGTTTGAATGGTGCAGATGTAGGTGAGTTAGTTGATTTTGAGGTCTTAAAGGCCTTGCTCAAGTGGTGCTTGTTAGGCCACATGACTCAAGAAGGAAGCAATCATGAGCAGATCAAGAATTGCATCCAGTTGTATCAGTTTGAGATTTGGTTGGTCTGCAAGGTCATTTGGTGGTACTTTGAACACTTTGTGGGGGAGAACTAGATAGTTTTCTTGAAGGATCATCTATATGTTTGAGTTTATGATTTCAAAAGAATGGGTCATAGGGATCTACGGTTCAGGTATGCGAAACTTTGTAGATTTGGTCAAGATGGAGGTACAAAGCTATTTGCCACCAGATGTATGTGCTTAGTAATGCATGAGTTGCCTTCACAAAAGGAAGCTATTGGAAAAGGATCTTTTTGTAGTAAGTGGCCCTTTCGAAATTTCGGTGAATAGATCAAGACGCGTTTGGGATGCATATTCTAGGCATAGATAGCTATCCGTATTCTTGGTAGGGCAATTAATGGTTGATAAATCAACTTCAGAGTTTGGTATGTTTAGTTTCGCATGGGTTTTTTTCAGTATTGTATTGGGTTATTGGGATAGTTGTCAATCTAGTCTTGATCGTTAGTCATCTCGTTTAACGTTAAAAGCGGAGGTTCTTCGAATGTTTTGAGTTGTGTCAGCTGAAGTGCAACGAATTTGTGAATTTCCATATATTCAATATTTTATTTGGGTTCTGGGTATATTTACCCTCAATTGTGGTGTGAATTTTGGTTCATAGCAGGCTCAAGTTTCGCATTTGACCTTGGTTATTACAAGTTCGGATGTTGGGGTTGCCTTCTTTACCATGGTTCCATCACATAGGCCACTGTGGTCTAAGCATCATGGTTTGGCTATGTAAGAGATCACCATGGTGCAGGCACCATGGTTCGATCAAATAAGCCAAAATGGTCTAAGCACCAGGGTTCGGCTATTTAAAACATCACCATGGTCAGGCCATCATGCTTCAATCACATAAGCTACAATGGTCTAAGCAGCATGGCTTGGCTGTGTAAGAGATCACCATGGCTCGAACACCATTGTTCGATCAGATAAGCCACCATGATCTAAGCATCATGGTTTGGCTATGTAAGAGATCACCATGGTCGGGACACCATGGTTCGATCACATAAGCCACCATGGTCTAAGAACCATGGTTCGGCTACGTAAGATACCACATTGGTTCGACCACTATGGTTCGATCACATTCACCACCATGGTCTAAGCACCATGGTTCGGATATGTAAGAGACCGCCATGGTCACACAACCATGGTTCGATCACATAAGCCACCATGGTCTAAGCACCATGGTTCCGTTATGTACGAGATCACCATGGTGTAGCCACCATGGTTCGATAACATAAGCCACATGGTCTAAGCACCTTGGTTCGCCTATGTAAGAAATCACCATGGTCCTGCCATCATAGGTTGATAACATGAGACAAAATGGTCTAATCACCGTGGTTCGGCTATGTAAGAGATCACCATGGTCCAACCACCATGGTTCGATCACATAAGATGCTATGGTCTAAGCATCATGGTTCAGCTATGTAAGAGATCACCATGGACCGGCGATCATTGTCCGATCATATAAGGCACCATGATCTATGCACCATGGTTCAATCACATAATCCGCCATGGTCTAATCACCATGTTACGACTTTGTAAGAGATCACCATTGTTCGGCCACCACAGTTTGATCACATAATCCACCATGGTGTAAGCATCATGGTTCAATTTTGCAAGAGATTACTATGATCCAGCTACCATGGTTCGATCACATATACCGCCATGGTATAAGTACCATAGTTTAGCTATGTAAGATATCATCATGGTCATGCCACCATGGTTCGATCAGATAAGCCACCATGGTCTATGCACCATGGTTCAACTATCTATGATATCACTGTTGGATTAGTGTCTATGTCCATAACTATTTTGGTATGTACTTGACCCGATGGTGCATGGTCCTTTTGGGTTGCCTTCACCAAAGCAACTTGATAGGATGATTTATGGAGAGTAAGGATTAAATATGATTTATTAATGTATTATGAGAATAATATATTAAAGGAGAAATCATATTATTTAATTAATATTAGTCAATAATTAATTGGTAATTAGTTTTGTGACTAAAAGAGATTAATTAAACTTAAGGGACTGGAATTGTAATTATAGGATAATTGCAATTTGGGCCATGGATTGCCTTGTATTAATGGATGGACGAATTCTAATGGGAAACCCATAAGGAAATCGTCCATGGGCTTAATTAAAGGAGTCTATGGGTTGCTTAGGGCTTAAGCATCCAAATTAGGGTTTCCTTGTTAGATAACCCTAATAACCCAACTATATAAAGACCCCTTAAGGCTCAAAAACGTGGCTAAGCTTCTTGTAAGGGTTTCTACACATTTTTGGCAGCCTCCATCCTTTCTCCTCTTCATCCTCTTGCTTATGGTGTTTGTAAGCCATTAGAGGAGTGACACTTGTGACTCTAAGCATTCCAAAGTCAATACAAGGAGATTTGGGATTGTTATTGCTACATAACAATCAAGGTATGATCTTAAACCTAATTACATATTAATATGATTACTTGTATGCTAGAATTAGGGTTTATAGTCTTGGATTCAAAGCATGTACAATAGAGAAACCTAGATCCAAGCATTAGGGTTTGTATGAGCACATAGGATGTCTTATGACCAAAACCCATCAGTGGTATCAGAGCCTAGCTTGGTTTCAATTGTATTGATGCATTATATAACTAAAAAATTCGATTTTTTGGATTGTGGAGGCTGGACTCGTCGAGTCCATGGCTGAACTCGCCGAGTCCATGCCTGACTCGACGAGTCAACTCGTCAGACAGGCGGATTTTCGGGATTTTTACCTATTATGACTTAGGATAATTACCATAATTGTTTAAACTTAATAAAATTCGAATTTTATTAATCCCTTATGATTATCCTTGTCAAAATAAAAGATTTTGGTCATCTAATTAGATAATTGTTACCTTATTTGATATATGTGAAGTTATGGAAATTATTTGATCATCATCTTGCAAGAATTTGAACTAGATCTAATTAGATAACCACCAATTATAGTTAATTGCCTTATTTGAATTATGTGATCTAGAATATTCTTGACAAAGTTTGGAATAGTTTCAAATTAATCCCTTTAGGTTTTATAGTTTAAATTTGAACCCCAAAAGTTTTGTTGTTTTGAAATTTAAATAGTTAAAACCCTAATGTTTTGAAAAAGGTTTCAAAACTTGCCCTCAAGTTTTGGAATTTAAAAGTTGATTAAAAGTTTAATTAGAAATGTTAAATTCTAAAACTCTAGTAATGTTTTGAAAAGTTCAAATCACACCCTTATGGTTTTATTAATTAATTAAGGAGTATAATTAAAAGAGGTTTAATAAATCCATAAAAGTTTAGGTTAACAATTTAATTGAATTAAAAGTGTAATTATTAAAGTTTACCACATAGTATTTTAAAAGGTATAAAATACACCCTATACTATATATAAGATTAAAAGTCTAACATTATATATATGTATGAGTAAAAGTCAGTCTTACCGTTAGTAGGCCTCATTCACGAAGCTGGTCTATAAGGGGTGTTTAAGGAAATTGCCTATAAAATGGCGATTGAATGGGTATCCACTCTTACCCACCGCACTCTTGACTAGTGGAGGGTCGTTAGCCGAACGGGTAGGATAGGACGAAACCTTCCATTATAAGTATAATGAAATACAAAGTAACTAAATGTTTTTCAAATTCCCAATCTTAATTACTTAGGCAAAAGTGAATTGATGCAATTCCACGAAATTACACTTTGTGCCCTTGCGAAGACGTTAGTGGAGCGTGTGTGGTTTACCGGCACACTAAATGGTTCTAAGCAAAGGTAGCAAAGGGTGACTCAATGTTTGTCATAGTTCGGTGGAGCGTGTGTGGTTTACCGGCACATCGAATAGGTGATTATAACATGTGAGGGCACCATGTAGTTTGCATGGTTATTCACACCCGCTTTGTGATCCTCGGCATCCCAGTCACAAACTAGAGGGGCATATCAAGATTTAAACATGCCATTGAAATGTTCAATGAATCTCAAAGGATCTAGGAGTTTTCCATAGATTTAAAACTTAAATTTCTTTTTCGTTTTTCATGGTGGAAATTAGTGAATCGTCATTCACTTACCTTCAAATGTTCTGCAGTTTGGGTTACGGCATCCCTCTCCCGAGTTGTAGGATATTGTGTTGGGTCCTAGCCTTGGAATTTCATTTGGGTGATTTACCAAGGACTCAATCAATCAACTAACTTGAATTCGTTTTTCTCCCGATGTCAAAATTCGACAACTATGGTCTTCTCAAATCCCGTGGAACAAGTATTCCACATGAAGATGATATTCCACGATTCGATCGAGGAACAAGAAATCATGCTTCACTTCCTCCTCCACCTCCAATTATTCTCCCTAACCCACAAGTTCAAAGGCTTGAAAAGTTCAAGATCACTCAATCCCTTTTGGCAAGTGAACATTAAGAATGATGGGATCCGTTATCGGTGAAGCGATGGCTGTTGATTGGGTTCTTCGGTCACTTCCTAACCCATATAGTGAGTTCGTAAGAGAGTACTATATGATGAACCGCGACGTGAACTTTATAGATCTCACCTACATGCTTATTGCTGCTGAATCAACAATGGTTTGGCGCAATAGAAAAGCAAAGTTGATTGGTGAATCTGCCTTCAAGACCTCTATGGATATAGACAATGGCAATGAAAGACATGAAATGATCGAAAAGTTTGATCATAAGAGAAAGGCGATGTCTGAAGTAGTTCCATGTGTTGCCAAGAGAAGGGGCATTGGAGACGAAGTTGCCCTATTTACCTAGGAGATCTAAGAGATGGGAGAGTCAAAAGTATGACTACGCTTTAGGTAAGAATCCACTATCTAACTCCATTAAGTTCCTATTCATTGATTCTTAATACATGATGTGATAAGATTGCATTTGAATGTTTTGAAGGATCGGTGAAAAGAAAGGAAGCTTGATAAGAAAGCAAGATGAATCTAATCACAAGTGATGTATCTCGATCTCATGGACTTGAAGATTGGATTTTGAGCTTAGATAGTTATGATAGAGTTGTTAGAAATTTTTTACATAGTTTTCAATAGATTTTGCATTGTAAGGACAAATGTTTTTCTGCTGCTTTTATAAATAAAATAAATTTTGTTTGACTTATTTATTTATTTGTTTACTTCCTTGCAATGAAATCGTTATGTGAAAATTGATGTTTGCATATTTCTACAACGAATGGATATGATTCTTAGTTATGTTATGGAAATGTCAAGAATTTACCAAATAGGGAGAGTTTCTCATCGCCCAAAGTTTCAAATTGGACCGAAACTTGGAATCATGCAACTTGGTTGCACGATGAATGAGAAATTACGTAATTTGGAAATTAGACTAACTCATTGACAAAGTGTCAAGTGAAAGGACTAGGAGATCGAGTACACAAAGTTGTGTGTTGATCAAGTTCACCATAAGAGTAACAAATATATTCGTCATGATTTACTAAAGGATTAGTAAATATGATTACACTTACAAGATTAAGTGTAATTTTGAATTGATTAAAGGGTTTAGATCAATAGCAAAACGAATAAGAAGAATCAAGTAGGCAGAAAGATAAGAGTTTCCCCATTCTAAGAAGAAAGGAGAGTAGCTTTTATGCTTTATGATAGGTCTTAATGATTAAGAACCATATCTCAATTGATCCTCTAATGAGTCTTGGTACAATTGTATGTCCAAGAAGAGGAATCAAAGATTAAAGAAATGGTCAAATCAAGAAGTCAATCATGCTTCGTTCCAAAACAAGTCTTAAAGTCAAGATTGTGAAATTGAGTGAATAGTATTAAGAAGGTTTATAACATTCATCAATTGTGGAAAGTTGTGATGTCTTGGATAAGATAAAGACCAACTAAGACCAAAATTATGAAGTGTTTTGTTTTGATATAAGCTACACTAACTCTTGAATATTTGTTTGTCAAGAAATGTTCTGATAAGAGAATCGTATATGTCAAGGAGTCAGTGGGAGTCTTAATAGTCTTGAAAAGTTTCAAGAACAAATCAAATAAGCCTTATCGATCATCACTAGAACACGAGTTGAGGTTTACAAGCTATCATGAAGACATTATTTTGTTTCTGTGCCAATCCAATCGAGTTAATTATGCATATGAGTCCTATGAGTTCTCATTTGAATGCATAAAAGGCAAGGACCTTGATCAATGGAAAGTACATTGATAGGAAAAAGGTGAGCTGCTTAACTACTTGGAAGACGTGGTGGGCAGCTGTGCTACCATAAGGCAAGAAATCAAGATTAAAAAAGTTCGATCCATATGAGTTTGAATTTGTCGTAAAATTTGGTTTTAACAAATTCACATGGATAGGAACACATACACCGTTTAAATCTAAGTGTCATAAGATTTCCTCCTCCATGAAAATGATTGTGAGAAAATGCTTTCGCTAAGAAAGATTTTAAAAGATAGTGATTGTAAAATTGCATTCTCGAATTCGATCATGGTTACGGCATCCCTTTCCATAATTTGAATTGTGAGGTTTGGCAATTAGTCTTAATTGTTTAGACACGCATATCAACTATCAAAGGCAAAGGTGTACAAGTTCAAGAAGCCTTGATAAAAGATTATCAAAGCACTAAGTATTAGAAACATGAACTTAAGAAATTCAATAAGTATTGTTTTTCTGAAAGTTAAGATGTTTATGAATACATGTCGAAGCTAGTGGGAGCATAAGTGTTATGTTTTATAATAATCATCATGATAGTGGGAGCATAAATGTTATGATTGTATGATCATTAAGGCACGTATTGCATAGTTGGCAATATTAATTATAGAAAAATAAGAGTCATACTTTGCAAAGTTATAAGAGTTGAAAAGTTGTTTTGCTATAATTAAGGGAGAGAATATTATGCTTCATTTCAAATCTAAAGGATTAGGTTGTGGAATGTTAATAAATTTAGTCAAGGCTACATAGTGTGTTCTTAAAATTTCGATTATGATTACGGCATTCCTCTTCACAATTCGAATTTTGAGAACATAGCAAATAAAACATTATGCATCATGTCCCATACGCTTCGAGTATAGGATCGATTGCAAATGATTTAATGTTTTACCATTCTAAAATTTTCCAAATGTCTAGCGCGTTTAGAGGGACAAGGGACTAGAATCGGTTTTGACTAAAATAATTAAACAACTATCAAAGGACAATCCAAAGTTCAACGAGCATTGGTCGCTTGTGAGTAGTTGGAAGTATAGTATTGGAAATTATGGAAATGTTTCCATATTGGATGGACAATATCGACATCATTACGAATAGATAAGATTCTATTAAGAAATTAGTTGTCATATGGAAAATATGGAAGCGTGTCCATATTGGGAAGTAAATATTGAAAATCTATGTCTAGATTAGAAACCTTTATGCAAAAGGATGTTCAAAGGAATGTACTTTGAGTGAGAGACATCGTATCTAAGGAATTGTCTTGTAACAATCTCCGATAGAGGACTTTGTAATATCATTGGCAATAGTATTTGTGACCTTGGTGCAGTGACATTACGAAAGGATCGTTGCATAAAGTGTTAGAATCTAGCATATTCTATAAGTAACAAGAATTTGATATTCTTACACTTAAGAAAATGGATTTCGAGTTGTAAAATGAGAATGATTGGAAATGTGTTCAATTTGTCTATTTCACAAAAGTAAGAACCATAGGTAAACATTGTGTGCATGCTAGGAGCATGGGACAAGTGTAATGATTCAAGTAAAAAGTTGATTACCCGAAACGACAAATAATGAGTAATCGATATGGTGATAAATAAAACGTGTTTTGTTTATACTCAAAGGTTTGAGGCCATATGGGATTAGTATTATTCTTGTGTTTCACCTTGCATGTTTTGACTTCCAGAATAATTGAGTTTATTAAGAATAATCGAATTATTCAAACGGGCCACAGTCGTTCATATGTTGGAAGTAGATATGAATGAAGACTGTCGTGAATTGGTGTGTGGATTGTCTAGAAGAGTATTAGACATAAGCAAATGTTTGCTGCAACGTTCATGAATGCTTATGAATATGATTTGAGCATTGGATTAAACCCACGCTCACTTGGATCACTCCATGAATTGTATTACGAGTGATTAGTGAGACGATAACATCTTATATTCTTGAAACCGAGATGTGTGAGTTGTATCTTGCGAATCGGTTGCACATTGATAATATGTAAATGCACCAATAACTTGGTGTTATAAAACATATTGTTGTGTGTAATTCGGTGAGTGAGTGCAAGTGAGCATTGTATCAAAGTTTATCCGTTCCTTTTATCCAAAGTAGGATAAAAGCGATATCTTTGGGCCCCTCGATGGTTTAGTGATGACATACGTAAATGCTCGGCCGGGCTAGGGCTAATTTGATTTGTTCAATTAGTCTGTCGTCATAAATCAGAAATCGAGATATAGTACAAAGAGAATGATTTGAAATCATATCTCATACGATATCTAGAATGGAGGAATATATGATCCCTTATCTAAGGACACGCGTATCTGATATGATCAGAGTTGACAGCGGCTTTGGAAAGCTACGATTGCAGATCGGGATCTGAAGTCATACGCAGAATAGTTGTTAGACTTATCCAAGTGGGAGACTGTTGGATTAGTGTCTAAGTCCATAACTATTTTGGTATGTACTTGACCCGATGGTGCATGGTCCTTTTGGGTTGCCTTCACCAAAGCAACTTGATAGGATGATTTATGGAGAGTAAGGATTAAATATGATTTATTAATGTATTATGAGAATAATATATTAAAGGAGAAATCATATTATTTAATTAATATTAGTCAATAATTAATTGGTAATTAGTTTTGTGACTAAAAGAGATTAATTAAACTTAAGGGACTGGAATTGTAATTATAGGATAATTGCAATTTGGGCCATGGATTGCCTTGTATTAAGGGATGGACGAATTCTAATGGGAAACCCATAAGGAAATCGTCCATGGGCTTAATTAAAGGAGTCTATGGGTTGCTTAGGGCTTAAGCATCCAAATTAGGGTTTCCTTGTTAGATAACCCTAATAACCCAACTATATAAAGACCCCTTAAGGCTCAAAAACGTGGCTAAGCTTCTTGTAAGGGTTTCTACACGTTTTTGGCAGCCTCCATCCTTTCTCCTCTTCACCCTCTTGCTTATGGTGTTTGTAAGCCATTAGAGGAGTGACACTTGTGACTCTAAGCATTCCAAAGTCAATAAAAGGAGATTTGGGATTGTTATTGCTACATAACAATCAAGGTATGATCTTAAACCTAATTACATATTAATATGATTACTTGTATGCTAGAATTAGGGTTTATAGTCTTGGATTCAAAGCATGTACAATAGAGAAACCTAGATCCAAGCATTAGGGTTTGTATGAGCACATAGGATGTCTTATGACCAAAACCCATCAATCACCATGGTCCGACCACCATCGTCCGATCCCATAAGATACCATGATCTAGCACAATGGTTCAACTATGTAAAAGATAACCATGGTTTGGCCACCATGTGTCTAAGCATTATGGTTCAGATATGTAAGAGATAACCATGGTTTGATCGGGTAAGTTTCCATAGTCTAAGCACCATGGTTCGACTATGTAAAAGATCAACATGGTCCAACCATGTAACGCCCCAAAAATCACGACTGAAAATTTTCTTTAAACATTAATAAAACCATATTTATAAAAGCCATGTCATAATTCATAACATAAATTCAGAGTATTAATTCAAAAAATATTCTCATTATCAGAGTAAAACATCCTAGGCTGTCTAATTAATGGTGTGTGTGCCATGCAATCACCTCGAGCTCTTCCCTCCGCTACCGGAAGTACCTGAAACCAAAACTGAAAACCGTAAGCACGGAGCTTAGTGAGTTCCCCAACCTACCACATACCCTACACGACACAAATAGCACATATTGGGCCACGCCCGCTATTTCGGGCCTCGCCCCCTACCTCGGGCTTTGCCCGCTACAGGGCCCCGCCGCTCCAGGCCCCGCCTGGCTTCGAGCCCCGCTCGGATACATATCTGTTTCTTTTAGGCCCCACCAGTCTCTGGGCCCCGCCCACTCACCACATAATACAAAATAGCATAATACACATAACTGAACATACCCTACTGTATTCCTGTCCTAAGGCCTCGCCTATCCTGGGCCTCGCCCCTATCCTGTTACTAGTGAGTCATGGAATCCCGTCCAAGCTCCTACTGTAAGTGAGATATAGGCCCCCGCCCACACTCACTCTATACCTATCTCGGTCCTCACCCTTGCTCTGCTACTAATGAGATATGGAACACCATCCATACTCTATTATTGGTGAGATACGGGACCTCGCCCACACTCACTTCCCTACCAGACACATACATGCATCACACAAACAACAAGTATACTCTATTATGCAAACCACTCCTTGGGCACCCGCCCAACATTGGACCTTGTTCCTAAATATCATAATAGCAAACATTGACTAGGGCTAACCCCCGGGTCTTCATACTCATAACTACATGGGCCGACATTGTGGCCTAGACCCATTCACACAAAAGGGAAACTCACCTGCACTGGTGAACTTTGCTGGTAACCCTCTGGCTGTTGTTTGACAATTCTTTGAACTGTTGCTCCACTTGCTCCCTGAGCTACCAATATCAAGATATATATATATATATATATATATATATATATATATATATATATATATATATATATATCACTTAGATCCAAATTGAACTCTAGAAGCCAACTAAGTCGACTCTTGACAAAGTCAAAGTCCTAGTCAAAGTCAACCTTCCTAACTGACTCTACTTGCCGAGTCAACCTGTTGACTCGTCGAGTCCTTATACTCAGAAACTTTCACAATACACCTTAACTCGCCGAGTCACCCCGTCGACTTGTCGAGTTCAACGATATTCGAGTCCCATCCTGTCCAACTCACTGAGTTACCACTCAACTCACTGATCTAAGTCTTAACCAGAAAAGGTTGAGGTTCTAAGATCCAACTCGTTGAGTCCATGAACAGACTCGCCGAGTTAACCACAATCTTCAACAGACTTGCTGAGTTGTTCTTTAACTCGTCGAGTTCCTGCCTATCATCATACAACTCGTCGAGTACAAGAACAGACTCGCTGAGTAGCTTCTGTTCTTAATACATATAGTGGCTTTTCGAGCCATGTAGGGGCTCCAAACTGTAGATCCCCTCTTCTATGTCCCATCCTTCACGTAAAGTTGCAAACTTTACGTGCAACCAAGGAGCTATAGGCTTAAAACTCTCTAGGGATAGGGTTTTAGACAAGCATGCTTCACCAACACACCAAAGACTGATACTCTATGGGTTTCTGGGCTAAGACAACTCTAGATCCGAAGTTCTCTTTGCTCACAAAGGTACAATACATGAATTGGCCTTGGAAATGGCCCAAAATGATAATATCTAACTAGAAAGGGAATCTAAATGAATAACAACCAAGGTATGAGCTCCATACCTTCCAATGATCTGAAATAGCACACCAACTCAGAACCCACTGCTACTTCTTGAATCAGCCAAGGTTCCTTTCTTCCTTTTTTCTTCTAAGCACCCAAATGGAAAAGAAAGCTTTAGAGTACTACAAAGGAGGCTTAGGGTTTCGATGGAAGGTAAAAGGAGTGAAGGAGGCTGGGGTGAAGGCCTGAAATGATGCTTAAACAGGGCACCAAGCCTGGGAATCAGGGTTTCCCAACCCAGACCTGACTCGCCGAGTCAGTCCCTCTGACTCGCCAAGTCGGTCACATAAATCCCGACACTGAACCAGCTCCAACTCGTCAAGTTCATCTATGGACTCGACGA
Source organism: Lactuca saligna (assembly GCF_052625555.1). NCBI lineage: Eukaryota > Viridiplantae > Streptophyta > Magnoliopsida > Asterales > Asteraceae > Lactuca > Lactuca saligna. The sequence continues at coordinate 158,335,929 of NC_136417.1, forward strand.
GTTGACCCCTTTGACTTAGGTTTTTCCTTTCCTTTCTTAGTCTTTTTGATTCTGAGTGTTACAAATCTCCCCCACTTAAACTAAACTTCATCCTCGAAGTTTCTCTATGGCTAAACGCCCTGCAATCTGCTTTCAACACTCTGCTTGAAAAGCCTAACACCCGTTGACCACTTCCATTGGCCTCCTGCCCGGTCATTTAGAATAACACTTGACCTTGCAAATAGCAATCCTGCGAATACAACTCTGTCAACTGAAGAAACTTTCGGTACTCCCCGAGTACTTATGCTCGAAATCCTAGGGGTTCACCTCCTTTTCCTTGCGCATTTAATGCCCTTCCCAAAGAAACGTTCCATAACCAACTACTTCCCCTGTCACTGTGAAGGACCTATCCTTCAACAAATCTATTACTCCTGTTATTTCTAATGCGGGTCATTATTGCCAGTACTCACTAGATACTTCTTACTACTATATCTTAGTGCTGAGCACCCATCACAGTGAATGGTTCAGATAACCCTTCGAGTAAAAGACTCATCCCTGCAATGGTTAGACTCAAAAAAGAGCTGCGCAACAGGGTCAAACCCTTCCCACTGAGATTATCCAACCCTGTTGTGGGATGCATAGCATGCCCTGCTCAATTAGCTGTCTTATACCATCGTCTTCTTACCATTACCGCTACTGACTGAAAATTCCGCTGTCCCTTATCCGCCTTCCAGATGAACCGAGACCACCCTGGTCCGTACTATTCTATCAATATCTGGATTACTAGACTTCTACCAGTTGCTAGTCCCATCATAATCTCTCTATCACTCCCAGTGACTTCCAAAGAAACTTTGGCTACCTAATACAGCTCCATCTACCCTGCCACTCTGGCACTACAAGTCCTGGGATCCTCGGTCCCCTAACATGACCCTAAGGTCCTTACCAGGTCCCACTTGTGCTACTATAACTCATGGGCCAAGCCTAAGGGTCTCACCCAAGTATACTACTGAGCAACCCTACTCTAAGGTCTCACCTATATGGCTACTCACATATGGGCCTCGCTCACGGGTCTCAACCAACTACATCTTGGAGTGGCCTCTCCAAAGGCCTCACCTTTCTAGGCTATGCAGGCTAGTTACATACTATTCTCATCAACTACCCATTCCTGATCCTTAAATTGATCACTAGGAGGTAAGGGCCTCGCCCAAACTCCACTAACTAGGAGATACGACCCCCCGCCGCCCATTCTCCGCTAACTAAGCTACTAGGGAATGCTACAACTTACCCTTAGTCTTACAACATCTTCCATGCTAACTAACCGCTGGTGAATGCTACGGCTACCCCCTAGTCTTACAACACCTTCCACCACTGGCTTGTTGATGGAAAAATGTTGCGGCTCTCCCGCTGCTCTACCAATGTCTACATGCTGTCTCTGCGCCTAACTACTAATACGAAAGCATCCCATGCCAACCATTCTCAAAATCCTCATTCCATATCTCTCGAGTCCTATAGGTGATCATTCAACCCGAATTCCAAACTAGATACTAACCATCTTGATTACATGAACTAACTATTGGGAAGTTTCTCAAACTCCCAAATCATTGTGCTACTTCCTTTCCTTCTCAGAGCTCATGTACTCATTATGGATCTCCATGCTCTCACTGTTACACACTTAGAGGGTTCTCCCCCACTTTGATCCTGCTTATACCTCGTTGCTCAATGCTTGAGAGAAATTCCCAGTCTTCTCTACTATACCGCAGTCAATCTGCTGAAAATCCCAAGCTTGCCACAACTAGGGTTCTAACTAATCCATCACTCAATGACACCTTCCAGAATCTAGTGGACCACTACTGAGTTCCACAAAAGCATGCTATAGTTACTGCATCCTAAGTAATCTCCTCCTATAGGGCACAACCCCCATAACTACCATTTTATTACCTAAGGTATGCAGATGGCACATAACTAAATCACAAGCAAGATGCTCAATTCTAAAATACTTATACCAATAACGATGCAAAACCATCACAATATAATCCAGAATAAAGAAAAATAGAAAATAGAAAACACACACCTGCAACGTCCGAAGCTGCTTCTGTCTCCATGGTAGTCATCTGAAAAGACCTGCCTCCTACCACAAGCGCCTCTACTCGGCCCTGACAGCCGTCCTTGATCCTCAGAGTTGCAGGGGCAGATGCTATCACCCATCCTGCCGAAATCAAACTAGGACACTAGGCCATCTTGTGGCCTCGCTGACTGCAGTGGAAACATATCAGGTCTGATCCCTATGTGGTGGTAGCAGTACAATCTCCGCAAAAATGACCAGTCTGACCGCACTTGAAGCAACCTGAATCTCCACCACTACCACTCCTACACGCTCCCTTGTGTGTACTACCGCACCTCCTGCATCGGTTGCGGCTCTTATAATCCATCGATCTCGAATCTGACCCCTTGGTCCTTTTGCTCGAACCTATAGCTACATGAACCTCATTCGGCTTCCTCTTCCGGATCTGTTCCAAATCAATCCCCCTCTCGCTAGCCTGACTGATCATATCCTCCAACGTTTTATAGCTGGACCTGCTCACAAACTGCCTGATGTCATCCCTCAACATCACGTGGTATCCGACCTTCTTCATCTCCTCATCCGCAACATACTACGGAACAAGAAGGGCCCTTTTTGTGAACTTGGTGGTGATCTCCACTATAGTCTCAGTAGTCCGTGTCAAATCCTAAAACACCTGTGCCAACTGATGCACCTCAATAATTGGTGAAAACTCAGCCCTGCACCTAGCTGAAAAATTGCTCCATGTCTTCACGTCCAACACGACATCATCACCAATGGAATCTCCAACCTCCTCCCACCAATCCTGCGCTTTGTCCTTTAGAAGACAGGAGGCGAGTCTGAGTTTGTCCCCCTCGAGATACCAACTCTTACGGAATGCATTGGTGACATCGGCCAACCACCTACTACTGACAATGGGGTCCCTGGCCCCATGATAATCTCGTGCTCCGCAAGCTCTAAACTCTCAAAATGTCAAGGTACATGCTCCCGTCAAGGCCATCATCTCGGTACAGAAGGCTCCCAGCTTCTTATCCAAGATCTCTAATATACCCTCCTTGACCGTGCCAGGGATCATAAGAGTCTGATCTAGTATGTTGTGCATAACCTCCGTTGATACAAACTCTCTCATACGCTCCTTGAGCTGCTCGGTCCCTAAACCTAAGCCTGATCCCTCTCCGGCGCCTGACCCGCCCACTGGTCTCTCACGCAATGTCACCATGCTGAAAACATGTCACTATAACTATCAGAATACTCATCACTGCTGAGGGATCATACACACACACACACACTAAAAGTTTCCCGGAATCATCTCGGCCTTTCTCGGATCGAGTACGGATCGTCTACTTTCAGTAGTACAGGCCCATACTACCTTCCACATCTATCCGTACTTTCCTCAAGAACTGCTTCGACTCCACTAGGTCCCTTTTTCTACTACTACTGCTCCTAACACTATCTCATCCAAGGCTTACCCTTGGGAAACCTCTGTCTCCCCCCAAACCAGTCCTCAGCTGGTGAAGGCCTCTTTGCAATGCCAATTAGCCATCACCTGAATACCATCACATGTGATGAGGCTTAAATAATACTTCGAGTAAAAGACTCGTCCCTACAACGGTTAGACTCAAATGAGAGCAGCGCAATAGGGCCAAATCCAGCACTCTGAGATTATTCAACCCTGATCACATGTGACATGACGAATTCACCTGATGGCTAACTAACATCACTTAGAATCCCACAATGCTCAAAGAAAGCAACATTAAGACAAAGGAAAATCTAACCATAACATACTCTGCCAATCATTATCTCATATCAAGAATATGTACTAGCATTTAGCATAATCTCATATACTCAGGCATAACCTTAACAAACTACCCAACTACTGTCTAACTAGTACCATCATGCAGCTCTAAAGCACATATAAAAAGGCACATAAGGCATCCTCTCGAGATCCTTAGTCCGAATCTAGCATGATGTTCTACTAACTGATAATCATAACATAAACTTGTATGGGTATTTTGGGGTACTTACTTGAGCTCAGCTGATTGCATGCACCACACTCTTTTCTCTTGTCAAAGTTCTTTTCTTTCTGAATTCTTTTCGCTTTTCTAAAACTGTTTCATTTCTCAAAACTCTTTTACAAAAATGTCTTTTCATTTTGAAAACTTCTATAATAATTCCTTAGTTTGAGTTCAGACACACCAGAGAGTATGTATGAATCCCTCAAACCAAGGCTCTGATAGGAACTCGTAACGTCCCAAAAATCACGACTGAAAATTTTCTTTAAACATTACTAAAACCATATTTATAAAAGCCATGACATAATTCATAACATAAATTTAGAGTATTAATTTAAAACATATTCTCATTATCAGAGTAAAACATCCCAGGTTGTCTAACTAATGGTGTGTGCCATGCAATCACCCCAAGCTCTTCCCTCTGCTACCAGAAGTACCTGAAACCAAAATTGAAAACCGTAATCACAAAGCTTAGTGAGTTCCCAAACCTACCACATACCTTGCACAGACACATATAGCACATACTGGGCCACACCCGCTATTTCAGGCCTCGCCCCTACCTCGGGCCTTGCCCGCTACAGCGGCCCAACCGCTCCAGGCCCTGCTTGGCTTCGAGCCCCACTCAGATACAGATCTGTGTCTTTTAGGCCCCACCTATCTCTGGGCCCCGCCTGCTCACCACATAATACGAAATAGCATAATACACATAACTGAACATACCCTACTCTATTCCTGTCCTAAGGCCTCATCTATCTTGGGCCTCACCCCGATCCTGTTACTAGTAAGTCGGGGAACCCCTTCCAAGCTCCTACTGTAAGTGAGATATGGGCCCCCTGCCCACAATCACTCCATACCTGTCTCGCGCCTCGCCCTTGCTCTGCTACTAATGAGATATGGAACACCATCCATACTCTTCTATTGGTGAGATACGAGACCTCGCCCACGCTCACCTCCCTGCTAGGCACATACATGCATCACCAGACAAAAAGTATACTCTATCATGCAAACCACTACTTGGGCACACACCCAACATTGGACCTTGTTCCTAAATATCATAATAGCAAACAGTACATAAGGCTAACCCCCGGGTCTTCCTACTCATAACTACATGGGCCGGTGTTATGGCCATAGACCCATTCACACAAAAGGGAAACTCGCCTGCATTACTGAACATTGCTGGTAACCCTCTGGCTGCTGTCCAACAATTCATTGAACTAATAATGTCCACTAGATCCCCGAGCTACCAATATCAATGTGTGTGTATACATACATATATATATATATATATATATATATATATATATATATATATATATATATATCACCTAAATCCAAACTGAACTCTAGAAGCCAACTAAGTATACTCTTGACAAAGTTAAAGTCCTAAGCAAAGTCAACCTTCCTGACTGACTCTACTCGCCAAGTCAACCCGTTGACTTGTCGAGTCCTTATACTCAGAAACTCTCACAAAACACCTCAACTCGCCTAGTAACCTCGTCGACTCTTCGAGTTCAGCGATCTCCGAGTCCCATCCTCTCTAACTCACTTAGCCACTCAACTCCCTGATCTAAGTCCTATCCAGAAAAGGTTGAGGTTCTGAGATCTAACTCATCGAGTCCAAGGACAGACTCGCCGAGTTCACAAAAATCTTCAACAGCCTCGTCGAGTTGTTCTTCTACTCGTCGAGTTCCTGCCTATCTTCATACAACTCATCAAGTCAAAGAACAGACTCGTCAAGTAGCTTCAGTTCTTAATCCATACAGTGGCTTTTCAAGCCATGCAGGGGCTCCAAACTGTAGATCCACTCTTGGAAGGCCCATCCTTCATGTAAACTTGCAAACTTTACGTGAAACAAAGGAGCTATAGGCTTAAAACTCTATAGCGCTTGGGTTTGAGACAAGCATGCTTCACCAACACATCAAAGACTGATACTTTATGGGTTTCTGGGCCAAGACGACTCTAGATCCGAAGTTCTCTTTGCTCACAAAGGCACAATACATGAATTGGCCTTGGAAATGGCCCAAAATGAGAAAATATAACTAGGAAAGGGAACCTAAATGAATAACATCAAAGGTATCAGCTCTATACCTTGCAATGATCTGAAATAGCACACTAACTCAGAGCCTACTGCTACTTCTTGAATGACCCAAGGTTCCTTTCTTCCTTTTTGCTTCTAAGCACCCAAATGGCAAACAAAGCTTCAGAGTACTACAATGGAGGCTTAGGGTTTTGAGGGAAGGTAAAAGGAGTGATGGAGGCTGGGGTGAAGGCCGAAAATGATTCTTAAACAAGGCACCAAGCCCGAAAATCAGGGTTTCCCAACCCAGAGCTGACTCGCCGAGTCAGTCCCTCCGACTCGCCAAGTTGGTCACTTAAATCCTGACACTAAACCAGCTCCAACTCGTCGAATTCTCCTATAGACTCGACGAGTTGACCCCTTTGACTTAGGTTTTTCCTTTCCTTTCTTAGTCTTTTTGATTCTAAGTGTTACAAACCACCATGGTTCTATCACATGAGACACCATGGTCTAGGTACCATGATTCGTCTATGTAAGAATTCACCATGGTCTGCGACCATGGTTCGATCACATAAGCTGCCACGGTCTAAGTACTATGGTATGAATATGTAAGATATCATCATGGTCCGTGTAACACTTCTTTTAGTTATTTAATAAATAAATTAATTAATGAAGGAATAGTAGCCTAAAATTTATAATTATATAGCAAGTTGTTGGTCTCGATGAGCTAATTGTCACAATTTTAAAAGTCAGTGATTTAAAGTGTAAGTTTTGGACTCAGTTTGTAAATATTTATGAAGAAAGGGATTATGTAGAAATTATTGGAACATAAGTTGAACATAATGAAAGGTGATGGGACTAGAAGTGTTAATATAGATGAAGTTTGATCATTGGACTTAAATTGAAATGAATTTAGAATGTTGAGGGCTAAAAGAATAAATTTTGGACTTCTTGTGGAAACAATTTGTGGGGGGAGGGGCTTCTATGTAAATTTACGATAGTTTTGCAAGGGATTTCCGAGGTCAGGCTAGAAAGGGTAACATATGGACTTATTTTGAAGGAAAAAGGGAGGGAGGCACCGAATCTGTAATTATGGGAACATGCTTAACCGGCTGCCTCCATATTTAAACAAGTGAACCCTAACTCTAATGTTAACTATTCCCAGCCGCCACCTCTCCACCCTTATGCCTCCCTGCCGACGCCACCACTATGTCATCTCCTACCACCAAGCCACCGTTGTGCCACCCCAATGAAGATGGAGACCTCCATCTGATGCCGTGACAATGAGAGATCGGAAGCAACCCACCTTAGAGCATCGTGGTCTCTATTTCCAGTGGAACCCCCCACCCTCTTTGTGCTATTCTTCTCCACCATCTCCACACTGCTGCTCAACCCACCAGTGATTCCGTCACCGGCGAAGACTCGGATAAAGTAGAGATCGTCAGGGAGATTAACGTTGTAGCTGTTGTTGAGACTGTCGAAGGAGATGAGCCGCTGCCACCCTCCTCTATCGTTGCTGCTTCACTTTTCCTTGTTCTTCTCCATTAGATCGTTGAAATGCCATCACCACTTATACCTTCTCGTCACCGTTCTTGCCGCTGTTGTTGCTGTCGCCATCTCATGGTTGCTGCCGTCGCCACCCACCACAGGTGAGTGTTGGGTTTAGTTATCCAAGCAAAAGGAGGTGTATGTGTGTGTGTGTTTCTGCCACTAGAGTGAATAGCATACCTCATAGGTAGTGTGGCTTGGCCGGAGTTTACGAGAAAATCTACCACCGCCACCACCATGAGGTGGTGGCTTCCGTCACGTGTCATTGTCGACAACCACAAGGGTGGTTATGTGTGTGTGTGCTTATTTTAGTGTAGTGTGTGTGTGTGTGTTATTTTGGGAATTCATTGTAAAAATTGTAAAAGACAAAAGAATAATGAAAGATACCTAACCACCACCGTGAGGTGGTGGCTGCCACCTCCTGCCGCCACTGGCCGCCATGTCAAGTGGCGGTGTGCCTTGCCTTGTTGTGTTGATTTGGTTGTGATGCTTGAAACCCTAGTGGGCCTAATGAAACCCTAAAGGGCCCAATGAACCTAAAAGCCCAAACATGTGACTAATGGCCCTAATGAAACTCTAATGGGCCTAATAGACCTTAATTGATCAAAATACCTACCTATTAGGCCTATTGGGCTAAGATGGGGTCGAAAACCCTAAATAAGGTTTAGATAACTCTAATAATGGATTTATGGGCGTGGACTTATCAGGACCCATATTTGGACCATTAGAACGGAATTGTGTATTAAGCCTAATCACACTATATGATTTATTTAGAAGAGTGATGGACTTAATGTATTAAGTGAGAAACACTTAATCCTAATTGTCATTTTATGTGAAACCCAAATTTCACTTGGGTTTATTATTGTACATTTCTTTTGGGTGTGACAACCATCAATTTTCGATCAAGTCAAAGTCAACCAAAGTCAATCGGTCAAACTAGTCAGCTCATTTAACCCTTGTATATTACGGCTTGCACTATGTACTATTGTGCAACTCACTATTTTAATAAGAATATATCATTTGGAAAGTTCATTCGTTCAGAAATTCCAAACCCTAATCAGGGTAAGTGATGAAACTATTCGATAAAACGTCATTTCATATCCCTCGGGGGCATAAAACCATCACAACTAAGCTAAACGTGGTGCACGAACCTTGTGTTGCAAATCTAAATGCCCAAATCTCTCTAAGTATGTGAAATCTCTCCCAAATCTCTCTATGTATGTGAAATCTCTCCCAAATCTCTCTAAGTATATGAAATCTCTCTAAAATCTCTCTATATATGTGAAATCTCTCCCAAATCGCTCTCAAAGTCTCTCTCAACTTTTTATAGCCATCCAAGTCATCCCAACCCTTATCTTAGCCAAATACTACGCGAAATGGAGAGGTAACGCGAAAAACAGCCTCTTAGGAGCCGAACCTGTCAGAAGAGAACTTGTGAGAACCGAACCTCGCAGACAACAGCCGAGACCGAACCTCGCAGATAGCAGCCGAGACCGAGCCTCGCTTTTGGTTCCCCCTCTTGCACCTTTGGCTCCCTCTCTCACCTTCGGTTCCTACTTCGCACGTTCGGCTCTCAGCACTCCCAAGAATCGAACCTTGCAGGTTTGGTCCATATTGTCCGATTTTCGACTACTTTCGCCTCCTATGTCTGTTTTTAACGTTTTTGATGTCGAATTTTCACCAAAAATCATATTTTAACATATAAGACCCTAAACATTCATAATTTAAATACATTTTTAGGGAACTCTTTATCTAGGAATAAAATCTAGTGGGTGAGATATTTGACGTGCAGTCTTGACTTTACCTTAGTGTGTAACACAAGAAACCTCCCATACCCACTCCATGACCATCCCCAGTCTCTATTCCACCGTACCTACTTAATCATTGTCCTTTTCCGACCATTTTCCACCCATACTCTTGAACAAAAGGCTGGAAAAACTCTTATCTCTCCTCACCTTCACTCGTTCTCCACCAAAAAGCAAGACCCATTTCTCTCTCTTTCTTTCTCTAAAATTTGAGATTCAAAGGTTGATCTTGCGTTATTCATCCACATTTGGTAAGTATCCTTCTACTAAACATGAATTTTCTACTATCCTTCATCCAAATTATGGATTACTTACATAAACATCATCATATTTGTTCATAGAACCTTCAAATCATCAAGCATCTCCCAAGTGTTCTTGATTTCAAAACTCCTTTTCTTCATCATCCATCTCCTGAAATCAGTCAAGGTGAGTTCATACCCCCCACATTTTCCTATTTTCTTCAAATTTTAGGGGGGGGGGGGATACAACTTAAATCGCCAACAACATAACTAAACTCAGACAACAACTTTCAACAGAAAACTTAATGTTCATTCACGAACTGTTTTGAGCACCCTAAACTTTTTATTTTTCAAAATTGTATTAGCTTAAAAAAATCAGGTTTATACCTTTAAAATGACTACTTGTACATGTCCATACGATGTTTCTACAATTTATGGTGATTTTTACAAAACTGTCTATCATTGTAGCTACGAATTTGGACCAGTCTGTGAATATGGACACTTTCACACAAGTTAGATACATATAAAAATCATAATAAAATTTATGAAAAAACTATACACATCTTTTAAACTCTTAGAGTTGACGGATTCAGTTTTCGACTCCGTATGATTTTTTTGTGAGTTTTCCAAAACAGTGCAGAAATGTTAAAAACAAGTTAACAGCTTAAAACTGTCATCACACTTTGTAACGTGTTGAGCAAAGTGTTAATCTTTGATGATTTCGTATTTTACCTACGTTTTCCCATTGTGGTATAATTATATAACAGAAAATACTCATTGATTCGTAGATTCCTTTGTCATTACAAATAATATAAGAGAATGCATGATAAACATAGTTATATTTTTGCTATACATTCGACTCACCTAAAATGGGGTTCAGTTACATTACAAACGTTTTGGATAAACTATAATAGGTATAGTTTGTGTTTCATATATATTACAAATAGTTATGTTAAACTATAATAGGTATAGCGTATGTTTCAAATACATTTCAAACTCATTACGAAAGGTTTTCAATTCACATAAACGGGGTACTAACACAAAGTACCAGGTTTATACAAAAAGGGGTTTTCAGTTCAGTTCATGTAAATCTGTTAATGAATAAATTTGTGAGACATTCGCTTCGCGTTACATCCAAAGTAACGAAATCAAAAGTCCTGTAAATTGTAACCAGAGTCTCTTGTAGGTAGAACGTGATGCTTGTGTATAGATCTATATTGGGTCTGACAAACCCACACCTAAGTTGCATGCAACAGCTAGACCGACAGGTCCGGGGTAACAAGTGTCATTTAACTTGCAACGCCTGAAGAACGTCGTATTACGAGGCCGTCTGAGTCATAGTATGGTTATAATAACTCACATAGGTTATTAAGAAAACATAAGATTTACAAGTTTACTTCTAAATTTAATGAGTTTTTGTCGATTCAAACTTGCATAAATTTCTTTAAGTATGGTAAAATACTTGTACAGTTTGGTTTTGACTATTAAGACTATAGTCTACAGTGAATTATATAAGGAAAATATTGGATTTTTCTCAAACAAACATCACATTTACAAGAAGAGGATTTTAGTATCACTTTCAAAAAGCATATGAACTCACCAACTTAATTGTTGACACATTTTGGAAACTACTTGTATTCTCAGGAAATTAACGAATCCAGGTAACCATAAGCTTTTAAGGATGGAACGCTACAACGTTGAACAACTATTTTTACCTCATGTTGTAATAAATCATTTGAAATATGTAACACTTGAAACCATGTATTTCGTTTTCAATTATATTTATGATTGGTTGTATTGCTTTGATCACTATTGTACCCGTTGTTATGATACCATATATGAAGTCCGCCAACCCCTGACGTTTCTGCCATCCTTGGTTTTGGAGTGTGACATTGTGTCACACCCCTAAAACCAAAGGCGGAAACGTCTCCGGGGTTGACTACCATGTTGTGTATCAATTCCAATGTACATAGTAATCACAGTAAACAAACATTACATTACATATATATGAAAGTTTACATTTATTTCAAAAGTAAAGTTATACAAGATATACATATGCATCATATTAACAAAAGTTGAGACGAGTCTTCCATGCACTCCGTCTTTATCAAAAGAGATCACCGGGTACCTGTCTAACTTGGACCTGAGAATACAAGCGGTTTGAAAATCAGCAGAAAGCTGGTGAGTTCATAAGCGGTTTTGTTTTGTGAAAATGTATCGGTTTCCTTTAGTTTCCGAAAAGATTTGTTATCCAAGAAAATCACATATTTTCTTATGTGAAGTTGGTTAAGTTATCGTTTGTTACCAATTCGATTATGTATTGTATTTACCCCAGGAAAATCCTATATTTTCCTAATTATAAGATCAATAGTATATCACAAAGTATAGTTTAGCACACAAAACTATATAATGAAAATCTTGGGATCACTATCCCGAAAGACATATAAGTTAGTTTGAGATATTCGAAAGTACGGTTCAAGATCATGGGACTATCATCCCGAACTAACACGAGATAAGTTAATGTATGTATGTAAATATAGATTTGAAACCATGGGATCACTATCCCGAATAAGATACAAATTTTAGAACCCATGGGATCACTATCCCGTATAAGATATAGATTTAGAAAACCTTGGGATCACTATCCCGAATAGTTCACAGATTTAGAAACCATGGGATCACTATCCCGTATATAGATTTAGAAAACCATGGGATCACTATCCCGTAAGAGATATAAGAATAAACCATGGGATCATTATCCCGTATAGGACATAGATATAGAATAGTTTGATAATACCATGGGATCACTATCCCGAAAGAGACATAGAAACTATACCATGGGATCACAATCCCGAAAGAGACATAGAATATAGATACAAAACCATGGGATCACTATCCCGAACGAAATAAAGATCCTGAACCCAAACTGTGAATAAGCTGGTATTAATACATATTGTGAGTCGGGTAACCATACTAATACGACAACGTGACCTCCTTGACGTTTGTCAGACGTCGAACGATATCCATAAATTTGTCACCCTAGGCGTGCCCGCCTAACTGTAACTAGCAGTTAAGGTGTGGGATTGTCAGTCCCGAATAGATCTATTCACAAATTCCGCGCTCTCCCTCCAGGAGACTCTGGTTACACTTCCGGAGAGGATTTACTGATCATCCATAAAGGGTAGTGACTATCTCACAAGCTAGTACTAAACTATTCACAGGGTTCTTATAAGATATTGACATACAGAAAGTTATGAAACATAGTACAGTAAAGTATAGATACATACATGAAATCATCGGATAATACATTCAAATGATACGGAGATAAACTGAACGGACATAGTTTATCTAATAATTTAGTATAGATATCAGTATACGATAGAAGGAACAGTAAAGACCCCCAAATTATTCCCATAATAACTTGATTAGTTTGATTGTTTCTTAACTAAAATCCATTTAGTTGAAATCGAGTAGTCATTCCTTATGCTCAGCATAATACATAAGGAGTAATAGAGTTTATAGATTTGTCAAATATTGTTTGAAACACATCAATGTTGTGATTGGAAAACAGTTATAGTTTGCTTGTATTCCCCCCCTGAAAACATTGAAAACAGTGAAAAAGCCGTAGGGGTATGAACTCACCGAATGAGGTACGAGACGGTTTGGATGCTAAGAGTTGAGCTGGGACTTGTAAACGCACGAGGTTCCTAATTATGAAGTAAAGATACACATTTGTATCTAATTAGGACTTAGATTGATTGTCGGATAGGGACAATTGCTTCAGGTCGCGATAACACTCCGATACAAGTGTTTGGTGGGACCCGGGTGGCGTTTAGGGACATGACTGGCACAAGGGACTTGGGAAATGAGTTGGGACATCAAAGGAACACTCCCGTTAAGGGATTTTACGGCCAAAACACCCTTCCCCATGAGTTTACGGCCGTAAACTCATGATGGGTGATTTATGGTGCCTTTTGGACTTCCATCACTTAGGGAATGATTTCTAGACTTGGTTTAAGGACTTGGAATGATTAAAAACATCAATTTGACCCCCTTTAAGGGAGTTTACGGCCTAGCATGGCTCCAAGGCCGTAAACCCTTATTTTTCCAAGAAAATGGTGTTTATTGTTGCTAGAACAAATCACATGTGATTGGTAAAATTAATCCAAGGCCTAACATGAGTTTGCATGGGACTTTTGAGTGATTTGTGGAGTTTACGGCCAATGAAACCCCCTTCATGGCCGTAAACTCTAGTGTGTGATGCTACAAGGTGTTTCAAGGTCTAGAACTTGCATGAAAGGACTTCTAAAATTCATCTAAGGGCCTTAGGGGTGTGTAGTTTGCATTTTAACACCAAAAATTTTGGAGTTTACGGCCCAAGAACATGTCTTGGCCGTAAACTTTTAGAAACCCCACAAATGTTGTGTTTTTGGCCCTCAAAGTATTTTTGGTTGGTCCCTTGATTTATTCCAAGGCTTTTGGTGGTGTTGGATGGCTTTCTAACACCTTAGAATGAGATTTATGCCAAGTTTTGTGGAGTTTACGGCCCAAGAACTCTCCTTGGCTGTAAACTCATCTAAGTCCCTCAAAATTAATGTTTCAAGTGTCAAAATGCAAGAATCAAAGTCCTATAATTCATATCTAAGATATAGGGGTGATTTGGAAGGGTTTAAGGGCATGAAAACCCTCATTATGTGAGTTTACGGCCCAAGAATGATCCTTGGCCGTAAACTCCTTCAAACATCACAAAATTTATGTTTTACATGTTTAGATTCCATATTTTAAAGTCCCATAGCCATATCCAAGGTCCAAACTAGTCAAGGAAGGGTTTAAAGACTCAAAACCCACCATATTGGGTGTTCACGGCCTAAGCACCTTCTTAGGCCATAAACTCATGCATTTTGTCCAATTTCATGTTTAAGTGTCTAATTTGGAAGCTAAACATGCTATAGATTAAGGCTAGGAAGGTACCTTAAGGATTTGAAGTCTTAAAATTGAGTTTTGGACACTAAATCTTTGGATTTTGGAGAGAGGTTAGAGAGAGAGTAGTGAGAGAAGGAAAAAGCTTCAAATGAAGGCTGAAACATGTTTATATAGTTCCTAAAATTTGCACGCGGTGGAATTCTACCCGATACCGACGCTAAACGCGGCTTTTGGTCGCACCCGATTGAGTTTCCGTCACCCGACAGGAATATTTTAAAAATTCGTGAAATAATCATTTTGGGCGAATAACATAAGTTCCTGAGTGTTTTAGACACTCATTAGGATAAAATAAATGCATAATTTATACAAATAAATTTTCAAAGAGAAATCGGAACGAATCCGATAACGGCGACTTTCCGGGTAGAATGGTTCTTGGCGACGAACAAATTTCGGGTTGTTATATTATCCCCCCGTTAGAGGGAATTTCGTCCCGAAATTCAAGGAATAGGATATAGATCATGAGTTTGAAACGAACCCGAATGGATTCGATATTTTGGGATCATCACTTTCTTCAAGTGGAATCAGGTCTCTACGAAGATTTCGAAACATACGATATGGAATTAATCTTTAGACGTTCGAATGAAATTCCCGGAAACACTTCGGGACAGACATTTAGTAGAAAGAGTACTAACTTCTCGTTTCTAAATGACCACAGAAACGAGGAATGCGGTAATTCGTACCAGGAAAACTCTGGAGTTGTAAAGCATGACACAATACGAAAGCTTGATGCCGAAAATCATGAGAGTTAGGTCGAGGAAAAGATATAGACAGGCGACCCTCTCGAAACCAAGATAACAACATGAATGGGACTCCGTCATTCCATGTTAAACGTAGCATCAAGGTATTATCGCGAAAGGTTTCTCATTTAACCAAATGGAACAGAATAGTCCTCTGGACCGAGGATTCAATCTATAGGCGCGAAGTTAGTGTTCTCCATCTCATTGGTTAGTCGTCTCGATGATGCACATCTCGATCACACACGAGGAATCAGGCTTAGAAAACATTCGAATAGATGGATAACAGGTTTCCCTTCAATCACGGGAATCGAAAAGAGTTGCAGGTATAAGAGTTATCAAGGAGAATTATACCTGCGGCGACAGAGGGATCAGTGGTGGTAGTTGTCTTGGGGAAATTCCTCTTGAAGTGCCCTGCTTCACCACAATTGTAGCAGGCTGGACTGATTCCTGCTCCCGCTGATTGGTTCGTTGACTTGGCCGGTTTCTTGCAGGTTCGAGACAGATGGCCCTTCTTGCCACAGTTGTCGCAGCTCTTTTCGCGACACGGACCAGGGATGCGGTGATGGTAATTGCACTTACCACACCAAGGAAGATTGCCAGTGTATCCACTGGTGGGAGCTTGGGCTGTAGAACCGACAGCTGAGACAGCAATAGGAGTAGTAGCAGCATGGACTGCTACCGTTTGTTGTTTCTTCGAAGACCCTCTCGTACTCTAGGCCTTTCGCTTGTTCCGGGATTTCTTTCTACTTTCACCTCCACTTGTGTCTGACTCAGGAGTGGTAGTTTCTTCATCATAGTTGTCTTCGTGATCGATCAAGATTTTCGCAAGGCATTTAGCACTGTCGTACGTGTCTGGCTTCGCAGCCAAGACATTCCCCCTGGTTGGCTGGGTCAATCCCCAGATGAATCTTTCGATCTTTTTACTCTCCGGGGTAACCATTCCCGGACAAAGTAAAGCCAGGTCATCGAATCTTGAAGTATAAGCAGCTATGTTGGAACCCTTCATCTTAAGGTTCCAGAGTTCGTGTTCCAATTTCTGGATTTCGCCCCGAGGGCAATACTCTGCGAGAAGAAGCTCCTTCATAGCTTCCCAACCCATGGCGTTTGCTACAGGTAGAGTTAAGGATTTGACTCGACCGTTCCACCAAGTCAAGGCTTTATCGAGGAAAGTACAGGCAGCAAACTTGACTTTATTAGACTCCGAACAGGCACATATTTCGAAGATTGACTCGATTTTCTCAAACCATCGAGTCAGGGAAATGACACCTCCAGTGCCATCAAAGGTTGTGGGTTTCGCATTCATGAAGTCTTTGTAGGAACCCCCTCTTCGGTGTTCCTGGCTGCCTTCTGGGTTTTGAGGTTGGGGACCACCTCCGAAGCCACCGGGATTCATTTGAGACATAGCTGCCACCATTGCAGCAGTCAGAACTATTTGAAGTGATGCTAGATCAAATTAAGGAGAAGGTGTTGGCAGAGGAGGATTATTGTTGTTCTTCGAGCTAGGTCTCTTTCTCGGAGGCATCTTGATCTAAAAAGATCAGGAAAGAGAGGATTATAAGTCCTCTGAATTGAATCAAGAGATATTGAACAGGGGATATCTCATCAAGGCAGATATAGCATCATACTAAGCGATAAAGCAGGAAGGAGTTATCAAGACAAAACATTTTATCGCTAGTGAAATGATCAAGTAACATCGCGTATACGAGGGTTTTCTACGAAGGATCGGCTCGAGAAATACTCCCATAGTATTTCATGGTTGCGCTGCAGCGGCAATTCGTTGTTTGAGGTATTAGGTAAGTTTTAGGCATGCTGCGTACCACAGTCACTCCCAAGCACATGTTGGTCGTGTCTCGAATGCATATAGTTGGCCAGGCTATATTGATCCTAGACACGACTACATAACTGCCCAGGTTTAACCGTAGTGTACAACACCCATTTACTTATGTTTTGTTCTACTTGAAGTTACGGATTTCGACGGTTCGGTATACTTGTATACTTTTGAAAATACTTGTAGTTTTGAGGATACTTTTAATTCAGAGCACTGAGGCCCTTTAGTGTTTATAGTTTTATACCATGTAAGGTTTGGTATATAAACAAGGGCTCTGATACCAATCTGTCACACCCCGAAAACCAAAGGCGGAAACGTCTTCGGGGTTGACTACCATGTTGTGTATCAATTCCAATGTACATAGTAATCACAGTAAACAAACATTACATTACATATATATGAAAGTTTACATTTGTTTCAAAAGTAAAGTTATACAAGATATACATATGCATCATATTAACAAAAGTTGAGACGAGTCTTCCACGCACTCCGTCTTTATCAAAAGAGATCACCGGGTACCTGTCTAACTTGGACCTGAGAATACAAGCGGTTTGAAAATCAGCATAAAGCTGGTGAGTTCATAAGCGGTTTTGTTTTGTGAAAATGTATCGGTTTCCTTTAGTTTCCGAAAAGATTTGTTATCCAAGAAAATCCCATATTTTTTTATGTGAAGTTGGTTAAGTTATCGTTTGTTACCAATTCGATTATGTATTGTATTTACCCCAGGAAAATCCTATATTTTCCTAATTGTAAGATCAATAGTATATCACAAAGTATAGTTTAGCACACAAAACTATATAATGAAAATCTTGGGATCACTATCCCGAAAGACATATAAGTTAGTTTGAGATATTCGAAAGTACGGTTCAAGATCATGGGACTATCATCCCGAACTAACACGAGATAAGTTAATGTATGTATGTAAATATAGATTTGAAACCATGGGATCACTATCCCGAATAAGATACAAATTTTAGAACCCATGGGATCACTATCCCGTATAAGATATAGATTTAGAAAACCTTGGGATCACTATCCCGAATAGTTCACAGATTTAGAAACGATGGGATCACTATCCCGTATATAGATTTAGAAAACCATGGGATCACTATCCCGTAAGAGATATAAGAATAAACCATGGGATCATTATCCCGTATAGGACATAGATATAGAATAGTTTGATAATACCATGGGATCACTATCCCGAAAGAGACATAGAAACAATACCATGGGATCACAATCCCGAAAGAGACATAGAATATAGATACAAAACCATGGGATCACTATCCCGAAAGAAATAAAGATCCTGAACCCAAACTGTGAATAAGCTGGTATTAATACATATTGTGAGTCGGGTAACCATACTAATACGACAACGTGACCTCCTTGACGTTTGTCAGACGTCGAACGATATCCAGAAATTTGTCACCCTAGGCATGCCCGCCTAACTGTAGCTAGCAGTTAAGGTGTGGGATTGTCAGTCCCGAATAGATCTATTCACAAATTTCGCGCTCTCCCTCCAGGAGACTCTGGTTACACTTCCGGAGAGGATTTACTGATCATCCATAAAGGGTAGTGACTATCTCACAAGCTAGTACTAAACTATTCACAGGGTTCTTATAAGATATTAACATACAGAAAGTTATGAAACATAGTACAGTAAAGTATAGATACATACATGAAATCATCGGATAATACATTCAAATGATACGGAGATAAACTGAACGGACATAGTTTATCTAATAATTTAGTATAGATATCAGTATATGATAGAAGGAACAGTAAAGGCCCCCAAATTATTCCCATAATAACTTGATTAGTTTGATTGTTTCTTAACTAAAATCCATTTAGTTGAAATCGAGTAGTCATTCCTTATGCTCAGCATAATACATAAGGAGTAAAAGAGTTTATAGATTTGTCAAATATTGTTTGAAACACATCAATGTTGTGATTGGAAAACAGTTATAGTTTGCTTGTATTCCCCCCCTGAAAACATTGAAAATAGTGACAAAGCCGTAGGGGTATGAACTCACCGAACGAGGTACGGGACGGTTTGGATGCTAAGAGTTGAGCCGGGACTTGTAAACGCACGAGGTTCCTAATTATGAAGTAAAGATACACATTTGTATCTAACTAGGACTTATATTGATTGTCGGATAGGGACAATTGCTTCAGGTCGCGATAACACTCCGATACAAGTGTTTGGTGGGACCCGGGTGGCGTTTAGGGACATGACTGGAACAAGGGACTTGGGAAATGAATTGGGACATCAAAGGAACACTCCCATTAAGGGATTTTACGGCCAAAACACCCTTCCCCATGAGTTTACGGCCGTAAACTCATGATGGGTGATTTATGGTGCCTTTTGGACTTCCATCACTTAGGGAATGATTTCTAGACTTGGTTTAAGGACTTGGAATGATTCAAAACATCAATTTGACCCCCTTTAAGGGAGTTTACGGCCTAGCATGGCTCCAAGGCCATAAACCCTTATTTGTCCAAGAAAATGGTGTTTATTGTTGCTAGAACAAATCACATGTGATTGGTAAAATTAATCCAAGGCCTAACATGAGTTTGCATGGGACTTTTGAGTGATTTGTGGAGTTTATGGCCAATGAAACCCCCTTCATGGCCGTAAACTCTAGTGTGTGATGCTACAAGGTGTTTCAAAGTCTAGAACTTGCATGAAAGGACTTCTAAAATTCATCTAAGGGCCTTAGGGGTGTGTAGTTTGCATTTTAACACTAAAAATTTTGGAGTTTACGGCCCAAGAACATGTCTTGGCCGTAAACTCTTAGAAACCCCACAAATGTTGTGTTTTTGGCCCTCAAAGTATTTTTGGTTGGTCCCTTGATTTATTCCAAGGCTTTTGGTGGTGTTGGATGGCTTTCTAACACCTTAGAATGAGATTTATGCCAAGTTTTGTGGAGTTTACGGCCCAAGAACTCTCCTTGGCTGTAAACTCATCTAAGTCCCTCAAAATTAATGTTTCAAGTGTCCAAATGCAAGAATCAAAGTCCTATAATTCATATCTAAGCTATAGGGGTGATTTGGAAGGGTTTAAGGGCATGAAAACCCTCATTATGTGAGTTTACGGCCCAAGAATGATCCTTGGCCGTAAACTCCTTCAAACATCACAAAATTTATGTTTTAAATGTTTAGATTCCATATTTTAAAGTCCCATAGCCATATCCAAGGTCCAAACTAGTCAAGGAAGGGTTTAAAGGCTCAAAACCCACCATATTGGGTGTTCACGGCCTAAGCACCTTCTTAGGCCGTAAACTCATGCATTTTGTCCAATTTCATGTTTAAGTGTCTAATTTGGAAGCTAAACATGCTATAGATTAAGGCTAGGAAGGTACCTTAAGGATTTGAAGTCTTAAAATTGAGTTTTGGACACTAAATCTTTGGATTTTGGAGAGAGGTTAGAGAGAGAGTAGTGAGAGAAGGAAAAAGCTTCAAATGAAGGCTGAAACATGTTTATATAGTTCCTAAAATTTGCACACGGTGGAATTCTACCTGATACCGACGCTAAACGCGGCTTTTGGTCGCACCCGATTGAGTTTCCGTCACCCGACGGGAATATTTTAAAAATTCGTGAAATAATCATTTTGGGCGAATAACATAAGTTCCTGAGTGTTTTAGACACTCATTAGGATAAAATAAACGCATAATTTATACAAATAAATTTTCAAAGAGAAATCGGAACGAATCCGATAACGGTGACTTTCCGGGTAGAACGGTTCTAGGCGACGAACAAATTTCGGGTTGTTACACATTGGATCTTGGTGATTGGGTTATTAATGAGCCATCCAAGATCAAAGAAATGGACTACAATAATTAATGGGCTTTGCGGTATCACAATATGATTTTCCGCAAATGAGATCTCAGGGATTACACTCTGATATTATTTATTGATAACATGTTTTTATTAATGACACTTTGGTCTTGATATTTGATGTTATTATGAATGTTTTTATACTGTTGGTTTTAATAATAACTTAATTAAAAGAGAAATTTTTGGTCTTGAATTTTGGGGATGTTACAGTCCAACCATTATGGTTCGATGACATAGGCCACCATGGTCTAAGCACCATGGTTCGGCTACTAAGAGATCACCATGGTTAGGCCACCATGGTTCGATCATATAGGCAAATCATGGTCTAGGCCCTTGGAATTGGTTGTATAAAATAATAATCATGATTGTCCCATCCATCACTAATTAAGACAACTTGATGAATTAAAAGATGTGAAGGAATAGCTAAAGTCTATACCAAGAACTGAAATCACAAATCTAATAACAGAAGAAATTCTTCAAGAGAGAAGAAAGTTACATTACATATATAATGTTACGGCTACAAAAAAGAGATATAAAGCTAATTGTTGGATCTACTCTTTGAAGAATCCATCTCCTTCAGTTGCTCCTTAAAAAAGCTCACATCTACACAATCTCCCTTGAGTATCTTCAAAAACATGAAATCAAAATTGGTGAGTTTGGTGAACCTTGGGGAACCAAATTAGTAGCATTTAGAAAAGAGATGGGAAGCTCAACATCAACTCTCACATTTCGGATACTGGCACACTATTTTGAACAGGCTTGATGTTGGCCAAGTTGTATTACACCCTCTTGAAGGCAAGCATTAACATGACTAAACTCCTCTGAATTAAGTAGAGCCCAAATGAACAAGGGTATCCTCTGCTTTAACATCCACTATAGAGTGAGGGAATGTTGATCGGAAAATTGAGGATGAAACAGGTTGTCTTGTTTAGTTGATGCATTCTGGATCTCCGACTCGTTGAATCGAGCATCTTTTTCCCTCAAAGAAGATTGTAGAGTGTTCACCTCGTCTTCTAATTGATTTACATGAACATCTTTCTATAACATCCCAAAATTCAAGGCCAAATTTTTTATTTTTAAATAAGTTTTTACAAAACCATAAGTATAAAAACATCCATATTAAAATCTCATGTGAAAAACAAAGTGTCAACAGTCAAATATGTTATCATAAGATAATATCAGAGTGTAATCCCAAAAATCTCATGTGCAGAAAACATAGTGTGATGCGGTGCGATCGAGCCGACTCCTTTCCTTTTAAAAACGATGTACCTGAAACCAAAACTAAAAACCATAAGCACTAAGCTTGGTGAGTTCCCCAAATACCACTTACCATGTAACATCCAGATTTCTAGGTATCATATTTTAATTATATAATTTGAGTTATGAGTAGGGACTCGGCAAGTTGACGCTTAGACTCGCCGAGTAGGGTCGCGATTGTTGACTGGATTAATGAACAGACTCGACGAGTCGATGGATGGACTCGATGAGTCCGCGCTGATGTCAGAAACCCTAAAATTCCGGATCTGTGCCCTATTTAAGGGACCTTATTTCCCTCATTTGCGGTTACCAGTCTAGAGAGAGAAACCCTAGAGATCTTGAGCGAGTTGTGTGTATGTGTGTGTGTGTGAGAGAGAGAGAGAGAGAGAGAGCTATTTTGATCCCTTTTGTTGTGGTTTGGCAAAGAAGAAGGTGTTTCCAGCAAGAGAAGGTTAAGGGGATTGTGATTCTGTGGTTTTCAAGCTTGGGTCTTCATTGTTGACGTAGAAAATGGATCCCTTCTCGTGTTTTGTTCAAATCCTTGAATCTAGGGTTTTCTATACCCCTTTATTGGCTTGAATGGATGCATATGTTGTCCCTCTTAGTGTTAGACTCTGGATCCAGACCTTTAGAGGTCCAAAGAGAATTATCTATCCAGCTTTATGTTGTCCCATGGAGGATATGCCATTTTAGAATCCATTTCACCAAAAGAAGCTTTAGATGCGTTGCATTAGTGTCAAGATTTGACCTTTATGTGATTATTGGACATGAGGAAGTAAGATCTATAGGTTAGAGAAGCATATCTGATCTCATAAGGTTGATGGGATGATTGTGTTGGATTAATGTCTAAGTCCATAACTATAATTGGTAAAACTTGACCCGACCCGGCATGGTCCATTTGGGTTGCATGGCATCATGCACTTGGATAGACTAAAATGAGAGAAATAACACTTAAGGTTTGTTAATATATTATAAGTTCTAATATATTAATAAGGTTATTTAATTAGTATTGATCAAGAATTAATTTGGAATTAATCAGGTGATCAAAAGGAGACTAATTAAATATATGGGTTGATTGTGTAAATCATTCATTCTTATATATGTGGGCTTGTGATCCAAGATTCCTTATGTTGGACTAAGTCCATGGGGTGACCCATGTATACTCCATGGAGGTTAAAATCCATGGAGCATAAGGAATGGGTAAAGTCATGAGTTACATGGTGTAACCTTAATAGCCACCATATAAAAGAAACCCATGGCTCAAGAAATCGTTACTATGTGTGTGTATGAGGGCTAGACGATTTCATGAAGTGTTCTAATTTATCTCTAAGTTATTCCAAGTGCTTATGGTGTTGTGTGAACCATTTGAGGTGTCACACTTGGGGCACTAGGCACTCAAGCTTCATGAAGATAAGCACCATCAAAGAGGTATGTATTCTATCTTGTTATATTGATAGTTTTGCATGCTAGATTAGGATAATACCTTGGATGTTCTTATTTGCATGTATAATAGAGAAAACATAGATCCAAGGTATTTAGGGTTGCATGTACACTTAGGAGTGTTAGAATGCTCATAACCCAACAGTGGTATCAGAGCCTAGGCTTGTTTTCTTGTTATACCTGCAATAGAAGCTGAAAAATCGAAATTGGTGCTGTCAGCCCAGCTGACTCGCCGAGTCCAAGGCAAAATGCATCCAACTCGCCGAGTTGTGTTCATGCACTCGACGAGTTGGACCCCAGACAACATATCTTCAAGGTTTTTGGCTAGAAATGGACTAGGAACATTACCCTAAGTTGTTTTTGAACTTATAAACTTGTTTTTAATGTGGTAATGTTCATGCTAATCCATTTTCAAAGATAATTGTCAATAGATTCATGTTTTGTATTAGTTTAAAGGTTAGACTAATTACATGAAAAAGTTTGATTTGAATTATCTTGTTCTTATGAGTTGCTTAGATTAATAGAAAAGTTGAGTGAAAAAGTTTGTTTTCAATCCAAATTAATCTAAGAGTTGATTCTAAAATGTGTTTTTGTAACTTGTCCTCAAGTTATATGAAAATTCACATTTAAGTCTCATAAAACTCATAAAATTGGCAAAGGTTACAAAAATGAAGAGTCTAGTTCTAATTAAGTGGAGTTATGACTCCATAATTTGTCCTCAAGTTATGGAGGACCAAGAGTCTCTTCATTAAATAATATATATATATATATATATATATATATATATATATATATATATATATATAAAATGTAACCTTAATTAATTCCATAAGTTATAAAATAAAGAAAAAGTTAATTCTTTATTACTTTAAAGTCTTCCATAATTTGTCCACAAGTTATGGAACTTGAAGAGTTTTTGGATTAAAACTACTTTAAATATATAAGTTATGGAATTAATTAGTTTTGAATAGCTTCAAAACTTGCCCTCAAGTTTTGGAATTTGTAAAGTTTTCTCTTATGAATACTTTAATTCCAAGTTAGCCCTTAGAATTTTAAAAGTTAAAATTTAACCCTTATACTTTATAATATTATAAGTTAATAATATATACATGTATAAGAGAAAAGTCGGTCTTACCGCTAGTACGTCTCATTCACGAAGCCGGTCTATAAGGTGGGTATAAGGTTGTTGCCTATAAAATGGCAACTTAATGGGTGTCCACTCTCACCCACCGCTTGCTTGACTGGTGGAGGGTCGTTAGCCGAACGGGTTTGACATGACTATAATTCTTCCTTCATTAAAAGTATTAATGATAAATACTAAGTAACTAAACTCTTAATAATTCCCAATCTTAGTTACTTAGGAAAATGTGAAGAAGGTGCTAATCCATGAAATTACACTTTGCACTTTGTTTAAGTCGGTTAGTGGAGCGTGTGTGGTTAACCGGCACACTAACTCGTATTTAACAAGGTAGGCAAAGGGTAACTTAATATTTATCATAGTATCGATGGAGCGTGTGTGGTTAACCGGCACATCGATTGAGGGGTAATTTATTAAGGGTACCAAGTAATTTGCATGGTTACTTCACACCTTGTTTTGTGATCCTCGGCATCCCAGTCACAAAACCTGAAGGGCACACTCGAGATTGAAACATGCCATTGAACAGTTCAATGAATCTCAAAAGATCTAGGAGTTTCAAAACCAATTAAAACCTAATAATACATTTCGTTTATCTTGGTGGAAATTGGTGAATCGTCATTCACCTACCTTCAAATTGTTTTATAGCTTGGATTACGGCATACCTCTTCTAAGTTATAAAATAGTTTGTTGGCTCCTAGCCTTAATATTTTCATATTGGGTGTCATATTAAGGACTCAAAGATCAACTATCTTGAATATCTCCCATAACATGTCTGGTTTAGACATTTATGATCTTCCCAAATCTCTTGAAACAAGCATTCCTAATGAAGATGATGTCCCATGGATATCATACTTCTTTCTCCTCCTCCAATTATTCTCCCTACCCCACAAGTTCTTAAAAAGTTTAAGGTCACTCAAGCCGTAATGGCAAGGCAAGGTCTAGGTGTGATCACATCTTGGAGATGTAGTCACATATTGACAAGCCGGGAGAGTTGGGTGTCAAAGTCTTGAGAAAGTTAGTGGCTCAACTACTTTCTAAGTCACATAGTGAGTTCTTTTAGAACACCTATGAAACAGACTATGACAAGACCCTTAATGATCTTATCTATTTGTTAAGATCAACTTCCTCAAAAACTTGATGGACATTGACAATAGTGACACAGGAAATCTAGAAAATCATTCTCTTCCCAATGGAAAGGGATCGGCCATAGTCAACCCAGTTGAACAAATGGTAAAGAGAAAGGCTAAGTCTGTAATAGTCCCGTGTACCATTATCAAAGAGTCCATATGTTTATATTGCCAAAGGAAGGGTCATTAGTTGCGAAGCTGCCAAGTTTACCTAAGGATGTTAAAGTCAATAAGTTTGACTCTACTTCAGGTAAAGTCCACTATCTAACTCTGCTAAGTTTCTATTCTGAAATTCTTATTAAATGATGTGACTAGATCACATGTTAATGTTTTAAGAATCAAAGAAAATTGAAGGAACTTAAATAAAGAATATGCTGAATCTGATCGCATAGATGGATTTCTATTGCGCAGTTTGAAAATCGGATTCTTGAGCTAATTCTTAGGAGTTATGAGATGTTGCTTAGGAATAGATAATAACAAGGTTTTCATGTGGATTGTAAGGATAAGTTTTTCCGCATAGTTTTAAAATAAAAGAAAATTTTTTATTTTAGTTATTTTAAAATATCCTTACAATGGCATTTGAGGAAAAATTGTTGCTTATATGATTCCATTAACAGCAAGAGTGGAAATATGAAATTGATTCTTTCATTTGTGGTAATGTCTAAATTTACCAAATAAGGAAAGATTCTCATCACCCAAGTCTCAATTGGACCGGAAGTTGGAATCATGCAAGTTGTATAGCATGATGAATGAGAACTTTCAAGTATTGGAAAATTAAGACTAATTACTTATTCACATGGATGTGTGAGTCAAGTAATGGACTAAGGGATCGAGTACATAGTCATGTGCACTGATTAAGTCCACCACAAAAGATATAAGGCTATTCGTCATAGTTTACTAAAGCTCAGTAAATATGATTATACTTACAAGCTTAAGTGTAACTCTGAGACATTGGAAAAGGTTCCAATGTAAGGTAGAGCGAATAAGAAGAATCAAATTAGGCAGAAGGATAAAAGTTTCTCAAATCTGAAAAGATGGGAGAGTACTTTAGTATCAGTTTTGTGATCATCTTAATGATTAAGAAACCATATCAAAATTTGTTCTCTAAGGAAGTCTTAGTGCATTCTTATGACTAAGAAGAAGGGATCTTGAATTGTTGAAATGGTTAAATCAAGAAGATGAGTCATACTTCGTTCCAATACAAGTCTTAGAGTCATACTCCAAGATTGTAATTTGAGTGACATGTCTTAAAGAAGGTTTAAAACACTTGACAAATGTAAGAGTAAAAGTTTTCTACTCTTCTACATTTGAAATTGGTAAGTTGTGATGTTTTGGATAAAACAAAGACCAACTTCGGCCAATTGTGTGAAGTGTTTGTCTTGATTAGAATCCACACTATCTCTTGGATGTTTGACAAGGGAGTCTTATAGGTCAAGAGGACAGTGGGAGTCTTAAAGGTCTTGAAATTCTCAAAAACTAATCAAGAATAAAACCTGAAGTTCTTCACTAGCACACGACTTAAGGTTTATAACCTATCGTGTTGACATATTCTGTGCCCATTCTAGTTAAAGTTGGCTTTGCATATGAGTTCTTAGAGTTCTCAATGTGTTGCACAACAACTTGGAAGCATGTAGGCCCTTGAGCTGCCAGGTGGCAAGAAATTAAGATTGAGTTCAATCCATATGGTTTTGGATTTGTCATTATCCTTGTCTTGTGATTATGGTTTTGACAAATTCATATGGGTAGGAACTCATACACCAATAAATCTAAGTGTCATAAGGTTTCTCTCTGATTCATGAAAATGATAGTGAGGAAACACTTCCACTAAGTAGATTTTAGCTAGATAGCAATTGGGATATTTGCATTCTCAAAGTCGTTAGTGGAGCGTGTGTGGTTTATCGGCACACTAACTTGGACTTGTGAGAAGTGGGAAAAAGGTCTAACCATTATGATTACGGCATCCCTCTTCATAATTGTTTAGACACACAAATGTGCTATCTAAGGGAAGGTGTATGTTTTTTGATAAAGTCTTATCAAAACAATCTAGTATCAGAAATCTGAACTTTGGTCAGAAAGTCAATAAAGTATTGATTTCTAGAAGTCGAGCTTTTTGAGTACATGTCAAAGCTAGTGGGAGCATAAGTGTTATGCTAATAATCATCATGTTAGTGGGAGCATGATAATTACGATAAGTATTGCAAGCTAGCAATGTTAATTATAGAAAACAAAAGGTTTCAATTGGGAAAAAGTTGTTTTGCTATAATTAAGGGAGAGGAAATTATACTTCATCTCAAATCTATAAGCTTAGATCGTGAGGTTTTAATCATTTAGTCAAGGATATATATGAATTTCATGTTGGAATGGCTCAACATAAGGAAATTCTGTATATGGGTCCATTATGTGCGTTCTTAAATTCGATTATGATTACGGCATCCCTTTTCATAATCTGAATTATGAGAACTTGGCAAATTGAAATGGAAATGTTATAGCAAAAGACTGGTTTAGTCTTTATGTGAGACATCATGAATCGTGTCCCATATGCTTCGGATATAGGATCGATTACATGTGCTATATTCATCCTTTCTAAAAATTTCCAAATGCCTGGGGCATTAAGAAGGGAAAAGGTTTAGAACTGGATATGACTAAAAGGATTAAACAATTCTCGAGGACAATCTAAGGTTTACCAAAGATTGGTTGCTCAAGGACAGTTAGAAGTATAGTGATAATTCTGGAAGGACCATATTGACATAATCTGTAAGGAGGCAACTCTTGTTCAGAAGTGATAGTCGAAATGGAATCTAGAAATGTTTCAAAGTTAGAATTTTCAATCTGTGTAAGATTAAGGAAACTTAATGCAAGAAGGATGGTTCCAAGGACTTGATCTCCTTTGGAATGCTCTGTAATGATTGTTGTTAAGTCTTTCTGACTTTGTGCATAATCATTACAAGAGGATTGATGCATATAAGTTTAGAATCTAACAAATTTCAGTAAATGACATGAATTTGGAATTCTTGCATTTGCAGTAAGGATTTGGGAGTGTGAAAAGAGAATCATTGAAGCTATGTTCAATTGATCTAGTTCACAAAGTAAAGATCATAGACAAACATAGTATGCATACTTGTTGTATGGCATGACTAGTGTTTAGAAAAACATAGTGTACATGCTTGGAGCATGGGACAACTATTGTTTTAAATTCAAGAATAAAGTTGATAGCTGAAACAGTATACAATGAATAATGTGTAATCATATGGTGATAAATAAAAGGTGTTTTATTTATATTCATAAGTTCTGAGACCATATTGGATTAAATTATTTTTGTGTTTCATTTTGCATGTTTTGATTTCCCGAATAAACTAGGTTATTCTTCCGGAATGACTAAGTTATTCAAACCATCCACAGTCGGTCATATGTTGGAAGTAGATATGAATTAAGACTGTCATGGGTTGGCTTGTAGAGGTCTAAGGTTTTGGACAAATGGCTACAACACTCATGAGTGCTCATAAGTTCTGAGTATTGGATTCAACCCGCGCTCATTGGAATCACTTCATGGGTTTTATCACGAGTGATCATGAGACGATAATATCTTATATTCTTCAAACCTAGAGATATGAGTTGTTACTATGAGTTGATAGTACATTGATTACACGAAACGCATTGGTAACCCGATGTTATAAAACGTGTCTTTGTGTATGATTCAACAAGTAGTAGAACAAGCCATATGAGTCAAAGTTTATCCATTCCTTTTACCTTCGGGATAAAAGCGATATCTGTGGGCCCCTCGATGATTTGATGATGACAAATGGAAGTGCTCGGCCGGGCCATGACTAATTTGATTTGTTCAATTAGTCAGTCGTCATAAATCGGAAATCGGGAAACAACTAATGGACAGAGAGAATGATTATAATCCATGTCTCACTCCATATGATATCTAGAATGGAGGAATATATGATCCCTTATCTAATGGACAAGTCATTGACAAAAGTCAGAGTTCATCTACAAGATCAGAGTTCGACAGAAGCTTTTGAGAGCTACGATTGCTAGTCGGGTTTTGAAGTCATACTTGCAATAATAGTTTTAGACTTATCCAAGTGGGAGACTGTTGGATTAATGTCTAAGTCCATAACTATAATTGGTAAAACTTGACCCGACCCGGCATGGTCCATTTGGGTTGCATGGCATCATGCACTTGGATAGACTAAAATGAGAGAAATAACACTTAAGGTTTGTTAATATATTATAAGTTCTAATATATTAATAAGGTTATTTAATTAGTATTGATCAAGAATTAATTTGGAATTAATTAAGTGATCAAAAGGAGACTAATTAAATATATGGGTTGATTGTGTAAATCATTCATTCTTATATATGTGGGCTTGTGATCCAAGATTCCTTATGTTGGACTAAGTCCATGGGGTGACCCATGGATACTCCATGGAGGTTAAAATCCATGGAGCATAAGGAATGGGTAAAGTCATGAGTTACATGGTGTAACCCTAATAGCCACCATATAAAAGAAACCCATGGCTCAAGAAATCGTTACTATGTGTGTGTATGAGGGCTAGACGATTTCATGAAGTGTTCTAATTTCTCTCTAAGTTATTCCAAGTGCTTATGGTGTTGTGTGAACCATTTGAGGTGTCACACTTGGGGCACTAGGCACTCAAGCTTCATGAAGATAAGCACCATCAAAGAGGTATGTATTCTATCTTGTTATATTGATAGTTTTGCATGCTAGATTAGGATAATACCTTGGATGTTCTTATTTGCATGTATAATAGAGAAAACATAGATCCAAGGTATTTAGGGTTGCATGTACACTTAGGAGTGTTAGAATGCTCATAACCCAACAGATTGTCATGGAAGAAACTCACCGAGTCCATAAGGGGACTCGACGAGTTGAGTCGGGTTGCCCCGCGACTCGTGTCTGGATGTAGCCATCGAATGAAAGGTTCACTCGACGAGTCGAGTGAGGTTTAGAAAGATCCAGAGTACACGCTTGGACTCGCCAAGTCACCTATGTGCACTCGACCAGTCTGGTCAAAGTTTGACCGTTGACTTTCGTTGACTTTTAGGGTTGGGTCAACACTTGGACTTTTGTACCATTAGAAGGGTAAATTGGTCTTTTAGCCTTCTGAGAAAACATTGGAACGAACTAGTCTAGCTTGGAGAGCCGTTATTGATTTGAGATGATTGCTTATATGTTTAGGTGGGGATAGGTCATTATTACGAGGTTCAGGGATACCGAGCACGTGAGTTTCTAGATAGAATACAAGGTGAGTCTTCTGAGTATACATTACCTAGAGTGGTACCTATGTGTAGATCGAAGGGTCTTGTGTTCTATGTGTATGTATGAGATTATGTGCATTGTAATATATGTATGCTATGTTTTCAACAAACCGGACCGAAGGGTCCAACGATATAGACCGGACCGAAGGGTTCAACGATACAGAACGGACCAGAGGGTCCAACGAGCTACGGGACTGGAGGTTCCCGCTGAGACACATCGACCGAAGGGTGATATTGTAGCCTCGAGTGGTGTATGTGTCGCATTTGGTATTTTAGGGAACTCACTAAGTATTTATGCTTACCGTGTTATGTGATATGTGTTTCAGGTTCCAGTAAGGATCTCGGGAAGGCGCCGACATGAGTCGTACACACTGAGGGATTTTATGTATTGAGATATTGGGATTTGTTTTTATCGGATGATATGTAAACATTGAAATTTGGGATTTCTTTATGAATGAACTATGTGTTTAAAATGAAAAATTGTTTTGAAAGTTCACATTATTACAAGTTGGTATCAGAGCCTTGGTTTGGGGGAATCAGATGCACCTTCGGGCGTATCTGAACTCAAACTGAGGATTTGAGAAACTTTTCACAATAAAACAATTTTTTCTAAAATAGTAAAAGGTTTTGAAACAAGTAGAACAGAGCAATTGTGTAAGATTAGCCAACGCCCGAACGATGATTTCCGAAAATACCCTTACATTATGTGTTATGAGATATGATATGATACGTTATCGATGCTAGCGTAGGCTAGGTGTTCATATTAGGACTAAAGTGGTCTGATGTGTGATGCCTTAGCCTAGGAGATTACTACTACTACAAGATGTTTAAGAGTGAGTAGGTAGCAGTGAGGAGCTTACGAGAGGTCTGCTAAAGAGAAGCCTACGCATAGCGAGATTAGAGTACTTGTGATCTGCGATCCTAGGAGGAGGACCTGGGGTGAATATTGATGCGGTGTGGATGGTAGTATAGGGCCCGTACTACTGAAGACACCGGATCAGTGTGTAGTCCAAGTAAGAATCCTTAGGGGTACTAAAGAGCAAGTAGGGTTGAGTTATCGAGTGTGAGTATACTGGAGCGAGTCTCTAATATTTTTATGTTGTATTTCAGAGACATCATGGTTGTGACACACCAGAGACCAACGTCGTGAGTGACGAGAAGCTTCGTCAAATGATCCACGATGAGGTAGCTACGACTATCCGTGCATAGATATTGGAGATGTTTGCGTCTATCAAATCCACTTTGATTAAGACGTTTGGCGTGAGACACGCAACAGTTACTAAGGCTGCGGCTGCTGTGGCTTCTGCTAGACCTCAGGGGGGATGATTCGTTGCTATACTGGGAGTTGTGCAACACGAAGCTGAAGAGATTTGTAATCGAGTTTGAATCAATTCAAGTATAAAATCAGAAAGAGTTATAATGATGAATACGAGAGTAAATAGAATATTTGTTCAGCTCATTTTATGCTTTTGAGTTTACAAAATACAATGACTAAACTGTAAAAACTGAGTGAAAGAAGTCTCTCAAACACTTAGTATAGACCCCTATTTATAGGAGAACAAAAGCATAACAATACTAACGACTAGACATCAAGAGAACACTTTAATATGCCTTAGTACAAATAACATTACATCCGAAGACCCCTTCTTATGAAGACAAAATATACTTCGTAACAATCTAACTGACTCTTCGACTATTGCAACATTTAAGCCGTAACAATCTCCCCCTTTGGAATCAAGGTCGAAGTTTTCAATTTGTCAGTGATTGAATGGCATACATCAGCACTCTTCGGATTTCCATGTACCAAGAGATAACTTTCTTTATCTCTTTCTTATCCCATTCTGAGTTCTTCTTGCAGTGGTTCATACGAACAATTAAGTTCGTATATTGTGAGTTGGTGTATCTCTCCACTTCGCAAGTTTGAAACAAGAACCGCTTAACTCTTCCAACTTTGTCTTTTCCTGCAAAAACGATTCCCAATGGCTTTAAACAAATTTCTCCATCTTCATAATTTTTCAACTCATTTTGTTTCTTCGGTGGTGCCATTGGTGCAGTAATGTCGATGCCTTTGACAACTAGAAGTTCGACATCGGTCTGAGCCAAGCACTCAAAGTAATTCTCCAAAAATATCTTAATGTGCTTGCACCCAAGGCTAAAAATATCTAGTTCTGTGTCTTGGAGAAAAGAAAACGATTTGTCTTTGAGCATCAAGGCAATGTTTATTAGATCATATGTGTTCATCAAAGGAAAGTCTGCCACTGTGAATTCTTGTAACTTCCCACTTGCTCTTGCTACATTGTACTTCAAATTTTCAAACTTCCCTTCGAATATAACATCCCTTTTTATAGATATCACCTTTTTAATTTTCTCCGAAAACCACACTTCCTCTTGAGCCTTTACCAATACTGCATGAAACCTTATCTTCATTTTCTTTCCCTCTTCGGTTTCCAATAATTTTGCTTCAGCCTTGAACTGTGGCATAACGAACATCATTTCATTGACTGGAAAGTCAAGTTGACTAAAATTTGTGTTCGTCACCACATAGCTCTTTTTCGGAATCTTTTCAAATGAGTACATATAATCAAACAGAACTCTGGATTCGATGGTTTCATAGTTATAAAATTTTGCTGGATCACCCTTATCAACATTCGAACCATCCAGAGCCCTTTGTATCATTATGCTCTGCACCTGCCTCATTCTTTCCACCTCAGCTGCCACCTCAACTTTCTTCTCTTCTTTTGACTTTTGAATCAAAATTCCTTTTCCCTTGTCTTCGACATTTGACAAAAACCAATTTTTTCGATGAAGAAACACCAGCTTGCTTCCCAATCACAACATGTTTTGAACTTGGTTTTGGAAGTGGAATTGTTGTGATCACAATCGAAGTGACTAGACCTGCTGAAATAATACTTGGTTTTGCCACCACCTTCGAAGGATAAAGTTTTCCAACTACCTTCGCATCTTCAGATGTCTTCGTTTGTTCCGCAGCCTTTGATTTATCAATCTTTTCTCCCCCTTTCACCCCTGTGACAGCAGGTGGGGCATCTGTAACATTTGGCAGAAGGCTTGAAATGCGAAGAAGTGGAGCTAAATTTTTGTGTAGGATGGCTTCGAAGTGGGAAAATTTCTGAGAAAGAAGTTCTTGAGAAATAATTGGAGAGACAGACTTCGAAGACAAGTCTTGGAGTTCTTTTAAAAACCTGACCAACTCTCCAAAATTTTGTTCTTCTTTGGCAGAAAGAGTGGTCAGTTGAGGATTCATCTGTTCAAACAATTTAACACATTTTGCAACAGCGTCACAAATAATGTCAATCTTCGGATTTGCAGACGCGTAATCTTGTTGAACAGCCTGAACCTCCTTCGTCATATCTTCACGAAGCTCTCTGATTTGCAAATTAACATCTTCTCGTACCTTCTTGACTTCTTGTACGAAGAGCACATGACGCTCCTTCGTAACAAGCTTTAGATCCTTTAAATCTTTCACGAAATCAGATCTCAAAAAATTGAATCGATTCTCTGTAGAAATATCATTCTGATTAACCTTCGCAAGAACTCGACTCTCCGAATCCCTAATCAACCCTGATGCCTTCGAGATCACCCTTCCTTCCATCACCTTCATTAAGGAATCAACTTCCATGCTTGTAATTCCACCACTGCCCACATTTGCTTGGGATTGCAAGATAGAATTCAATTTTGAATTCAAAATCTTAAACTGCTTCATAGTCATCAGCATGTGGTCAGGGAAATCTTCTTCAGCTTGATCAAAATGAAGAGCTTTGAATGTTCCTCCAAAGCCTTCATTATCGGTTTCAGCATCAGCAGCCATGGTTTCATCAGTAGGTGAGGATGGATGGGGTGGATCAGTTGATTGAGTTGAGAATATGGTGGTGAATGGTTGATCCATAATAAGTTGAAATGTAGGAGAATCAGTTGTGGATGTAACCTGGGGTAGTGAACTTCATTCAATAGGCTTCGAAATAACAGGTGAACTGGTCTTCGCTTCTTCTTGAAGTGTAATCTCTGATGTCTCAGGAACTTGCTCAACTTTTTCAAGTCTTTGACTCTTCTTCTATAAATTTTGCTAAATCTTCAGCCCTTCGTTTTTTAGATAATGGAGACACCAGAGCTGGAATTTCCCGAACTGTGACCCCTTGATGTGATACTTGCGTTTTCTTCACCATCTGAGACTTTCGTTTTATTTTGATCCATCGAAAAGCACCCGTCTTCGAAGGAATCATTTCTGTCGACGGAGATGCTTCGATTCTTGGTGTATCAACTACTGAGGTTACAATTGGAGATACCTCTTCGACTACCGGAATTTTCTTCTTCTTTTCTACCTTCGCCACTTTTTCCAAAGACCCACCAGCAGTCTTCTTCGATTTCTTAGACTTTTTCCTCTCTTCGTCTTCATGTAACAACGTAGTAACAACTATTGTGTCAATGGATTGCAAATATGACACCAAAACATTATTCGTTGGATCCACCTTTTTGTGCATTGCATCCGGAATGCGAGCTATTGATGTAAAGATAGTCGGATCATCATTTACTTCCTTCGGACTGCCATACATGTGAAACACCGCCTTTTCTTCGAACTCCGGAACTTCGATTTGCTCCTTGCGGTAAACATACTGTATGATCAAACTCCAATAACAAGCACAAGAAATCCCCCGCTTGGCACTCGTCTTTGAATGCTAGTTAAGAACTATGTCCATAATTCTTCAGAGTAATCCACTTGCAAATCATAATACAGTCCGGCAACCATTGCATAAACCTCCATCCTTCCTTTAGCAAGACCCACGGTTCTTCCAGTAAGATATCAAAGGAAAATGCCAAATAAAAAATTCCATACCGTAGGTAATCCAGACTTCTTGAAGTCACTGATACGTGACAATGGAGGTTGATGGCCCATCTCATTGGACATAAACACCACTTTAGAAGAAGAAACTTTATCGTAAGGACCAGAATTTGGAATCCCCAAAATTTTGCAAAGTAAACGCTTGGACACTCTAATACGCGTATCATTCACCATAGTGAATTCAATACAACTTGTCTCCTTGTTGTATGATGTAGTAGAACCTGCCTTTGATAACCAAGACATTGGAATAGCAAAAGAATCGAACATTGCTTTAGACAAAACTGAATTATGTAAAGCGACCACCAGCATTTGGAGTAACATCGGATATTTTGACAGATCAGATTCCACTTGGTAGTTGGAACCCTGGATTTTCATAATCGGAATGCTAACAACTTCTTCTGTGGTTGGAGATGATGTAGTCACCATTGTTGAAGATAAGAACAGAAAGTGTGTGAAGAACATGATTGTTTGAAGAAATGAGTTGCAGAGAGAATTTTATATGACAGAGAATGTTTGATCGCATAAAGTATTATGGACTCCTGAGTTCCCCTTTTATAGGTTACCCAAATTAATTTGAAATTAAAGCGGGATGCATTTAATGTTATCCGACGTGGCACCTTGAAAATCGGATCATGACGGTAAAAGATAACCACGCTTCAAAAAGTAACTGTACCATCTCCTTGAAAACCGGATAGACTACCAACCATCTTGAGTACACAGCCTGTCAAGTTTCCCGTTGTAGATTTCGAACCGTTAAAAGAAAAACCTTCGCATGGAAGCAGTGCTCTTTCACTTTTGGGATATAAAGCGAAGTCATTTGCCAGATTTGCGAAATCATCAGTCTGAGTTGGTTTTACTCAGAACCTCAAGGATTTCGTGTGTGCTGTGTTTCCAAAAAAAATTTAGATGAGAAACAAATGATTTTTTCTTTTTGAAAACTTGTGATGTCAAAAAATTTATTTTAACACAAAAACAGTTTAATCCCAGGCAAAGATTTCTTCGAAAATTATCAAGAGAGATAATTGACAGCTTGCTTGGTTTCCCGTGAATTACAATCGATAACTTGTAGAGAAGTTTCAAAGGGTTTCTTTGATAAGGCAAATGGGTGGCTTCGAAAATTTTATTACATTTCAACCTTAACATAAGGTGATAAATTATAAACAAAATTAGTTGTATGACCAGTGTAGTCAGTGACAACTTGGTTGCGAATGATATGTAAAGTAACAAGGCTTTTCAAAATATAATCATACAGAAATCATATTCAAGAAAAATATTATGCTAGATCTTATTGGGAACAAACATCGTAGGTTTCGAATGCTTGATGAAGATCACTCAAAAAGATTGAATACGATTTTGAGTATAAAATGTACTGAAACAAATGTTTCGTAAGTTCTGGAACATAGTTCCCCGTCAATTCCTTGATTTGTTGGTCTTTAGGGTTTCACTACCATCACGGACTCATGATGTTAGATCTTAAACACAGAGTATTTGTATGTCTAGATTGCAATTGGTTTGATCAACAATCTCTTGGACATACGTCATTGTGTGTGAATGGTGTAAAGAAGTTTAGTATGAAAAAGATTGGTTTTCGAATCGCATGTACCTCTGTTATAGATGGACCAAACAGACAACTTTTAACTCATTTGAGAAGAGTAAGGTAGCTCTATTGACTTATGCGAATACAAGCCTTGTTGGGAAGAAATTTTCATGAGATAACTTCATTAAGGCTATCATTTCTCACACATAGAGTCATACGAGGCTTAAGGCAACATGCAGCAGCATGCTTCTATGGACATCCTAACTAATCTAAAGTATATCAAAATCATACCTTCCCATAGAAGACACACACATGAATCCTTCGCATTTAAAGCTTGACAAAACTCACAATACACATGTTAAAAACAAAGAGAACAAAACATATTTTTGGTATTTCTGAAATGTTTTTATTAAACAAATAACAAACCAAAATAAAATCTTTTTGGAATTTTTAATTTTTCAACAACATAAAATACTTTTGATTTTTCAGGTTTTTCGAAAGAAAAAAAAAAGATAAACATTAAAATTCTAACCTTAGTTAAAATGTGTACGAATGCAAAGAAGTGAATTAGAAAGATCTTCAAATCATATAAACACGAAGCATTCGAACCGTTGACTTGAACAGTATCCTCTGATTATGTACTTCAACAAGGAATAAATCTTGCGAATACGAAGCATTCGAAGCGTTGACCATGAACAGTAACCTTTGAACACTTAACTTTTTGTAAGCAATTTTTCCTTCAGTTCACCAAAACATTCGAATCCATCAACCTTCACTTTTATCACATGTAAGTGAATTTCCATCAACCATACCCAATCCTTCCAATATACGAAGAAAAGATTTTTCATCCAATGCCTTTGTGAAAATATCTGCCAATTGTTTCGTTGTTTTCACAAAATGAACTTCAATATTTCCTTCTTCGACATGATCTTTGATAAAATGATATCTGAGATCAATGTGCTTAGTCTTCGAATGCTGTACAGGATTATGACAAATTCTTATTGCAGTTTGTGAATCACAATATAAAGGAATCTCTTTCATATTAATAGCATAATCACGTAATTGACTTTGAATCCAAATTATTTGTGATGTACACGCAGCAGCAGCAACATATTCGGCTTCAACTGTAGATATCGAAACACATGTTTGCTTCTTCGATTGCCAACTGACCAATTTTCCATCTAGTAATTGACACCCACCAATTGTGCTTTTGCGATCAAGACTGCACCCTCCAAGATCCGCATCTGAATAAGCTTGTACAAAGAATCCTGTTTTCGAAGGATACCACAAACCAAATGAAGTAGTGCCTTTCAAATATCGAAAAATATTCTTCACCGCTGTCAAATGTGGTTCACGTGGATTGGATTGATACCTTGCACAATTACAAACAGAAAACATAATATCAGGTCGACTTGCAGTTAAATACAATAAAGACCCAATCATGCTTCGATACAGAGTGAGATCAACAGTAGATTTATCTAACGAAGGAGTTAGCTTTATGCCCATTGCCATTGGAACTCGTAACTTTGTGCTATTCGTCATGCCAAACTTTTCCAACAAATTATTCTTATATTTCTCCTAATTAATGAAGATGCCTTCCCTGTTTTGACGAATATTCAAACCCAAAAAGTTATTAATTTTTCCCATTATACTCATTTCAAATTTGCTTTTCATTAGGTCTTCGAATTCTTTGGATAAAGCAGGGTTAGTAGAGCCAAAAAGTATATCATCAACATAAATTTGAACAAGCATCAGGTGATTCCTAATTTTCTTTCGAAATAAAGTGGGATCAACTGATCCTTGTTTAAATTTAGACTGTTTCAAAAATGATGTTAAAGTTGCATACCAGGCTCTTGGTCCTTGTTTTAACCCATACACAGCTTTATCTAAAATATAAACGTGATCAGGATGTTCGGTATTTATAAAACCTGGTGGTTGTTCAACATATACCGTTTCTTCGAGTTCTCCATTTAGGAATGCACATTTTACATCCATTTGATAAACATCAAAATCTTTAGGAGCTGCATAAGCCAGAAAAATACGAACAGCCTAGAGTCTTGCGACAGGGGCAAATGTTTCTTCGTAATCAATTTCTTTTTGTCGAGAATATCCTTTAACAGCAAGTCTAGCCTTATTTCGAATAATGTTTCCATCTTTGTCAGTTTTGTTTTTATAAATCCATTTTAGTCCAACAATTGACACATCAACAGGTTTCGGAATTAATCTCCAAACCTTGTTTCTTTCGAATTCAGACAATTCAGCTTGCATAGCAACAACCCAATTAGAGTGTTCCATTGCAACCTTAACTGTATTTCGTTCGATTTTAGAAATAAAAACATTAAACATGCGTAACTCTTGATGAATATTCAATACCTCATTTCGTGCATGAAGTTGAGCCCTTGTCATTACTCCTGCTTGTGGATCACCAAGAATTTGTTCTTTTGGATGATTTCTTGTCCATTTATCCAGTGGTGGATAATTAGGATCAAAATCCAAAGGTGCATCTTCGAACATAGCATCTATTTCTGATCCATTTGTGGAACATGTGTCCTCAGCATCATCGAAATGTTCTTCTTCAAGAATGGGATCCTTCTCAAGTATTGGCTCCACTTCGTGTATTGGCTCTGCTTCGAAAAGTGGCTCTTCTTCGATAATTGGCTCTTCTCCGATAATTTGATCCCCCTTTTCATTAACATTTGTTGACATTTTATCACTTTCGCAAGAATGCTCCCCCTCAACAAAACTGTTCGAATCCAAGTGCTCCCCCTCCACTGGACCACTAGTTAGTTCATTTGTGTCATGCTTCGAATTTTCTGATAGTTGATTATCCGGTGCATTATTCTCTGCTTCAATTGCTTGATCTGAAATACCAAAAATCGATTCATAATTATTATCATCCATTTGAATTGAATCATTATCATTCGAAGAAGTTTGCAAAATAGGATGATTTGCAAATTGATGATTAGACTTTTTAATGTAATGATCATCAAATGTCAAATTAAAAATTTCTTTCACTTTGCGAGTTCGCTTATTTAACACTCTATAAGCAACAGAATTGTGTGAATATCCCAAGAAAATCCCTTCATCAACTTTTG
Source organism: Lactuca saligna (assembly GCF_052625555.1). Lineage (NCBI taxonomy): Eukaryota > Viridiplantae > Streptophyta > Magnoliopsida > Asterales > Asteraceae > Lactuca > Lactuca saligna. Next base: position 158,376,709 of record NC_136417.1, read on the forward strand.
TTTGAAACTTCGAAAGATTATCCTTAAGATTCATTATGAAACACCTGCATCCAAAAACATGGAAAAATTTGACATTAGGTTTTCGATTATTGATGATTTCATAAGGAGTAGCATTAAACCGTCTATGAATGAATGATCGATTCTGAGTAAAGCAAGCAGTTGAAATGGCTTCGGCCCAAAGATATTGAGGTAAATTCGAATATGCCAACATTGTTCTTGCAGCTTCACATAATGAGCGATTTCTTCTCTCAACTACACCATTTTGTTGTGGTGTATATGAAAAATTATGTGAAATGCCTTTCTCCACTAGAAATGAATCAAGAACTCGATTTTTGAATTTAGTTCCATGATCACTTTTAATTTTTCGAACAGACTTCTTCAATGAAATTTCCATTTTCTTGATAAAATCAATTATCATTTGTGGAACTTCGGATTTTAACCTGAGAAAATAAACCCACGTAAATCTTGATAAATCATCCACAATAACTAGAATGTACCTTTTCTTGTTAAGGGTAACAACTGTCGAAGGACCACATAAATCAATATGCAAAAGTTCTAGGGGTTCAACTATCTTCGAATCTATTGTGATTGGATCACCTTGTTTGTGTTGTTTTCCTACTTCGCATGCTGCAAACAAACTGTCATTATCATATTTAAGAATGGGTAAACCTCTTACCAGATCTTGTACAACAAGTTTGTTGATGTTTCGAAAATTGAGATGTGATAACCTCCTGTGCCACAACCAGCTTGTATCGGCAGCAGCCTTCGAAAGTAAACACACAGCAGGTTTGCCAACAATTAGAACTATATCCAATGTAAACATATCACCTTTTCATTTTGATTTGAGTAAAACTTCTTTTGTCTCAACATTCGAAATGACACTTCCTTCTTCATTAAAAAGAACTTGATTTCCAGTGCCCACAACAAGTTGTGAAACACTTATCAAATTGTGTTGTAAACCTTCAACAAATGCAACTCGATTGATAATGAAAGTACCATTCGTTATCTTTCCATAACCCTTAACTTTACATTTCTAAGCTTCGAAAATCACACAAGTTTTCCTTCTTCCCAGTCATGTGACGTGAGCAACCACTATCGATATACCACTTGTTATCATATTGCTCGTCACAAAGTACCTGTGATTATTGAGAAAATTTAGGTACCCAAGACTTGTTAGGTCCATTCATATTAGGTTTATTTTTCAATTGCAAAGTACAACCATTAACCCAATCACAAACTTTTGTTTTGAAATTGTCAAAAAATTTAACATTTTCATTCAAAGGGTAAGATATATGAGTTTTTATTGTTTTCAAATTTTCACTGATTATACCCTTCGCATCTTGAGTTTGTGATGTTTCACTTTTCTCTTTTGTGATCGTCTGCCAAACTTTAATTGAAATGTTGGATTCTTTGGATGAAGAACTACCATTCGTTGAAGGATTTACATACATTTCATATGCCTCATGTATCTGTTCTTTCGAAAAATTACTTGATTGATACATTTTTCCCTTTCCTTCCAACCAATGATCAATATTTCTTTTAGTAGTTATACCTTTCGTTTTTGAGATTTTGTCAGCTTGCTTCTTCGGAAGATTATAACATTTTGCTGAACTTGGAACATAATCCACTTTTGGTTTTGAAAGATAAGACTCATGATAAGAAGTATTCATTTGTGATTTTGAAATCTGTTTTTCAACCTTTTTCTGAAAAAAATTTCCATTTGAAACTTTTCTTTATTTTGAAAAATTGATTGATGTCATATTTAATGACTCAATAGTTTGCCAAAAAATTGTTTTTCTTGCTTGACGTTTTGAAATATTAGTTTCCAATTTGTCAACTTTATCTTTATACTCTTTTGAATTCAATTTTATTGCTCTGTTGACTCCTTTAACCTCTGTTTTAACACCTTCTTGCTTCGTAAACACATTTGTATTCAATTCATATAAATTTGTCAAGTTTATCTTTATACTCTTTTGAATTCAATTCATATAAATTTGTCAAATATATATGAATTCTTTGTGAGATTGTTTTCAACTGTGTTTTGATTCGAAAAGAAACCTTCATTTGAAGTTTGCTTATTGTCTTCCTCAACCATATTTTAGAATTCAAGCTTTATATTTTCAACATTTCCTGTTGTTACGAAGACTTGGTTTGGAAACACAATATCATCAGTGCATTTGAAGATTGGATAAACAACAGTATTTGATTCAAGATAATGAGCACCTTTTTCACTAAGAATTTTCTCAAATTCTTGTGTATCCAAATAAACTTGATCAACAACCACTCGAGGAATTTCAATTTCTTTCGAACTTTGAATTGTCTTCGAATTTGTGTTTTCTTGCTCATTATCATTATCATCAGTTTGATTATCATGTATTTCCACAAACTCCATATCACAAACTTTTGAAGTTGAGGGATCATCAGTGTTAATTTTTATGAATAAATATTCACATTTTTCTTTCCCTTTAAAAGAATTTGCTACATTTATGACAGACAATTGAGAGCAATCTACATCTTCTAACTCACTAATTTCACTAATATTATCAGAATTATCTTCAATATCAACAAAATTAGTTTGACAATTAGATGTAGAATTTTCAGTCTTTTTCAAAATTCGAAGTTGTTCTGATTTAGTTAAGGTCTCATTTACAATTTTTACTAAATCATTCGCATCAAGATAATCTTCGACTATAGCAATTCCATATCTATATCTATCATCTGGAACTTTGTTAAATTCAGAAATTTCTTTTTCACAACCATATGAAACACTATCTACTTTAGTTCTTTCATATGCTAAAAATGGTAGCAATTTTCTGTGTTGTTCCTTACTTATCTCACTCGAATGATGTTATTGAGTTAATTTTCCATATAATCTTTTCGCAGAATTACAGAAAATATTTCTCTGTGCTAACAACAAGTTTATTTCCTTTGATAAATTCTCCCTATCCTCCATAATATTCGACACTTGCAATTCTAAATAATCAACCCTAGTGACTTTTGATTCTAACTTCTTTCTTGTCTCTAGTAATTGATCATTTAACTTTTTAGCTTCATTGTTGGCAGACACGAAAATTGAATCAAAGTAAGTAACAGTTTCATCAAAAGATACTAACTCAGAATTATACGGAGACACTGGAATATTAAAGGATTCAAGAAGATTACGTACCTTGGTAGTCATGGGCGACCTGTCGGTAGACTTCGATACGAAGCACTGCCCACGTACTTCGTAAGTCTCTTCTTCATCTGAATCTTTTTCAACTTTTGCATACATGGCCCCGTGTGTTGGATTCTTCATTTCTTCATCGTCTGACCCTGAGGACCATATTTGATATTTTCCATCCGATTCAGTTTCTCCATGAGCCACTAACGATAAATTCTTCATCTTCGACTTTACTTCCTCCAGTTTCTCAGTGTAGTACGCTTCATCCTTTGTTCTATTTTTCTTTTCCTCCTTCTTTTTCAACAAGAATCTACTGCAGAGTGATTTGCACCATAGCAATAATGGCAATTAATCCATGTATCACCTTTCAACATCTTCTTCATTTGTTCCATTTCACTCTTCGAATCCATCTTCACTTCTTTCTTCTTTTCATCCACTCTATTTTTGTTCTCATAACTACCCTTCAAATTTGATGACATGTTCTTTGGATTAAAAGGTTCCTTAAAAAATTTCTTTATTCTATTGTTTGAGTAAAATGCGACAGCCTCATCATCAGAATTCATCAGTAAACCTTCTTCTTCATCAGACTTCGATTTTTCATTCTCTCTTTCTGAAACCTTCGAAACAAGTGCCAATGGTCCACCAAGACTTGCTATCGCTTCCTCAGCTATTTCATTAACCTCATTTTCATGAGATATCAATTGATTGTACAAGTCATTCAAAGTTAAAGTATCAAAACTCTGTTGGTTTTTCACCATCATACTCACACTCCTCAACTCTTTTCGATGTCCCATTAGAAATATCAAGTTGTACTCCATTGATGACCTTATAATACCATAACGATTACAACAACAGATTAACTCGTTGAACCGATCATAGTATCCTTCAATGGATTCAGATTCTTTTTGTTTGAAATCTTTGAGTTCCACCAGGCATTGTTTCACATATGTGATCTTCGTCTTTTCACTTCCTTGGAATTTGTCTTTGAGATTGTGCTAGATTTCTTTAGCTGTTGTGCATTTTCTGACATAATTGTACACAATAGGAGGCAAGGCACGTCTTAATTCCCTCATGCATTTCTTCTCTAGTTGTTTTAAACGATAGGATTGATTGTCAACTTCCGAAGTACTTGAAGACACACCGATTGGCTGAACTGTTGCAGGTTGTTGATTTCTCCTGAAATGCACTTCCATAATTGTTCATCCGATCCATTTAAGTAATCTTGCATACGATCTGCCCAATGATCGTAATATTCTGGAATAAGCATCGGAACTTTTGTGGACGAACCAAGCCAATGAGAAAATGATGTCATGGAATTCAGATTGAATGACGCCATTGTTGTACGTACAAAAACTTCAAGATGATACGTAAACTTTGAGAATTTTGAAATCAAATTGTATATTTCAAATCGGAATCACACAACGAACACTCGATTCACAAATATATTCGCAGAATCAAATCCTAGATCTAGATCAAGAATAATTTTCACACACAAAAAGAACGGAAACTTTTTGAATCAAACAGTAGATTCAAAAATCTTTTGAACGTATGAGAATCAGATCACAGAAAGGATTCCTGCTCTGATACCGATTGAAGAGATTTGTAATCGAGTTTGAATCAATTCAAGTATAATATCAGAAAGAGTTATAACGATGAATACGAGAGTAAATAGAATATTTGTTCAACTCATATTATGCTTTTGAGTTTACAGTACACTGACTAAACTATAAAAACTGAGTGAAAGATGTCTCTCAAACACTTAGTACAGACCCCTATTTATAGGAGAACAAAAGCATAACAATACTAAGGACTAGACATCAAGACAACACTTTAATATGCCTTAGTACAAATAACATTACATCCAAAGACCCCTTCTTACGAAGATAAAATATACTTCATAACAATCTAACTGACTCTTCGACTATTACTACATTTAAGCCCTAACAGAAGCCACCAGAGTCTGATGGGACGCAAGATCCGATTGCTGCGATGAGGTGTATTTCTAATATCGAGGGATGCTTCTATACCTGCTCGAATCTGTAGCATCTGAGGGTTCAGTTTGCAATGAACCAACTTTGCTTGGGGGCGAAGGACTGGTGGAAGTTTGTGACGGCAGACTTCACTACGACAGGTCTTACCGTAGTGACCTCAGAGAGGTTCAACGTGATGTTTCAAGATGAGTATGTTCCCTCTGTGGAGAGGGAATGTTTAGCCTAGGAGTTCTTGTCCCTCAAGCAAGGAACTGAGTCTGTGATAGCAATTATGAGGATGTTTCACGAGAGGGCATTGTTTTTCCCTCAGAACGTGTCTTCTGAGTAGGCACGTATGAGCCGGTACTTGAGCATTTTGAAGAGGGATATTCGTGATTTTGTGGCGAACTCGTCATACCATACATTTGCTGAGCTCCAGGAAAATACCCGGAAGAGGGAGATCGAGCTGGAGACATAGGTCTGGGAGGAGGCTGAGTCTTAGAGGAGGGACAGATGACAGACACAGGCTTAGCCGGCTGCCAAGCGAGCAAAGCCCGTTGATTTGAGATCAGGAGGTCCGAAGGGCCGCACTTATGGGAAGTGCGGCAAGAGTCACAAGGGGGTGTGCAGAGCTGGGGTGTGTTACAAGCGTGCGAAGGAGGTGAATTATGCAAGGGATTGCCCCCAAAGGATTCTCTGTTTGCTTTCATTGCAACTAGACCAGCCATTGGAAGGCTGAATGCCCACAGCTGCTGCAGGGATCGGCACATAGATCTGCACCTTTTGCCCGAGCTACTGAGATCCATCCAACAAAGGCCGAGGCACCGAAGGCCTGCGGGAGAGCCTTCCAATTGACAGCGGAGGAGGTCTGCGCAACGCCCGATGTCGTGGCTGGTATGTATTCTTTCATCTATTTATTTTGAGTTTGAGATATTTTGCTTATAATATGGTATGCGTAGGTACTTTTCTTGTGAGTTCTTTACTTACTTTTGTGTTATTTGACTCGAGTGCAAGTCGATCTTTCGTATCTTTAGCATTTATTCATCATATCAGTATCTATCGAGAGGCTTTGAGTTAGCCTATTCGGGTTTCCATAGCTGATGAGTGAGTGGTATATGCTACTGAGGTGATTCGGGGATGTGTACTCAAGATCTTCAGTGTTGAGTTCCCGATAGATCTGGTCCTGATTGCGATGGGGGATGTGTGTGTCATCGTAGGCATAGATTGGTTGAACAGATTCAAAGTAGTTATCGGCTGCGAGCGATAGCTGGTGACCATACGAGACCGTAGTGGTGGATTAGTTACAGTGTACGGCAAGGGTACCTGGTATGGGTCAACATTTTGTTCGGCTGCTAGAGCGAGACAAAGTCTATAGCAGGGCTCTAGTGGGTTTGTGGCCTATGTGATAAATACACGAGTGGTTGTGGAGAGGCCAAGTTTGATTGATGATGTTCTGATAGTGCGTGAGTTCCCAAATGTTTTTACCGAGGAGTTGCCAGGTGTGCCTCCCGAGAGGCAGGTGGAGTTTCGCATCGATTTGGTTCCAGTGGCAGCGCCTATCACCAAGGCACCTTATTGCCTTGCACCACTAGAGATGCATGAGTTATCTTCGTAGCTTTAGGAACTGCTTAGAGAGGGGTTTATTAGACCGAGTAGCTCGTCGTGGGGAACGTCAATCCTTTTTGTGAAGAAAAAGAATGGTTCACACCGAATGTGCATTGATTACCGAGAGTTGAACAAGTTGACGGTCAAGAATCGTTATCCGTTGTTGAGCACCGATGATCAGTTTGATCAGTTGCAGGGAGCATCTTGGTTCTCCAAGATATATTTGAGGTCTAGATATCATTAGATGAGAGTGCGGGGTAAGGATATCCAGAAGACAACATTTAGGTTTCGTTATGGGCATTACGAGTTCGTGCTAATGCCTTTTGGGCTCGCCAATGCACCGACATCGTTCATTGATTTCCCCTGTAAACTCTAGCCCCATTGTTGAGTTTGAGTGTGTTTGTGATAGCTTGGAAGCTTTGGAAAGGAAAGAAGGTCCATTGAAGGGAAGGAAGATCCAGGAGTTAGCTTACATCAGTTCTTCATTTAGGTAATGAAGTTATGACCTTGTGCATTCCTCCATTATAACCTCCTTTATGCTTGATTATGCCTTCTTTGGAGCATTTTATGATTCAAAACTTGAGATATGGACTCTCCTTGGATGAAAACTTAAGATCTGGACTCTTATTTCATTCTAGAAGTGTAAAGTTTCAGTTAAGGTCATGATTGAAGTCCCTCTTGAGCTTGGAACCCCATTAAGAGCTTAGGGTTGGCATGTGAAGCCTTTAAAGCCATGTATGCACGTAATAAGCATGCCCTAGAAGCATGGATCTATGGTTTAGAGCCGCTACATGGCTCAAATTAGGCCGTATGGAAAAGGGATTGAATGGACTCAGCGAGTCATAAGCTTGACTCGATGAGTCACATAAAGATAGCCTTGGACTCTTCGAGTTGGATGAGCAACTCGGCGAGTCTGATGAAGATTGCCTTAGACTCGATGAGTTGTTCTACAACTCGGCGAGTCGGATGAGTTTATCCCGAGAAAAGAAGTGTTTGAGTGAATTGGTTTCTTTCCTTCGTAGTTACACGTAAAGTCAGCAACTCTATGTGTTCATATGGTCCCAAGGGCTCATATCTACGAGTTAGAGGCCCTGGAATGGATTAGAATTCGATTGCATGGAATCTGCGAGAGGGACTCGGTGAGTTTGCGCCCTAACTCGGCGAGTCCGGTCAACTGAAAGTTGACTTTGATAATGGGTAAATTAGTAATTTTACCCTGAGGGAATTTACGACTAACTGATCTAGTGTTTTTGGGATTTGTAGCCAGCCAGTTCCGGAGCAGCAATCAACCACTTTTAGAGTTAGCATATCAGCAGCCAACACTACGAGGTGAGTTTTCCTTCCAGTAAGAATGGGTCTACGGCCACAATGTTGGCCCGTCTAGTTAGTAGTCAGTTCTGGACTTTGGTCCGATGTAGTAGTTCAGTGTGCTTGATGTCTTTGTGATTCAAGCATGTCTTTGTGTTATGTGTTCCGGACTTTTGTCCGATGCAGTGTGCAGTATATGTGTTTATGCTAGTTTATATGTTTATGTTATGCTATGTTATGCTCAGTCAGTTTCCAGACTTCGGTCCGATGCAGGGGACAAGGTCCCAGTCAGTTCCGGATTTTGATCCGATGCAGTTAGTTCTAGACTTCGGTCCGATGCAGGGGACAAGGTCCCAGTCAGTTCTGGACTTTGGTCCGATGCAGTTTCTGGACATCGCTCTGATGCAGAGGGCAAGGTCCTGGTTAGTTCCGAACTTCGATCTGATGCAGTTTTCGGACTTCGGTCTGATGCAATATGTGTTCATATGATTGTATGGTATGTGGTAGTCTGGGGGAGCTCACTAAGCTTTGTGCTTACAATTTCAGTTTTGGTTTCAGGTATTTCCGCAAATAAAGGGAAGGGCTCGAGATGATGGCATTGCACACACCACAGCTTCAGCTTTTGTCTTGGGAGTTTATTTCATATACTATGATATGTTGTTACAATTTTTTTGTTATGACACCTTTATTATAACTTTTTGGGATATATGACGTACGATTTTATTATATATTATAGATCGTTGATAACCTTAATATTATTTAAACAAAAAATTTTGGGTCGTATTTTGGGTTGTTACAAATGTATTCTACTGGAATGTATAAAATGTTTCTTAAAAATAATATTTTTTCATAATGGATTAATTAGATTTTGATGTTTTTTTAACTATTCTTAGTTTTAATCTCTAAGAATATGTATGAATTTGTATTTAAGTTCGATGTATAAAAATATATTAGAATGTTGTTATTATTCAACCTCGGATTCAATAATTTTGTTATTTTTCAATAGTATTCTAACAGAATAAAATTCTGAAAGAACATCATTCTAACAAAAAAAATATTCTGACAAAATAAAATCGATTATTTTTACAAATTACGTTTGGATTAAAATTGAATTAATTAAAAAAATTTAGATTTTTAAAATTAGAAGAATTAATTATACCTAAAAATCCGAAAATTTCTTTTTATAATTGTAGTGAATTGTCCAAAATACCCTTTTGCTAAAATTTGTGTGATTATATGGTAGATGTTATCAGATTGTAATATCATAGACCCTCAGATCAATGACCTTTGATTTTATTCAATCGGATGGTTCAGATCTATACATTCTGGCATAGACCCTCAGATCAATGACCTTTGATTTTATTCAATCGGATAGTTCAGATCTATACATTCTGGCATATAATAATTACTAAAAACAAAATAACTAACCCTCTCTCTCTGTATGTATATATATATATATATATATATATATATATATATATATATATATATATATATATATATATATATATATATATATATATATATATATATATATATATGGTTAGTTATTTTAATAAGTGTTCTTTTTATGTTTACTCGGTTGCAATATTCACAAACAAACAATGTAGCCTATAAATAAGGCAAAGATTATTAGTTAAGGGAACACGTATATTATGTACTTACATTTCTTCACGTTCATAAACATAACAAACAACTATTCCCTCTTCACGTTTCATATGTCATGCATTTTGGTCTATAAATACGGCTTGAAACCAATGAAATTAGTTGCAGATTCAAAAGAAATGGGTGGAATCGCTAATAATTGGAAAATCTATAATGGAGTCACCCACTGGCTAGGATTATTAGACTCTCCCCCAAGCGACTTCCGCACCTACATCAACCACTACGGTGAAATGGCTGAAGCCACTTACGATGCTTACATTAAGACACCGCTCTCAAAAAACGCTGGAAACTGTCGTTTTTCTCGCAAAAATCTTTTCGACCGATGTGGGATTCTTCGTGGGCGCCCGTTGAACCAGTATAAAGTGACCAAGTACATATACGCCACATCTGCTGTCCCAGTTCCTGGTGCATTTGTCACGTCTTCGTCAACACAGGCTTGGAGCAAAAAGTCAAACTGGATAGGGTTTATCGCAGTGGCTACTGATGAAGGGAAGAAGGTGTTGGGAAGGCGAGATATTATGATTGTTTGGAGAGGAACAGTCAACCCTTCGGATATGGTTCATGATGCTGAGTTAGTGAAGGTTTCCGCTAAAAAAATATTTGGTGAAATGCATCTTGATAACCCGAAAGTACACATGGGCTGGTACTCCATCTACACTACTGCGGATCCGAATACACGTTACAATCAAACTAGTGCTCGAGACCAGGTAATGTATAATCCCCAAGAGTCCTTAATTATTTATTTTACATGTTCAGTATCATATCATTCGTGAAAAAGAAATTCATTTTGTTATGTTTAGGCGTTGGCTGAGGTGAAGAGACTAGTGAATGAATACAGGGAGGAGGAAACTAGCCTGACCATTACTGGGCACAGCATGGGTGCAGCAGTAGGGACACTAAACGCTATTGACATAGTCTTTAATGGAATCAACAAGCAAGCAGTTGTGCCACCAAGGGCTTGCCTAGTAACCATGTTCGCATTCGCCTGCCCAAAAGTAGGAGATGCCAACTTTCAAAAAGTATTCAATTCACAGACTAATCTTCATTGCCTACGCATTAATAATGCGCTAGATATAGTTCCGAAGTATCCTATGGTAGGGTATTCGGATGTTGGGCACGAGTTGGGAATTGATACCACAAAGTCTACTTACTTGAAGAGTGTTGGGGATCCCGTGAGTTGGCATAGCATGGAGGGTTACATGCATGGTGTTGCAGGTACACAAGGTATCAAGGGAGGGTTTAAGATGGAGATTAATCGTGATCTTGCTCTTATAAACAAGTTTTCAGGTACTTTAAAGGATGAATATGGTATACCTAGTACTTGGTGGACTGAGAAGCATAATGGGATGGTTCAAAATGATAATGGATTTTGGGAATTGAACGATCGTGAAGTAGATGACGATCAGTGAGACCGATGGCAGAATTTTATTCAATCCTATTATGTTGACGTGTGTTGGGTTTGTTGTTTGAAATTGTCCTTTACTTGTTTTTATGTTGTGCGTACTTATAATGTGTTTCTTGTTGTCGTATTTATGAGATGAATTGTATCGATGTTGGTTAATGGACTGTGGGGGTGAACCTTAAACCTTTAGACTTTATGAATATCTCAACTTCCCCATATCCGGTGATTTGTATGATGCATTTATTTATTACAATAATATTTTAATGTTTGAAGTTGCTGTCTAAGTACATAAAATGTTTGTACATAGTGTAGGTATACCACGTTTGCAATTACTGTCTAAATACATAAAATGTTTGTATCGTAGTATGGGTATACCACCTGATATTACTTTGATGCCTAATGTATGAACTCAAAAAAGAAGATGAAACAAACAAGAATTAAGAATTATTTGGTTAACTTTATTGTCGAAAAAATTAACTTAAAAACTCTAAATATCAATCTTATCTTATTTATACTAATCAAAGCAGTAACCTAGACCAATATGTAATACGGATCCCTCCGTTCTAAACTTATTGTCCACAGACAAAAAACACACATTAAGGAAACATTAATTATCACTAACTTTATACAATAAAATGATAATTTTGTTAATATTTTCTATTTAATGTTCCATTAAATGCTTAGTTGGTTAAGTAATAATGATAAATTATTTTGGTAAAAATGTTATCGGACAATCTCGTATACGCCATTCCTAAACAACTAAATATCGTATTTGCCCGACCAAAATTCTAAATATCGTATTTGCCATTGTTATGGTTTTTTAATATCATAAATACCCAAATCTATTTTTTTTTATTGATTTATAATCTTTTTACAATTTTAAAATCATTTAAGCTAAAAAAACATTTGAAATAGATAATTTTGTGCTTGCTCCTCAATTCCAAAATTCACACCCACGTGAAAAGAAAGAAATCGCAGATTCGCGTCGTGCTTCATCAATTAGCTTCCCTTGCATCTTCGTCGATCAACAATCACGCACACAATCCTTCCGATCGCCGATCAGCAATCCCACGTCAAACATCGTTGTTGCCTTGTCGCCTATTCACTGCTGCAATTGGCTGCAAGTTATTTTTGGCTTTCTTTGTATACTGAACATTCAATTCATGATTATATGCATGATAAACCAAAGCCAACCTTATTCCTATTTTCCCTTTCTTTAATTTCGTTTTCGATGTTTCTTAATATTGGAATGTAAATATTGTACATATGCATTAACCTAATTTTAGCCCATGGGCCCGGAGGGTTTCAAATGTCTAGGGATCCTGCCTCTTCATATACCCTGACATCTTCTTGTAATAAGTGTACAATTAACAAGGTTACTTTCACCCTAAATCTATTTTCTAGTTTACATGGTATCAGAGACTGGTTTAGCGTTAGAGGGTTTTTTGCATTGAGAGATTACTGTTCACGAAGTATTGTTCGTCAGTACTGTTCATCAGTGTTCCAGCACCTTGTGAGCGCACCATTTTCTGATTATGGCATCCTGTGAGTACTGTTCTCTTTTCTTATTTGTTTCTAGTTCGTAAAGATGTCCGGAGAAGACAAATCATCTAGCAGCAGTGGTCCACGAGTACCTGAGTTGCTTCCGGTAATTGCTAGACTCACCGACAACAAAGTTAATGGCTCCAATTTCTTTTAGTGGATCAAAATTATTCAGATATAGCTCCGAAGCATAGGAATGGCTTCTAATCTCACATCTGATCCCCCCAAAGGTGATGGTTCTGATTTGTAGCTACAAAGTGATGCCTGTTTGTATTTGCATATTGTCAATACTATCGAGCCTTCTGTCTCTTGTCTGGTTAGTCACTGTGAATATGTGAAAGAACTTTTGGACTATCTTACCTTCTTATATTCTGGACAAAGTAACATTTCACGAATCTATAGTGTTTGTAAGTCCTTTCATAATGGGGAACAACAAGATTAATCACTCACCACTTATGTCATGGAATTTAAGAAAGTATATGAGGAGCTTAACTCTCTTCATCCCTTGAGTGTTGATGTCCAAGCCGTGCAGACTCAGAGAGAACAAGTGGCTGTAATCAGTTTCTTGACTGGTTTGCGACCGGAATTCGACTATATCAGATCTTAGTTTTTTGAATGAATTCACCATTCATTCCATTCAAGAAACATTTTCCCGTGTTCTTCGAAATGAGAATATTCAGTCTCCACAACTTTCTGATCATAATAGTGCGTTGGTTAGTCGAGGAGGATTTCATGGTGGCTCCCGAGGAGGATCTTGTGGGGGGTCACAGAGGGGGTTCTAGAGGTGGTTATAGTGACCGAACTACAGAATCACGGGTTGCTATCTCAACTTTTGATGATGTTGAGTGTTATTATTGTCTTGATTTTGGTTACACCAAACGCACTTGTAAGAAGCTCTTGTCTAGAAATCAGAAAAGCTCATCAAGAAATGTTACTTCTGCGTCAGACAACACTATTACCATACCCATAGAAGAATATGCACACCTTTTAAAGACTAAGAATTCCACTGGTCCAACAGCTGCATTTGCTGAAAAAGCTAATCCTAATACATGCCTATTATCTTTTGCCTCAAAATGTGTAATCGATTCAGGTGCCTCAGATCACATGATAGGTAATCCTACCCTATTCTCTAGCCTTGATAAACACACATCTTCATCTCATGTCACGATCACTGATAAGTCTACCCCACATGTTCTTGGTTCTGGCACTATTAAACTAACGCCATCTGTTTCCTTATCCTCTATATTGAGTCTACCAAATTTCTCGTTCAATTTGTTATCAGTCAGCAAAATTACCCGTGCTTTAAACTGTTGTGTCTCATTCTTTCCTAATTATTGTGTCTTTCAGGATCTGTCGACAAAGAAGATTATTGGTAGAGGACGGGAATCTGATGGCCTATACATATTCGAACATCCAACACCTTACTCTTTGGCATCATCCACTTCATCCCCATTTGAAGTTCATCGTCGATTAGGTCATCATTCTCTGCAGAATCTAAAGAAGTTGTGTCCTGAGTTTTCTTATTTAACATCTTTACAGTGTGAGTCATGTCAATTTGCTAAACACCAACGTATTCATTTTAGTCCAACAGTTAATAAGCGAGTTTCATCCACATTTGAGTTAGTCCATTCTGATGTTTGGGGACCATGCCCTGTTACTTCAATACTTGGGTTTAAATATTTTGTTACGTTTGTTGATGATTATTCACGTACTACTTGGCTTTATTTTATGAAAAATCGATCTAAAGTGTTTACACATTTTTGTTCATTCTATGCTGAGATTAAATCACAATTTAAAACCGCCATCCAAACCCTTCGTAGTGATAACGCAAAAGAATATTTTTCTCAAACATTTTAGTCTTACATGCTTCAAAATGGTATTCTTCATGAGTCTTCCTATGTTGACACATCAACCCAAAATGTGGTTCGAAAAAATCGTCATCTTTTAGAGGTGGCTCGGGCTCTTCTATTTCACATGTCTATTCCTAAAACTTATTGGGCTGATGTGCTTTCTACTACTTGTTTTCTCATTAATAGAATGCCTTCTGTCGTCTTGGATGGTATGAGTCCACTGTCGGTTCTATTTCATACAAAGTCAATGTGTAACGACCATAAAATTCAAGCCAATTTAAACTTTTCAAAAACAACCCAATTTCATAAAGTTATTACAAAAAGGTTTTCAATACATTTATTATCAAAATATTTTCCCAGAACACACCATGAACACATAAAACATGAGGAGCGGTACGATCATGCCTTTGCCTTGCCACGGTCTCCTAAAGTACCTGAATCATTTTAAACCACAACTGTAAGCCCGAAAGCTTAGTGAGATACCCCCAAAATACCAACCACATATACCATACACATAACATGCCATATCATAACAGAACATAGAACAACCATGCACTTTGGGTCTACTGTGTGATTGGTCCGCCGCACCGGGCATTCAGTCCACCTGGTCCACCCTCCGAGTCTAGCCATATCCATCGAGTCTGCAGTGTGGTTAGTCCACCCGCACCGGGCCTTCAACCCACCTGGTCCACTCTCTGAGTCTACTGTATGATTGGTCCGCCCACACGGGGCCTTCAGTCGGCCTGGTCCACTCTCCGAGCCTCGGCACGTCTGGTTCGCCCTCGTGGGGCCAACAGCCTATCCGGACCGCTTGTTGGGCCTTTGGGATATCCGATCCGCCCTGGATATGTTGGCCTACAGCACAAAGCAGGACCCACCTCAACCTAACCCCAGTTAACCACCCATGTGCACATAAACATGTAAGCACATAACAATTAATAATCAGTTAACTGATCTAGCAGATCACATATATAGCATACTCTAAACAGGATACCGACCTAACCGGTCACTAACATACACCATCATAACTAACAGGATGCAAACATAGCAAATCAATAACACAACAACAACACCCGGATTACAATCCGATAAAGGTCCAACCTTGGTGCCTTAGACCCTGTCGATATAGTGAGGATAACTTACCTCGCAACTGTCGAAACTCTGAACTAAAAAGCAAACTCCCGAATCACCGACTCACTGAAAATCCATAACTAGCCAACATAGCAGAAATAACCATTAGATCAATCACATTATCCTTCTAAGGGTAAATTGACCAATTAACCTTAACTCAATCTGGTCCTAGAATAAGACCCATAATCAATAAGAAAGGCCCAACAATAGGTAAGCTCTCAAGCCCACTACTGGCCCATTAATAGCCCAATTTGCTACATTGGGCCTAATCCCTTAACGGGCCTCATCGTAAGCCCATAATATATTCCTTGGTCGATATAATATGATTTCTGATGGCCCACTAAGGCCCAAATACCCAAACATGCCCCAAACCGCATCCCAAAAATCATGATCCATACAGATAGATTACGTGGGGGCGTACTTCAATGTACGCTTAGCGTACCAGCTCTATGGCGAGTATGCTGGGCGTACCTGTACGTACGTTCAATGTAGTGCTTTGTTAATTCATTTCCTCATTAAGTGCTTACTACTCCATTCCAAGGGCTACAAACTCAAATCCAAGTCTTATTTTACGACTTAAACCATAAAGTCACTAACTTGGTGATTGAATATGGCTCAAACCAACTTAAACATACAAAATGATCTTCTACATCCAAGAGGACTAGATCTCATGCATGGGCTTAATAAAACCCCAAAGGTTGGAACTTTACTCCTTATGGGACTCATATGACTCTAAGGGAGACAACCCTGGTCTTAGAAACGAGCTTAACCCACCAAGACCCAAACTTGGGACCAAACAGATCCATAAACTTGAACTAGAGGAGATCTAAGAGATTAATCATCAAGATCAAGACATTTTACCTTGCAGTGGTCCGAAATGAAGCACTTAACCTAGATCTACAAGATCTAGCTTCAAAGGTTCCTCCTTGCCTACCTTCTTTTCCTTGTTTCCAAGCTTTAACCCACCAAAATGGGTTCTCCAAGGTCAAACACACCCAACAATGGAGGTGGGATGGATCTCTAGGGTTTTTGAGGGTAAGAGAGTGTTTATGGAGGCTAGGGTGAGAACCATTACGTTCCTTTTATAGTGCTTAACCCAAAAAATAGGGTTTTGAGACTCTGAGCGTACATTGGGTGTACTCCTTGTATGTTGGGCGTACGCCTTGAACACCCGCATCCAACTTGCCCCATTACGCTGGGTGTAACCCAACTTACGCTGGGTGTAACCCAGCTTACGCTGGGCGTACCCACGCATGTCCCATCTTGCATGCATGGTCTTTTTCTTCACTTTTTCCCATTATGGTCCATAAATGTCAATATCTTTAAAGCATCATAACTCCTTCATTCTAGATCTGATTCTGTTGAACTTTATATCCACGGAAAGGTGGCGAGAAGATCTTCGCTTCTAGCAGCGTAGCCCGATCCGAAACCTTCCCGAATAATAACCCATCGCTCATGAAAGATCGAAATGCCCTTACTCTTGATCTCAGGAACCTATCAATAGATATTTTAAGAATGGGGTGTTACAATTCTCCCCTACTTAAATTAGGCTTCGTCCTCGAAGCCTACTGCAACATACACAATAGAACAACCCTTACACTCTAGATTCCGATTTACCCATCAACTCAGGTTCTTGCAAACTTACTATTGCGTCTTCTCTATCATGGTCTCTAGGCTCTTGGTCTCCAACAAAAGTCTTTTATACCGTCTTCAGCATCGGTCCAAACTACTCCCGAGTTTGTTAACCTGCTATCTCACCTTCCTGTATTTCAAATCTCTACTCTGGAGACACTAACCTCCTCTTTTTCCAAGGAGACTGAAATTATGTCTGAGCATCACTCATAATTGCCACTACCTCGACGAGCAGTCAACCAGCAGATGCTTCCGTATATCTGGTACAATCCAGTGCCTCATACTAATGACTGATGCACAACGATCATCCATTTACTCCACTTCCTCCCCTAACGGAGGACCCACGCTCCTTACGGAGCTACATACCTTTTCCTTTCCAGGAAATTCACCTGACAACTCTTACGTGCCTGTGCGTGCCACTGAGCTGAACTCTACTCTACACTATCCATGTAGCAACAGCTATTCCCGATCTTCACCTACTCTGACTTTACCCACAAGGAATCCCGAGTCCATGCTGTAACAACGCAAATTTTCAAATAAATTTTTCATTTAAAATAAAGTGATTTCATTCAACCAAAAGTATTTATTCCATGTTCCATATCAAATACATATATAAAAATCCCCAAGATCTCAAATAGCAGCAGTGTGTATGCATCATGCCGGCGCCTTCCCACGGTCCTTGCTAGTACCTGAAACACATACATAACAACTTGTAAGCATAAATGCTTAGTGAGTTCCCCAGTATACGACTTACACATATACGCCTTTCCAGGCCCTGACCTTCCGGTCCACAACACTTCGCCTTCCGGCCCGTAACATAACCGCCTTCCGGCCCATAACATATTGCCTTCCGGCCCGTATCATATTGCCTTCCGACCCACAGTATATTGCCTTCCGGCCCATAACATTTGCAACATATAATACATTTAATATAACACACATAGCACATATATCATACATCATACCTGACCTTTCTGTCACATAACATATCGCCTTTCGGACCGTATAAACATACATATCATGCATAGCAACTACCTTTCTATTTATAGCATAAATAACACATATCATATACGACCTTCCGGTCTCACAGTCAAACCCTTCCGGGTGAGGTATAGTGAGAAGACTCACCTCGTGGTAATGTAAGCTATCAACTCTTGAAACTACTCGCACTCGATCCGCCGATCTGCAGACTCCCTATAATACCATATACCCTTATTAATACTCTTATTATTCAAGACAACTGACCCTAAGAATTTACATGCAGGTCAACTCTGGTCAACGGTCAACTTGTCCGGACTCATCGAGTGCAAAGGCGACTCAGCGAGTCTAGACGTCCTCCCCATCTTTCCCTGTTGTCCCCTTTCTACTCGTCGAGTATCCCTCTTGACTCGACGAGATCCTCGTGGAAGAATCGCGGGGCCACCCCGACTCCACTCACTGAGTCTAATGAACAACTCGGCGAGTCCCAGTAAAACTTCAAGCTACTCGCCGAGCCTGAAGAACAACTCGGTGAGTCCTAGTGAATCTTCAAGCTACACGCCGAGTCTGATCATTGGAATCGGCGAGTCCATGCCATGCAGTCGATCAACTGCTTCCTGAAATATGCATGGTCCCAAAATATGCAATCATGGGACTTTCTGGACCTCTAAACATCCTATTACTGGGGTATAAACGCTTGGGTAACAACATTGTAATCTATCTAATCACCAAATGGGTTTCATAAACCCTAGATTCGTGTACACATCAAAACAACAGAAATGGTCCGAGTATTACCTGAAACGCACTCTCTGTGTCTCCAAACCTCAGGACTCGATCCTCTTTGATATTCCTTTGGCCACCACTCTTCTTCTTCTTGCCTAACAATTCCTCAAAGTTCCAATAGCTTTCCCTCCTGCTCTAGACGTCCACAAACGATTAGGGTTCTTCTCAATCGGCCAAAAGACGAACAATGACGGCATAAGAGGCGTTATATACGATCCAAACCAAACGGCTAGGGTTTCTGCTGAACAGCGTCGACTCGCCGAGTCCATATCTGGACTCGTCGAGTCCAGTCGCGAACCCGCGACCAAGCCTGTGGTCCTACTCGGCGAGTCAGGCACCAACTCGCCGAGTCCCTTCCTAAAATGCTCCAAAAATAGTTTTAAAGCAATACCTGGAATTCCGGGCTGTTACAACTCTCCCCCACTAGAACTAGACTTCGCCCTCGAAGTCTCACTCTGCGAATAACTCCGGATGTTGCTCCCGCATCTCACGCTCCGGCTCCCAAGTCATCTCCGATCCTTTCCGATGTTGCCACTGAACCAACACCAAAGGTACTTCCTTGTTCCGCAGAACCTTGATCTTCCGATCCCTGATAGCTACTGGTCTCTCAGCGTAATTCAGGCTCGCATCCACCTGAATATCCTCTAACGGAACCACTGCCGATTCATCGGCTATACACTTCCTCAACTGTGATACGTGAAAGGTATTGTGGATTTGTCCCAACTCTGCTGGCAACTCCAACCGACAAGCTACCCGACCTACCCTTGCAATTACACGAAATGGACCTATGAACCGGGGCCCCAACTTGCCCCTCTTTCTGAACCGGATCACTCCCTTCTAGGGAGAAACCTTCAGGAGAACGAAGTCGCCAACCTGAAATTCCAACTCGGACCGGCGTCTGTCTGCATAACTCTTCTGTCGGCTCTAGGCGGTCAATAACCTCTGCCTAACCTGCTGAATCTGCTTTTTCGTCTGGAGTACGATCTCTGTACTGCCCATCACTCTCTGTCCCACCTCTCCCCAGCAAATGGGAGTCCGACACCTCCTACCATACAACAACTCAAAAGGTGGCATACCAATGCTCGAATGATGGCTGTTGTTGTAGGAAAACTCAGCCAAGGGTAAATGCGCATCCCAGCTACCCCCGAAGTCTAACACACACGCTCTAAGCATGTCTTCCAGTGTCTGAATCGTCCGCTCGCTTTGACCGTCTGTCTGGGGATGATATGCGGTACTAAAACGCAGTTTAGTACCCAGCTCCTCATGGAATTTCTTCCAGAACCTGGAAGTGAAACGTACATCACGGTCTGAAACAATCGAGATCGGCACTCCATGCCGAGATACTACCTCTCTCACATATAGCTCCGCTAACTTCTCCGCTGATGAACTCTCGCTAATGGCAAGGAAGTGTGCACTCTTTGTCAATCTATCCACAATCACCCAAATTGCATCGACTCCCCTGGCCGTTCTCGGCAATTTGGTGATGAAATCCATAGTAATCTGTTCCCACTTCCACTCAGGAATCTCCAAGGGCTGCAACTTACCATGCGGTCTCTGGTGCTCGGCCTTAACCCTACGGCAAGTCAAACACCTCTCAACGAACCAAGCGACGTCTCTCTCTTCATGCAAGGCCACCAATATTCCTTCCTCAAGTCCAAATACATCTTCGTAGCACCGGGATGGATCGAGAATTTCGATCTATGAGCCTCCTCCATCAAAGTAGTACGCGTACCGCCCACGAATGGTACCCAAATCCGACCGTGAAACGTCAGAAGTCCTCGTCCATCCTTAACGAACTCAGAAATTAACCCAACGACCCGCTCCTTCTTCTGCATCTCGGATCTCACAACCTCGGCCTGTGCCCCACGAATAGCATCCAATACCGGCGTCATCACCGTCAGTCTCAGACATACATCTCGCAATGGAGTGCTCTCCGCCCTACGGCTCAATGCATCGGCTACCACATTAGCCTTGCCTGGGTGGTATAGGATCTCACAGTCATAATCCTTAACCACGTCCAACCATCTCCTCTGACGCATATTTAGGTTGGGTTGATCCATCAAATACTTCAAACTTTTATGGTCCGTGTATATAGTACAACGAACCCCATACAGGTAGTGACGCCAAATCTTGAGAGCGAACACTACTGCCCCCAACTCTAAGTCATGCGTGGGATATCTCGCCTCGTGAGGCTTTAATTGCCTCGATGCATAAGCTATCACATGGCCCCTCTGCATCAACACTGCACCCAGTCCCGAAATCGATGCGTCGCAATATACGACAAAGTCCTCCATCCCCTCCGGGAGAGCTAATACCGGGGCTTCGCACAGTCTCTGATGAAGTGTCTCGAAGGAAGTCTGTTGCTCGGGTCCCCATGAGAATGTGACACCCTTCCGGGTCAATCTGGTGAGCGGTACCGTGATCATGGAGAAGTCTCTAATAAACCTCCGATAGTACCCCGCCAACCCAAGGAAACTCCTGATCTCAGAAGGTGACTTCGGTGCCTCCCAACTCATCACTGCTTCCACCTTGGCCGGATCGACCAATATCCCTGCCTGATTAACAACATGTCCAAGAAATTGTACCTCCCGCAACCAGAAGTCACATTTGGAGAATTTTGCATATAGCTTCTCCGACCTCAGTACCTCAAGGACCTCCCTCAAATGTCCCTCATGCTGCTCTTTAGTTCGCGAATACACTAGGATGTCGTCGATAAATACAATCACAGACCGATCCAGCATCGGCCTGCATACCCTGTTCATGAGGTCCATGAACACTGCCGGGGCATTGGTGAGCCCGAAAGGCATCACCACAAACTCGTAATGCCCATACCGCGTCCTGAATGCTGTCTTCTGGACGTCCTCATCCCGCACTCTTACCTGATGGTACCCTGATCTCAAATCGATCTTGGAAAACCAAGCTGCCCCTTGCAACTGATCGAATAGATCATCGATCCTCGGTAACGGATAGCAGTTCTTGACCGTCACCTTGTTCAACTCCCGGTAATCAATACACATCCGGTGTGAACCATCCTTCTTCTTGACGAACATAATCTGTGCTCCCCACGGCGAGCTACTCGGCCGAATAAATCCCTTCCCCAGCAACTCCTGGAGTTGCAAGGACAACTCTTGCATCTCTGGAGGTGCAAGATGATAAGGCACCTTCGCAATAGGCGCAGCCCCCGGAATCAGGTCGATACCAAACTCTACTTGCCTCGTAGGAGGTACTCCCGGCAACTCCTCAGGAAAAACATCTAGAAACTCGCGCACCACTGGAACCTCCTCCACTGTCCTCGGTCTCTCGGAAGCCTCCCGCGTATCCATCACATACACCACAAAACCTTTACATCCCTGCTGTAGACATTGCCTCGCCCTAGCGGCCGAACAGAAAGCTGATCCCGAACGGGTACCCTCGCCGTATACCGTAAGAACTCCCCCACTAGGGTCTCGTATAGTCACCAGTTGACGCTCGGAGTCGATGACAGCGCTGAATCGGCTCAACCAGTCCATGCCCACGATGACACAGACATCCCCCATCACAATAGGAATTAGGTCAATCGGAAATGCAACCCCGAAAATCTCTAGCACGCATCCCCGAAGAACCTCCATGGCACAAAGCACCCTCTCGTCCGTAATAGAAACGCTCAGAGGCCGACTTAACGGCTCACGACTAATGCTGATATGCTGACTAAAAGCTAACGATACAAAGGATCTACTCGCACCCGAATCAAATAACACTAGAGCAAGCATAGAGTTCACAAGAAAAGTACCTACACATACATTAACATAAGCATAACATTTCGACTTTAAAGTAATTACGTGAATTATAGCATACCTGCCACAACATCGGGCGCAGCGCGGACCTCCTCCGCAGTCAGCTGAAAGGCTCTCCCGCGAGCCCTCGGGGCCTCGACCTTCGCCGGTCGGGTCTCAGTAGTCCTGGTAGTCGGTGTAGATCCCTGACGAAGCTGCGGGCACTCGGCCTTCCGATGGCCTGTCTGGTTGCAGTGAAAGCAAACCATAAACCCCTTAGGGCAATTCCTGGCAATGTGTCCCTCCTTGCCACACTTGTAGCAACCACCAGCTCAACACGCCCCCTCATGACCCTTGCCGCACTTTCCGCAAGTGCGACCCTTCGGACCTCCCATCCTCGAATCAACGGACTTCATCCGCTTGGCTGCCGGCTGAGACTGAGCTGGCCGCCGATCCACCTGCCGAGACTCGGCCTCCTCCCTGGCCTGGGTCTCCAACTCGATCTCGCGCTTCGTGGCGTTCGCCTGAAGCTCAGTGAAAGTACGATAGGTGGAGTTTGACACAAACTCCCGGATATCCCTCCTCAAAACGCCTAAGTACCGGCTCATCCGTGACTACTCCGAAGACACCAGCTCTGGGCAGAACATCGCCCTCTCGTGAAACTTCCGTGTGACCACCGCAACGGAATCACTACCCTGCTTAAGGGTCAAGAACTCCTGAATCAATCGTTCCCTCTCCACTGGGGGAACGTACTCGTCCCTGAACATCTCGGTAAACCTCTCCCATGTCACTGCTGTAATCTCCGCTAGAGTGAAGTTCGCCGTCACGAACTTCCACCAATCCTTCGCTCCCAGACGGAGCTGGTTCAAGGTGAACCGTACCCTCAAGTGCTCCGGGCATGAGCAAGTGTAGAAGCACCCCTCAATGTCGGCGATCCACCTCATCGCAGCAATCGGATCCTGCGTCCCATCAAACTCAGGGGGTTTCGTGTTGCTGAATTCCCGGAACAACAACGAATCGCCCCCTTGCGGCCTGGCAGCGGCCACAGCTGCGGTAGCGCCAGCGGTTGCAGCATCAGTCAGTGCAGCGTACCGCTCCTCGAATGTCTCCATAAGTGTGGTCTTAATAGACCCAAACATCTCCGGGATCTCGGCCCGGATCGCTGCAGCTACCTCCTCCTGAATCATCTGACGAATATCCTCATCACTCACAGTGCTCGAACTCGCCCCATGACGTGTGGTAACCATGATGTCTCTGAAACACAACATAAAATTATCAGAGACTCCATCTAGTACAATTGTACTCGATAACGCAACCCTACTCGGTCTCCGATATCCAGGGATTCTTACTTGGGTCTTCCACCGACCCGGTGCCTTCGGTAGTACGGGCCCAATACTACCGACCACACCGTATCAGTATTCGTCCCAGATCTTCCTCCCCAAACCCCGAATAATGAGTACTCTACTTCTAATATGCACTATCTACTTGCACGCTACCGAATATCTCATATAAGCAATCTTCCTAGACTAAGGAATCACAAAACAGGCCATTCTAGTCCTATCATGTATACCTAGTCTTCTAGCATGCATAACAATTCATAATTCAATGCATAACATAACATTGTAAGGTATTCTGGGGATCTTTACCGTTCGGGCGCTGGCTGATCGTACACACTGCTCCGTTCTTGTTTACCACTTTACCGTTTATCAAAATTTATATCTTTATTATTTTTAAAAGATTTTTCCTCAAATCCTCGGTTTGAGTTCAGTTACACCCGAAGGTACACCCGAATCCCTCAAACCAAGGCTCTGATACCAATTGTAACAACGCAAATTTTCAAATAAATTTTTCATTTAAAATAAAGTGATTTCATTCAACCAAAAGTATTTATTCCATGTTCCATATCAAATACATATATAAAAATCCCCAAGATCTCAAATAGCAGCAGTGTGTATGCATCATGCCGGCGCCTTCCCACGGTCCTCGCTAGTACCTGAAACACATACATAACAACTTGTAAGCATAAATGCTTAGTGAGTTCCCCAGTATATGACTTACACATATACGCCTTTCCAGGCCCTGACCTTCCGGCCCGTAACATAACCGCCTTCCGGCCCATAACATATTGCCTTCCGGCCCGTATCATATTGCCTTCCGGCCCATAGTATATTGCCTTCCGGCCCATAACATTTGCAACATATAATACATTTAATATAACACACATAGCACATATATCATACATCATACCTGACCTTTCTGTCACATAACTTATCGCCTTTCGGCCCGTATAAACATACATATCATGCATAGCAACTACCTTTCTATTTATAGCATAAATAACACATATCATATACGACCTTCCGGTCTCACAGTCAAACCCTTCCGGGTGAGGTATAGTGAGAAGACTCATCTTGTGGTAATGTAAGCTATCAACTCTTGAAACTACTCGCACTCGATCCGCCGATCTGCAGACGCCCTATAGTACCATATACCCTTATTAATACTCTTATTATTCAAGACAACTCACCCTAAGAATTTACATGCAGGTCAACTCTGGTCAACGGTCAACTTGACCGGACTCGTCGAGTGCAAAGGCGACTCGGCGAGTCTAGACGTCCTCCCCATGTTTCCCTGTTGTCCCCTTTCTACTCGTCGAGTATCCCTCTTGACTCGACGAGATCCTCGTGGAAGAATCACGGGGCCTCCCCAACTCCACTCGCCGAGTCTAAAGAACAACTCGGCGAGTCCCAGTAAAACTTCAAGCTACTTGCCGAGCCTGAAGAACAACTCGGTGAGTCCTAGTGAATCTTCAAGCTACTCGCCGAGTCTGATCATTGGACTCGGCGAGTCCATGCCATGCAGTCGATCAACTGATTCCTGAAATATGCATGGTCCCGAAATATGCAATCATGGGACTTTCTGGACCTCTAAACATCTTATTACTGGGGTATAAACGCTTGGGTAACAACATTATAATCTATCTAATCACCAAATGGGTTTCATAAACCCTAGATTCGTGTACACCTCAAAACAACAGAAATGGTCCGAGTATTACCTGAAACGCACTCTCTGTTTCTCCAAACCTCAGGACTCGATCCTCCTTGATATTCCTTTGGCCACCACTCTTCTTCTTCTTGCCTAACAATTCCTCAAAGTTCCAATAGCTTTCCCTCCTGCTCTAGACATCCACAAACGTTTAGGGTCCTTCTCAATCGGCCAAAAGACGAACAATGACGGCCTAAGAGGCGTTATATACGATCCAAACCAAACGGCTAGGGTTTCTGCTGAACAGCGTCGACTCGCCGAGTCCATATCTGGACTCGTCGAGTCCAGTCGTGAACCCGCGACCAAGCCTGTGGTCCTACTCGGTGAGTCAGGCACCAACTCGCCGAGTCCCTTCCTAAAATGCTCCAAAAATAGTTTTAAAGCAATACCTGGAATTCCGGGCTGTTACACATGCACTGCCTTCCACTAAAATGATCAAAACTTGGGGCCAGACCATATTAATTTCCATATCCTGGCAACATATTCTCTCATTCTCCTCATACTGATCCGCTAACACACAGAGTCTTCAACACGACTGGACCGCCTTACCAGGCCTTCTGCCAATTTGGACCACTCTCAGAACCTTCAGTATGTCTGGACCCCCCCCCCCCCTCAGGGCCTTCAGCCTGTCTAGAATGTTCCCCGAGCCTTCGCTCTGAGTGGTACGCCCATATGGCTTCAATCTCCACGGACTGCTCAGACTATCGTATCTCATCCCGAATCCTTCCTAGGACTCTCTCTCGAACATACTGTTCTACCCTCAAGGGGTTCCAAACTCTAAATCCATTCTGATCCTGGAATCCTTTCCATAGCCTAACACAGACCTAACATCAAACACTATCTACCCTGAATCCAGGGTCTGCTTCCTGCCCCCACTAGTCAACCTCTTACTTATACCAGCCCACACTCATGGCTGACTGAAACACCGCCGACTTCCAAACAGCTAATTGAACTCAAATACTTGTCGATCCTCCTGAAAATTTTCCAACTCTCCACCACTTAGAACATTGACCTCCAAATACAGTTGACTCATCCGGCCGAGAAGAATCTTCTATATCCCAAACCTTCCTTATCCATAAACTGCTTTCCTCTGAACGAGTAACCTTCACAAAACTGCTCTCCCGACAATTGAACATCTCGAATCCCAATGGAGTCTGATTTCCAGCTGAACACTTCTCACATCGCGAATGCTATACTCAACAACAAGACCATACAACCAAATTTTGACCATCAATCCCTTGGATACTAACCGATTCCTCAATAATACCATAAACCCAAAAAATCGAACGAATGCAATACCATGAATTATGCGAACAAGACTAGCTGATATAATACTTCATAACAACCATAACATAACAAGATATCAAGAAGGAAACATACTCGTAGCTGAATCTAGCTCTACCCCGACCTCCTCTGCTATAAGCTGAAATGCATGACCCGAAGCCCTAAGGGGCTCTGCTCAACCCTAACTTCCACCTATAATCCTCAAAGTGGTTGGTGCTGGAGCCTGCATCGGTCCTACAAGAAGATGTGGACAGTTGGCCCTCATGTTACCAACCTGATGACATTGTAACAAATCCTCATATCCTGAACCGGGGTTCACTGACGACAATCGCTCGCATAATGCCCCTCTGTCCAGCACTTGAGGCACGCACCACCGGACCTACAAACTCTCGCGTGACCCTTCTCGCACTTCCCACAAGTGCAGCTGCCCTGAGCTCCTAACCTAGCATCAAAGGTCTTGGACCGTTTCGGTGCTGGCTACGACTGTACCGGAGCCTGCCTCTGTTCTCTCAACTTTAACTCGATCTCCAACTCCCGCCGCCTAGCGGCTTCCTGCAACTCCAAAAAAGTCTCACACCTCTGCGTAGACACAAACTGCTTGATATCTCTCTTCAGCATACTCCGATATCGGGACATCTGAGCCTGCTCGGAAGCAAACTCAGGGAAAAACATCGCCCTCTCAGTGAACATCCTGGTGATCTCCGTCACCGACTCAGAATCCTGCTTCAGCTCCAGGAACTCCTGAGCTAATCTCTCCCTCTAAACTCATGGAACATAGCGAGTACTGAACGTATCTCTGAACTGATCCCAAGAAACCGCAGCTCGTTGTGCATCAGAATACGATCCTGTGGTCAACCTCCCCCAATCCTTCACCCCGAGCCTC
The DNA here is from genome assembly GCF_052625555.1 of Lactuca saligna. Classification (NCBI taxonomy): domain Eukaryota; kingdom Viridiplantae; phylum Streptophyta; class Magnoliopsida; order Asterales; family Asteraceae; genus Lactuca; species Lactuca saligna. The sequence continues at coordinate 158,404,699 of NC_136417.1, forward strand.
AAAAGGTTCAGAGCACACCTCACCCTCTGATCAATAGGGCATGAACATGTGAAGAAACATCCCTCTACATCTGACAACCATCGCATAGCAACAATCAGATCTTGAACCCCATCGAAGGTAGGGGCTTCGTATTATCGAAGTCCCAATACTGAAAGCCTCTACTAGCTCCTCCCCCTGCCACTACTACAACCGATCTAGCCACCGCGACAGCCATCTCTGTAAGAGCTGCATAACACTCATCAAAATACTCGACCATGGCGGTCTTGATCGACCCAAACAGTTTCGGCAACTCGGCGCGGAACATAGCAGCAACCTCATCATGCAGGATCTCACGAATCCTAACATCCAACTCGTCTGTGCTCATCTGAATGATAACCTTGGGTGGTGTTGATCCACCGTGACCGCCTCCTACTCCCGATCCCAACCCGGATCCACTCGCAACATACCTCGTAACCACCATACTCAAAAACATCGCAAACATTAGATACCTCCCACTAACCCGGGAATCAACTCTTAACCCAGCCCTAGGGGTTGTGACTTCCTTGATATGCGTATGGGTCCTGTCCTTTTAGTAGTACGGGCCCATACTACCTTCCACACCTACCCATATTGATATCAAGTATCACCACAACAACCTAGTGAAGAACAAGCATAACAAGCACTAAACCCTCACTCCTAGAGGAATCACTAGAAATATCATACAGAAAGAAACCCTAGGCTAGCAGGCATCATAAATCAGGCAACTCTATCATTCAATTTCCTGAAGATCCCTAGCCAAGTACTAGCATGTTGTTCTATCATATCACATAAACAAATAACTTGCATGTTATTTTGGGGCAACTTACTGGCTCTGACTGATCGTACCTCCGCGTCCTCCGTTACTCATTTTGAAAACCATTTTAAATTCTCACTTTAAAAACTCCCCTTGATTTGAGACTGGTTTCACACGAATATTCCTCCAATTCACTCAAACCAAGGCTCTGATACCAACTTGTAACGACCTTAAAAAATGGTTTTCAATACATTTATTATCAGAGAATTTTCCAAGAACCACATCATGAACACATAAAACTTGAGGAGCGGTATGATCACGTCTTTGCCTTGCCACGGTCCTGAAGTACCTGAAACATTTTAAACCACATCTTGTAGTACCTGAAACATTTTAAACCACAACTATAAGCTCGAAACCTTAGTGAGATACCCCCAAAATACCAAGCACATATACCATACACATAACATGCCATATCATAACAGAACATAGAACAACCATGCACTTCGGGTCTACTGTGTGACTGGTCCGCCGCACCGAGCCTTCAGTCCACCTGGTCCACCCTCCAAGTCTAGCCATATCCATCGAGTCTGCGGTGTGGTAGGTCCACCCACACCGAGCACTCAACCCACCTGGTCCACTCTCTGAGTCTACAGTATGACTGGTACAGCCGCACTGGCCCTTCAGTCGGCTTGGTCAACTCTCCGAGCCTCGGCACGTCTGGTCTGCCCTCGTGGGGCCTAGAGCCTATCCGGACCGCTCGTTGGGCCTTTGGGATATCCGGTCTGCCCTGGGTATGTTGGCCTACAGCAAAAAGCAGGACCCACCTCAATCCAACCCCAGTCAACCAACCATGTGCACATAAACATATAACCACATAACAATTAATCATTAGTCAACCGATCTAGCAGATCACATACAAAGCGTACTCTAAACAGGATACCGACCTAACCGGTCACTAACATATACCATCCTAACTACCAGGATGCAAACATAGCAAAGTAATAACACAACAACAATACCCGAATTACACTGCGATAAAAGGCCGGCCTTGGTGCCTTAGACCCTGTCGATATAGTGAGGATAAATCACCTCGCAACTGCTGAAACTCTGAACTGAAAAGCAAACTCCCAAATCACCGACTCACCGAAAATCCCGAACCAGCCGACATAGCATAAATAACCATTAGATCAATCACATTTTCCTTCCAACTGCTTTCCTCTGAACGAGTAACCTTCACAAAACTGCTCTCCCGACAATTGAACATCTCGAATCCCAATGGAGTCTGACTTCCAGCTGAACACTTCTCACATCGCGAATGCTATACTTAACAACAAGACCATACAACCAAATTTTGACCATCAATCCCTTGGATACTAACCGATTCCTCAATAATACCATAAACCCGAAAAATCAAACGAATGCAACACCATGAATTATGCGAACAAGACTAGCATATATAATACTTCATAACAACCATAAGATAACAAGATATCAAGAAGGAAACATACCTGTAGCTGAATCTGGCTCTGCCCCGACCTCCTCCTCTGCTATAAGCTAAAATCCACGACCCGAAGCCCTCAGGGGCTATGCTCCACCCTAACTTCCACCTAGAATCCTCAAAGTGGCTGGTGCTGGAGCCTGCACCGATCCTACAAGAAGCTGTGGACAGTTGGCCAATCATGTGACCAACCTGATGACACTGTAAGAAATCCTCATATCCTGAACCGGGGTTGACTGATGACAATCCCTCGCATAATGCCCCTTTCTCCCGCACTTGCGGCACGCACCACCAGACCAATAAACTCTGGCGTGATCCTTCTCGCACTTCCCACAAGTGCAGCTGCCCTGATGTCCTAACCTAGCATCAAAGGTCTTGGACCGTTTCGGTGCTGGCTACGACTGTACCGGAGCCTGCCTCTGTTCTCTCAACTTTAACTCGATCTCCAACTCCCGCCGCCTAGCGGCTTCCTGCAACTCCAAAAAAGTCTCACACCTCTGCGTAGACACAAACTGCTTGATATCTCTCTTCAGCATACTCAGATATCGGGACATCTGAGTCTACTCGGAAGCAAACTAAGGGAAAAACATCACCGTCTCCGTGAACATTCTGGTGATATCCGTCACCGACTTAGAATCCTGCTTCAGCTCCAGGAACTCCTGAGCTAATCTCTCCCTCTGAACTCATGGAACATAGCGAGTACTGAACATATCTCTGAACTGATCCCAAGAAACATCAGCTCGCTGTTCATCAGAATACGATCCTGTGGTCAGCCTCCCCCAATCCTTCACCCCGAGCCTCAAAGGGTTCAGAGCACACCTCACCCTCTTATCAACAGGGCATTAACATGTGAAGAAACATCCATCCACATCTGACAACCATCGCATAACAACAATCGGATCTTGAACCCCATCGAAGGTAGGGGCTTCGTATTATCAAAGTCCTAATACTGAAAGCCTCTACCGGCTCCTCCCCCTGCCAATGCTACAACAGCTGTAGCCACCACGACAGCCATCTCTATAAGAGCTGCATAACACTCATCAAAGTACTCGACCATGGCGGTCTTGATCGACCCAAACAGTTTTGGCAACTCGTTCCAGAACATAGCAGCAACCTCATCATGCAGGATCTCACGAATCCTAGCATCTATCTCGTCTGTGCTCATCTGACTGATAACCTCGGGTGGTGCTGATCCACCGTGACCGCCTCCTGCTCTCGATCCTGACCTGGATCCGCTCGCAGCACGCCTCGTAACCACCATACTGAAAAACACCGCAAACGTTAGATACCTCCCACTAACCCGAGAACCAACTCTCAACCCAGCCCTAGGGGTTGTGACTTCCTTGATACGCGTATGGGTCCTGTGCTTTCAGTAGTACGGGCCCATACTACCTTCCACACCTACCCATATTTATATCAAGTATCACCAGAACAACCTAGTGAAGAACAAGCAGAACAAGTACTAAACCCTCACTCCTAGAGGAATCACTAGAAATCTCATACAGAAAGAAAGCCTAGGCTAGCAGGCATCATAAATCAGGCAACTCTATCATGCAATTTCCTGAAGATCCCTAGCCTAGTACTAGCATGTTGTTCTATCATATCACATAAACAAATAACTTGCATGTTATTTTGGGGCAACTTACTGTCTCCGACTGATCGTACCTCTGCGTCCTCCTTTACTTATTTTGAAAACCATTTTAAATTCTCACTTTAAAAACTCCCCTTGATTTGAGACTGGAATCACACGAATATTCCTCTAATTCACTCAAACCAACGCTCTGATACCAACTTGTAACGACCTTAAATTGAAGCGAATTTCAACTTTTCAAAAACAACGCAATTTCATAAAGTTATTAAAAAAAGGTTATCAATACATTTATTATCAGAGTATTTTCCGAGAACCACATCATGAACACATAAAACTTGAGGAGCGGTACGATCACGTCTTTGCCTTGCCTCGGTCCTGAAGTACCTGAAACATTTTAATCCACATCCTGTAGTACCTGAAACATTTTAAACAACAACTATAAGCTCGAAACCTTAGTGAGATACCCCCAAAATACCAACCACATATACCATACACATAACATGCCATATCATAACAGAACATAGAACAACCATGCACTTCAGGTCTATTGTGTGACTGGTCGGCCGCACCGAGCCTTCAGTCCACCTGGTCCACCCTCCGAGTCTAGCCATATCCATCGAGTCTGCAGTGTGGTTGGTCCACCCGCACTAAGCATTCAACGCACCTGGTCCACTCTCTGAGTCTACAGTATGACTAGTCCAGCCGCACTAGGCCTTCAGTTGGCTTGGTCAACTCTCCGAGCCTCAGCATGTCTGGTCTGCCCTCGTGGGGCCTAGAGCCTATCCGGACCGCTCTTTGGGCCTTTGGGATATCCGGTCTGCCCTGGGTATGTTGGCCTCCAGCAAAAAGCAGGACCCGCCTCAACCCAACCCCAGTCAACCAATGTAACGCCTGCAGATCCGGGCTAGTCAATTTAGAGGTAATAGGGGTCAAAAATGACTTTTTGACAAAAGATTATTTAGAATAAATAGTCTTAACCAAGTTGTATAATATTTCACAAGGTTTTCGTACATATAAAGAACGCCAAAATCCGAGCTATAACGAAGAAGTTATGGCCCGTCGAAGTTTCGCGATGGAACCGGCACGGCATCGGGAAGCGTGAATAGTGAATTTACGATGGAGGACTTTTTAGCCATAGTGATCTAAACAAAAGTCATAGAATATGTTAAACCGAGAAAATCCATAAAAAGAACGCCCAAATCTGACTTCGTATGAGGGCTCATACGCGATAGGGGTGACGTGGCACCACCAGAATTGGACACGTGGCACCACCAGAAGGCCACCACATGGACCAACTCGGCGAGTAGGTCCCCCCTACTCAACGAGTCCATCAGAATCCTCCCCTATAAATAGAGGTGTCGGGTTCCCTCATTTCCTCACCCTCACCCCTCTTCTTTCTCTCTCTAAACTCTCTCTCTAAGCTCCCTAACCCCCTTAAAAGCCTAGGTAAACCCCCTAGCACCCGAAGGAAGCCCCGAGGCTCCCGGAGTCCTGAGAAAAGAGCCTTTCGGCTCGGGAACGCTGCTCCAGCGAAGCCCGATTTTCGAGAAAAACCCGCTGTAAGTGAGTTGTACCTATCCTATCTTTAGTTTAGCTTATGTTTTAATATAGGAATGTTATTAGGTCCTTAAAATAATTATTTGGGCTATTATTATGAGTTATATTGATTGTTATTAATGCTTATATAATAATAATAATAGTCAGACAATTAATTTGTCGCGGTTATCATTAGACTAAACCCTAGTGGTATCAATACTAGGTTTTATCAAAGGAAAATCGTTGTGAGAGTATCGAAGCGCTGTCCGAGTGCTGAGTCACCACCTAATCAGGTGAGTGCATAGTTACTTTCAGCTTACACATAGATATGAAATATTTTATATAGATTACATGTTGTGTGTGTATATTATCTGTATACTTGCTATCTATGTTGGATGAACATTTTATACATGTTTTCAATGATTTAAACTGTATATGTATTTTATATCTACAAAATGTGTTGTGTAAAACATGGGTAGATGTATTAGTTGATGTGTGATAAAATGAAATAATGAGATGCCTCGTTATAGCTGTTCTTGATGATCTAGTCATCTAGCGGAGTATAGATGACGACCACGGACTATTCTAGACAGTCCAGTGGAACACTAGCAAGCTCGCAACCTGTAGGTGTTTATTCGAACTGTGTGTTTAACCGTACTGTGTGTTTGTTCGAACTGTGTGTTTATTCGAACTGTGTGAACTGTGTGCTCACCAGGTATACTCCATCCCAATGATAGTCCTTTGACTAGGTCCCTTGTGTTAGATGTTTTAGGGACGTAATGTGAGGATAACGGGAATGGGTAATTGGGTTGATTGTTTAATGTTTAAAAATAATAATTATATTATTGTGGGTTGAAAACCCTATGTGCTCACCAGGTTTCCCAACCTGACCCACTCAGTTTATTTATATCACAGGTGTTGATATGAAGTGACATTACACTAAGAGATTTAAAGAGATGTAGACCACTAGTGTGAATAATTGTAAGTTCTGTTTATGCTTATGTTCCTGTATTAACGATGATATCCCAAACGTTTTAAAAATGAAATAAATATGTTTCTTCGAAAATGTTTTAATAACGTATTTACCAAGTTTTTCTGGGAACAAATTCCACAACATTTTTATGAAATGAAGTACTCTGATTTTTATAAAGCATAAACAAACCGGTCTTTTCTGGCCGTGATTTTGGGGATGTCACAGTTGGTATCAGAGCATTAGTTTAAGCTAACTAGGAATATGGATTTATTTCTAGACTTAAACTTAGAATGCTAAGCAATGATTGTGAGGAGTGTGTTTAATAAAATTTAGGAAATACACCTGAATAGACACAAGCACTAGCTTATTTAGGGAAAATTCCTAACATGCTTTTATGTGCTAAATGATTTATGATATGCATTATATGATCGGATCTATGGTCTGTTGCCGACCGGATCTGGAAATTTTATGTGCTTAGGTTTCTAAACGTTTAATTACGATATTAGAACTGGCATGTAACTTTTTGGAGTAATAAGGAGGAATACGCGTCTAATTCTTCCTCTATCTATATTCTCGTCTCGATACACCAAACGCTTGCTTTGGAGAGTAGAATGTCATGAAAAGGACTCATAGAGAATTGAGTAAGTGGATGAAATGAAAAGGCTTACGATAGTGAATGACACCTATCGGAAGATATCATAAGAATGGTATCTTACCTTTAGAATATGTCATGTTGTACGTTTAGAGGAGTACAGTACATCCGAAGTACACCTTCGATTGGCAGTATGATGGAATGATTGGCGTAATTCATGAAGTTGACCCATCATATGGTATTTCCACCGAGCTGAAGCAGAATTGATGATTGAAGATACACATAGAAGAAGTCCTAGTAAAGTCTAGGGAAAATTTTGTGATTTTTTGGACACATTTTTATGTGTTAAAAAAAAATGTTTTGTGATAATAACTTGGGAAAACTGCGAGACAATACTTGGGACGAGTATGAGTAGGTGTGAAAGGTAGTAGATGTGTATACTACCGGAAGCACATGACTCACGCTTGGATTAGGGAAAGTCACAAGGTTACCAAGAAACTAGTAATTGATTTCGATTTATTCAAGTGTGTTGTTACCATTGTTTCGGTAATGACTAAGACGATTGTTGATATTCCGACCCTAGTGGTCATATCGAATTGAGTCCGACTACGATGAGTATGTTACATGGTTCAGAGAACCAAGTTTGATGTAGCGTCCGACTTAAACCAAACGATTAAAATCAAAGCGATCAATAGAAGTATCGCGCTAGTTGGTAGCTAGAAATGCTACATGTTAAAGTATGATTATATCACATTAGAACATGAAGGAAGGCTTCGTCTGTTTTAGAATTTAAGAGACCTGAGTCTAAACGTGCATCACATGATGATAGGTCATAATTTGGAGTCTAATATAAGGTAGAGAGCAGGTGCACGATCAAGTACTACTTACAGTCAATAAGTCTAAGAGACAAACTTGAAGGAATAAAGAAGTTATAATTATTACCTAGGATAAAGAGATGACGTATGGAGTCATTATACGATCCTTGTTTCGTTGATGATTCCGGGACGTAATCATCCTAAGGGGGAGATAATTGTAACGCCCACAGATTCGGGCTAGTCAATTTAGAGGCAATAGGGGTCAAAAATGACTTTTCGACAAAAGATTATTTAGAATAAATAGTCTTAACCAAATTGTAGAATATGTCACAAGGTTTCCGTACATATAAAGAACGCCGAAATCCGAGCTATAACGAAGAAGTTATGGCCCGTCGAAGTTTCGCGACGGAACCGGCACGGCATTGGGAAGCGTAAATAGTAAATTTACGATGGAGGAATTTTTAGCCATAGTGATCTAAACGAAAGTCGTAGAATATGTTAAACCGAGAAAATCCATAAAAAGAACGCCCAAATCTGACTTCGTATGATGAAGTTATGATTTTTCTAAGATTCGGCTTAGCAGTGCACGGCCCGAAACTTGAATTTTAGTTCGAGCGGTTTTTGGCTTACGCGACCTAAATGAGAGTTGAAGATCTCATTCATAGGAACTCAACGGTAAAAAGACAGACGAAAACGAAGTCCGTATGAAGGAGTTATGAACTCTTCGCGGTCATTTAACAGTCTAAACACCTCCTACTCTTAAATTTGAGATCGGTCGAGAATTAGCCAACGGAGTCTAAACGAAAGTTGTAGATGTTGATTTTACCTACGGGTGGCTATAAAGAACGTCGAAAACAGACCTCGTATGCGAAAGTTATGATTTTTCTAAGTTTAAGGGCTGATACGCGATAGGGGTGACGTGGCACCACCCGAATTGGACACGTGGCACCACCAAAAGGCAACCACATGGACCAACTCGGCGAGTAGGTCCCCCCTACTCGGCGAGTTCATCAGAATCCTCCCCTATAAATAGAGGTTCCGGGTTCCCTCATTTCCTCACCCCTCACCCCTCTTCTTTCTCTCTCTAAACTCTCTCTCTAAGCTCCCTAACCCCCCTAAAAGCCTAGGTAAACCCCCTAACACCCGAAGGAAGCCCTGAGGCTCCCGGAGTCCCGAGAAAAGAGCCTTTCGGCTCGGGAATGCTGCTCCAGCGAAGCCCGGTTTTCGAGAAAAACCCGCTGTAAATGAGCTGTACCTATCCTATCTTTAGTTTAGCTTATGTTTTAATATAGGAATGTTATTAGGTCCTTAAAATAATTATTTGGGCTATTATTATGAGTTATATTGAGTGTTATTAATGCTTATATAATAATAATAATAGTCAGACAATTAATTTGTCGCAGTTATCATTAGACTAAACCCTAGTGGTATCAATACTAGGTTTTATCAAAGGAAAATCGTTGTGAGAGTATCGAAGCGCTGTCCGAGTGCTGAGTCACCACCTAATCAGGTGAGTGCATAGTAACTTTCAGTTTACACATAGATATGAAGTATTTTATATAAATTACGTGCTGTGTGTGTATATTATCTGTATACTTGCTATCTATGTTGGATGAACGTTTTATACATGTTTTCAATGATTTAAACTGTATATGTATTTTATATCTACAAAATGTGTTGGGTAAAACATGGGTAGTTGTATTAGTTGATGTGTGATAAAATGAAATAATGAGATGCCTCGTTATAGCTGTTCTTGATGATCTAGTCATCTAGCGGAGTATAGATGACGACCACAGACTATTCTAGACAGTCCAGTGGAACACTAGCAGGCTCGCAACCTGTAGGTGTTTATTCGAACTGTATGTTTAACCGAAATGTGTGTTTGTTCGAACTGTGTGTTTATTCGAACTGTGTGAACTGTGTGCTCACCAGGTATACTCCATCCCAATGATAGTCCTTTGACTAGGTCCCTTGTGTTAGATGTTTTAGGCACGTAATGTGAGGATAACGGGAATGGGTAATTGGGTTGATTGTTTAAGGTTTAAAAATAATAATTATATTATTGTGGGTTGAAAACCCTATGTGCTCACCAGGTTTCCCAACCTGACCCACTCAGTTTATTTATATCACAGGTGTTGATATGAAGTGACATTACACTAAGAGATTTAAAGAGATGTAGACCACTAGTGTGAATAATTGTAAGTTCTGTTTATGCTTATGTTCCTGTATTAACGATGACATCCCAAAAGTTTTAAAAATGAAATAAATACGTTTCTTCGAAAATGTTTTAATAACGTATTTACCAAGTTTTTCTAGGAACAAATTCCGCAACATTTTTATGAAATGAAGTACTCTGATTTTTATAAAGCATAAACAAACCGGTCTTTTCTGGTCGTGATTTTGGGGATGTCACAACCAACCATGTGCACATAAACATATAACCACATAACAGTTAATCATTATTCAACCGATATAGCAGATCACATAGACAGCTTACTCTAAACAGGATACCGACCTAACCAGTCACTAACATATACCATCCTAACTACCAGGATGAAAACATAGCAAAGCAATAACACAACAACAATACCTGAATTACAATCCGATAAAAGGTCGGCCTTGGTGCCTTTGACCCTGTCGATATAGTGAGCATAAATCACCTCGCAACTGCTGAAACTCTGAACTGAAAAGCAGACTCCCAAATCACCGACTCACCGAAAATCTTGAACTAGCCGACATAGCAGAAATAACCATTAGATCAATCACATTATCCTTCCAAGGGTAAATTGACCAATTACCCTTAACTCAATTTGGTCCAAGACTAAGGCCCATAATCAATATGAAAGGCCCAACACTAGGTAAGCTCTCAAGCCTACTAATGTGCCTTTAATGGCCCATTTTGCTACATTGTGACCAATCCCTTAATAGGCCTCATCCTAAGCCTACAATATATTCCTTTTTCCATATAATATGATTTTTGATGGCCCACTAAGTCCCAAGTACCCAAACATGCCCCAAACTGCTTTCCTTTGAACGAGTAACCTTCACAAAACTGCTCTCTCGACAATTGAACATCTCGAATCCCAATGGAGTCTGACTTCCAGCTGAACACTTCTTACATCGCGAATGCTATAATCAACAACAAAACCATACAACCAAATTTTGACCATCAATCCCTTGGATACTAAATGATTCCTCAATAATACCATAAACCCAAAAAATCGAATGAATGCAATACCATGAATTATGTGAGCGAGATTAGCAGATATAATACATCATAACAACCATAAGATAACAAGAAATCAAGAAGGAAACATACCCGTTGCTGAATCTGGCTCTGCCCTGACCTCCTCTGCTATAAGCTGAAATGCACGACCTGAAGCCCTCAGGGGCTCTGCTCCACCCTAACTTCCACCTGTAATCCTCAAAGTGGCTGGTGCTGGAGCCTGCACCGATCCTACAAGAAGTTGTGGATAGTTGGCCCTCATGTGACCAACCTGATGACACTGTAAAAAATCCTCATATCCTGAACTGGGGTTGACTGATGACAATCCCTCGCATAATGCCCCTCTCTCCCGTACTTGTGGCACGCACCACTGGACCTACAAACTCTGGCGTGACCCTTCTCGCACTTCCCACAAGTGCAGCTGCCCTGATCTCCTAACCTAGCATCAAAGGTCATGGACCGTTTCGGTGCTAGCTACGACTATACCGGAGTCTGCCTCTGCTCTCTCAACTTTAACTCGATCTCCAACTCCCGCCGCCTAGCGGCTTTCTGCAACTCCAAAAAAGTCTCACATCTCTGCATGGACACAAACTGCTTGATTTCTCTCTTCAGCATACTCAAATATTGGGACATCTGAGCCTACTCGGAAGCTAACTCAGGGAAAAACATCGCCTTCTCAGTGAACATCCTAGTGATCTCCGTCACCGACTCAGAATCCTGCTTTAGCTCCAGGAACTCCTGAGCTAATCTCTCCCTCTGAACTCATGGAACATAGCAAGTACTGAACATATCTCTGAACTGATCTCAAGAAACCGCAGCTCGCTGTGCATCAGAATATGATCCTGTGGTCAACCTCCCCCAATCCTTCACCCCGAGCCTCAAAAGGTTCAGAGCACACCTCACCCTCTGATCAACAGGGCATGAACATGTGAGGAAACATCCCTCCACATCTGACAACCATCGCATAGCAACAATCGGATCTTGAACCGCATCGAAGGTAGGGACTTCGTATTATCGAAGTCCCAATACTGAAAGCCTCTACCGGCTCCTCCCCCTGCCACTGCTACAACTGTTGTAGCCACCGCGGCACCCATCTCTATAAGAGCTGCATAACACTCATCAAAATACTTGACCATGGTGGTCTTGATCGACCCAAACAGTTTCGGTAACTCGGCCCGGAACATAACAGCAACCTCATCATGCAGGATCTCACGTATCCTTGCATCTAACTCGTCTGTGCTCATCTGAGTGATATCCTCGGGTGGTGCTGGTCCATCGTGACCGCCTCCTGCTCCCGATCCCGACCCGGATCCGCTCGCAGCATGCCTCGTAACCACCATACTGAAAAACACCGCAAGCATTAGATACCTCCCACTAACCCGGGAACCACCTCTCAACCCAGCCCTAGGGGTTGTGACTTCCTTGATATGTGTGTGGGTCCTGTGCTTTCAGTAGTACGGGCCCATACTACCATCCACACCTACCCATATTTATATCTAGTATCACCACAACAACCTAGTGAAGAACAAGCATAACAAGCACTAAACCCTCACTCCTAGAGGAATCACTAGAAATCTCATACAGAAAGAAACCCTAGGCTAGCAGGCATCATAAATCAGGCAACTCTATCATGCAATTTCTTGAAGATCCCTAGCCTAGTACTAGCATGTTGTTCTATCATATCACATAAACAAATAACTTGCATGTTATTTTGGGGCAACTTACTGGCTCCGACTGATCGTACCTCCGCGTCCTCTTTTACTCATTTTGAAAACCATTTTAAATTCTCACTTTAAAAACTCCCCTTGATTTGAGACTGGATTCACACGAATGTTCCTCAAATTCACTCGAAGCAAGGCTCTGATACCAACTTGTATCAACCTTAAAATTCAAGAGAATTTCAACTTTTCAAAAACAACCCAATTTCATAAAGTTATTAAAAAAAGGTTTTCAATACATTTATTATCAAAGTAGTTTCCAAGAACCACATCATGAACACATAAAACTTGAGGAGCGGTACGATCACGTCATTGCCTTGCCACGGTCCTAAAGTACATGAAAAATTTTAAACCACATCCTGTAGTACCTAAAACATTTTAAACCACAACTGTAAGCTCGAATCCTTAGTGAGATACCCCCAAAATACCAACCGCATATACCATACACATAACATGCCATATCATAACAGAACATAGAACAACCATGCACTTCGGGTCTACTGTGTGACTGGTCCGCTGCACCAAGCCTTCAGTCCACCTGGTCCACCCTCCGAGTCTAGCCATATCCATTGAGTCTGCAGTGTGGTTGGTCTGCCCGCACCAAGCATTCAACCCACCTGGTCCACTCTCTGAGTCTACAGTATGACTGGTCCAGCCACACTGGGCCTTCAGTCGGCTTGGTCAACTCTCCGAGGCTCGGCACGTCTGGTCTGCTCTCGTGGGGTCTAGAGCCTATCCGGACCGCTCGTTGGGCCTTTGGGATATCCGGTCTGCCCTGGGTATGTTGGCCTACAGCAAAAAGCAGGACCCGCCTCAACCCAACCCCAGTCAACCAAACATGTGCACATAAACATATAACCACATAACAATTAATCATTACTCAACCGATCTAGCAGATCACATACATAGCTTACTCTAAACAGGATACCGACCTAACCGGTCACTAACATATACCATCCTAACTACCAGGATGAAAACATAGCAAAGCAATAACACAACAACAATACCCGAATTATAATCCGATAAAAGGCCGGCCTTGGTGCCTTAGACCCTGTTGATATAGTGAGGATAAATCACCTCGCAACTGCTGAAACTCTGAACTGAAAAGCGGACTCCCAAATCACCGACTCAGCAAAAATCCCGAACTAGCCGACATAGCAGAAATAACCATTAGATCAATCACATTATCCTTCCAAGGGTAAATTGACCAATTACCCTTAACTCAATCTGGTCCAAGACTAAGGCCCATAATCAATATGAAAGGCCCAACACTAGGTAAGCTCTCAAGCCTACTAATGTGCCTTTAATGGCCCATTTTGCTACATTGGGCCCAATCCCTTAATAGGCCTCATCCTAAGCCCACAATATATTCCATGGTCCATATAATATGATTTCTGATGGCCCACTAAGGCCCAAGTACCCAAACATGCCCCAAACCGCGGCCCAAAAATCATGATCCATACAGGCAGATTACGCGGGGCGTACTTCAATGTATGCTTAGCGTACCAGCTCTATGACGAGTACGTTGGGCGTACCGGCACATATACTCAGCTAGTGCTCTGTTAAATCATTTCCTCATTAGGTGCTTACTACTCTATTCCAAGGGCTACAAACTCAAATCCATGTCTTATTTCCCGACTTAAACCATAAAGTCACTGACTTGGTGACTTAATATTGCTCAAACCAACTCAAACTTCCAAAATGATCTTCTACATCCATGTAGATGACTAGATCTCATGCATAGGCTTAATAGAACCCCAAAGGTTGGAACTTTACTACTTATAGGACTCATATGACTCTAAGGGAGGCAACCCTGGTTTTAGAAACGAGCTTAACCTGCCAAGACCCAAACATGGGACCAAAAAGGTCCATAAACTTGAACTAGAGGAGATCTAAGAGATTAATTATCAAGTTCAAGAATTTTTAACTTGCAGAGGTCCGAAATGAAGCACTTAACCCAAATCTACAAGCTCTAGCTTCAAAGGTTCCTCCTTACCAACCTTCTTCTCCTTGCTTCTAAGCTTTAACCCACCAAAATGGGTTCTCCAAGGTCAAACACACCCAACAATGGAGGTGGGATGGCTCTCTAGGGTTTCTGAGGGTAAGAGAGTGTTTATGGAGGCGAGGGTAAGAACCATTACGTTCCTTTTATAGTGGTTAACCCAAAAAATAGGGTTTTGAGACTCTGAGCGTACGTTGGGCGTACTCCTTGTACGTTGGGCGTACGCCTTGAACACCCGCGTCCAACTTGCCCCATTACGCTGGGCGTACCCACACCTATCCCATCTTGCATGCATGGTCTTTTTCTTCACTTTTTCCCATTATGGGCCATAAATGTCAATATCTTTAAAGCCTCCTTGATTCTAGATCCGATTCTGTTGAACTTTATATCGACGGAAAGGTAGCGAGAAGATCTTCGCTTCTAGCTACATACCCCGATCCAAAACCTTCCCAGATAATAACCCATCGCTCATGAAACACCAAAACGCCCTTACTCTTGATCTCGGGAACCCATCAATAGATATTTTAAGAACGGGGTGTTACACAATGCTTCCTGTCGAACCAAAGATCTTTGGTTGTACGTGTTTTGTTGGTGTTACCCCACCACGCCTAACTAAGTTGGATCCGAAGTCCTTGAAATGTGTCTTCCTTGGTTACTGTAGACTTCAGAAATGTGTCTTCCTTGGTTACTCTAGACTCAATCGGTACATTTTATCTCAAGATGTTACATTTCATGAAAATATACCCTTCTTTCCTATGACCAATTGTTCCAACCCAAGAGTGTCTGATGATCTGTTGGTACATACCATACCTGCTCCTGAGTCTCCTAGCCCATGTAACTCCACACAACGTGAAGAGCATATTTGTTGGAATAGTATCTAAGGCTACAACTATATTTGGCAAGTATTTGACCCGGTTTTGCATGGTCCTTTTAGGTTGCCTTCACCATAGCAACTTGACAGGATGATTTATAATGAGAGAGGAAATATTATTAATATATTGTGAGAATAATATAAGGGATAATAATATTGTTATTTGATTAATATAAGTCACAAATTAATTAGGAATTAATTTGGTGACTTAAAGAGATTAATTGAATAAAGGGGCATAAACTGTCAATTGTATGATAGTCGTATTTTGAGCAGTGACTCCTTAGGGATAAGGGGTGGACGATTTTAGGGTTTGGAAGAGCCTAGAATTCCTCCAAGGCTTATCAGTAAGGAGATTGGATTGCTTAGGGCCTAAGTTATCCAATTATGGTTTTAAGGGTGAAACCCTAGGAGGCTCACTAGTATAAATACACCCATAGGGTTGAGGAAATCGGCACCCTTGGTATTGGAGAAACCCTGGCTGACTTTCCTCACCCTTCTCTCTGTGTCAAATCATCCTCTTGCTATTTGGTGTTTGTAAACCATTAGACGAGTGACATCTGTGACTCTATGCTCCAAGGACAAGAAGATTCAAGCAAGTAATTCAAGGTAATCTTTCAGATCTGATTTCTTATGTTATTATACTAGATCTATCAATCAAAGTCTTGGATACATTGCATGTTAAATTAGAGAAACCTAGATCCAAGCATTAGGGTTTGTATGTGCACATAGGAATGTTCTTATGGCTGAAACCCATCAGTGGTATCAAAGCCTTGATTGGTTTCTATTGAATTGATGCATTGGATGCTTGATTGTTGATTGGAAAATTCGATTTTTGTCCATCTACCCGATGAACTCGGTGAGTTCCATAGTGGACTCGACAAGTAGGCCTCAACTCGGCGAGTCCATTGTGGTACTCGGCGAGTTCGAGCATTAGGAGGAGCTAGTTTCGGGATTTCTTGATGTTTATCCTATGGAAACTTGCCTTTATCTTAATGGGTCAATATGAATCCGATTTTAATATATATTTGAGTATATCCTTGACCTAATTCAAGATAATTACCAATTAATTGAATAATACTTTCCTTATGTGATAATTGATAAATTATTTTAATTAAATTGGTAAATTGTTTTGCAAGAAACATTTAAATAAATCAAATATGGGTAATTATGAGATTAAATGATTAATTTAAATTATTTGTTATTTGATCCTTTATGTTTTGGAAAGTTTAAAACTTATCCTCAAGTTTTGAAATTTAGTTTTGTGATTAAAAGGTTAATTTGGACAGTTTAAATTTCAAACCCTAGAATTTTACAACTTTAAAATTCAACCATATACTCTATATGATTACAAGCTTAATATATATATGTATAATTAAAATGCTAGTCTTACCGTTAGTAGGCCTCATTCATGAAGCCGGTCTATAAGGTGGGTATAAGGTTGCTGCCTAGAAAATGGCGCTTAATGGGTGTACACTCACACCCACCGCTTGCTTGATCGGTGGAGGGTCGTTAGCCGAACGGGTAGGATAGGGCGACTCTATCTCCTCATTAAAAGTATAAAGTTAAATACAAAGTAACTACATGTTATTCAAAATTCCAAATCCTAGTTACTTTAGGAAAAGTGAATTGATGCTATCCCATGAAATTACACTTTGCATCCTTGCTAAGAAGTTAGTGGAGCGTGTGTGGTTTACCGACACGCTAATTGGTTCTAAGCAAAGGTGGCAGAGGGTGATTCATTGTTTATCATAGTTCGGTGGAGCGTGTGTGGTTTACCGGCATATCGAATAGGTGATTGTTACAATGAAGGCACCGTGTAGATTTGCATTGTTATTCACACCCACTTTGTGATCCTCGGCATCCCAGTCACAAACGAGAGGGGCATATCGAGATTTAAACATGCCAATGAAAAGTTCAATGAATCTAATCGAAACCTAGGAATTCTCAATGCGTTTAAAACTTAAGGGTAATGTTTTCATGGTGGAGAGTTAGTGAATCGACATTCACTTACCTTCAAATTGTTTGCATGTTGGATTATGACATCACTTTTCTAATATGTAAATAATGTTTTTGGATCCTAGCCCTAATTTTTCTTATGGGGTGATAATTAGGGATTGAAATTCTAATCAATCTTTGTCCTTTCTAATTGTAGATGTCTAATGCGAACAATGCTGCTGCTATTTCATTCACAATGATGAGCCTTTGCCAAAAGGTGACTTTTGATGGAACGAACTTTAGCGAATGGATAAGAGACATTCGCACGATTGCTTGCTACGAGGACAAGGAGTATGTCCTCGATGAAAAGCTCGAGAAGATCAATCCAGAAATCGCTACACCGACTGAAATGATAGTCTTTGAGACTCATGAGCATGGTGCAACGAAAGTTCATTGCATCATGATAGCCACAATGAACCCCGAATTCCAAAAGTCCTATGAGGACATGTATGCGTACGAAATGGATCAAGACTTATTGGAAAGATACTATCAAAATGCGAGGCAGGAACGTTACGAGATCTTCACTAACATGATCTCTGCTAAAAAGGGACATGGAGAATCTCTAATCGTACACTTGCAAAAGATGCAAAGGTATGTCGATCGTCTTCACAAGTTGAATGTCGACTTTGGTGAAGATTTGGCTATCGACCTGGTACTTCATTCCTTGCCTCCGTGTTATAACCAATTTAGGATGACCTACCACATGAACAAGGACGAGGTTACCCTAAGAAAACTCGAAGGTCT
Source organism: Lactuca saligna (assembly GCF_052625555.1). Taxonomy (NCBI): domain Eukaryota; kingdom Viridiplantae; phylum Streptophyta; class Magnoliopsida; order Asterales; family Asteraceae; genus Lactuca; species Lactuca saligna. The sequence continues at coordinate 158,423,032 of NC_136417.1, forward strand.
CCTAATGGTTGCTGAGAGCAACCTCAAGGACAAGTCTGTTGCACCAACTCCCAATCCACCCGTTGATCCTATTTTGGCTATTGGGCAAGGAAGGGGCAAGAAGAGGAAGGCTCCGTCTAAGAGCCACCGCAAGGGAAAGTCCCGAGATGGTTCATCTTCTAGTGGGACCAAAGTTGATCCTGCTAAGACCAACTCTAACCCAAAGGAGGTAGAGTGCCACCATTGCCACAAAATAGGGCATTGGAAGAGAAGCTGCCCAGAATACCTGCAAGCCATCAAGGAAGGAAAGATCAAGTCATCTTTCCCAAGTATTTACACAATTAAATCTAATGATTCATCTCATGCTATTTCTTAGGTCCTCGATACCGGATTTGGTTACCACATTTGTTCTGGATTACAAGGACTAAGAAGAATTAGGGATGTGGATCGTGGAAGAATAAATTTAATCATGGGGAACAGACGATCGTCGCCTGTGACCAAGATTGGAGTGTATTCTTTAGTGCTTAGTAATGGATTATGTTTAGATTTGAATAATTGTTGCTACTCGCTAGAAATGGCAAGAAACATCATTTCGTTTCATGGTTTGTTTAGACAAGGATTTAGATTTTCTTTTAATAATGAGAATGGTTCTATTTATGCTTATCTAAATGGTGTCTTATATTTTGAAGCAATGCCATGTAATGGAATTTAAGAAACTGTTATGATTGTAGATAACCTAGGAAATGAAGTTTTATGCATGGATTCTTCCAATACTATGGATAGAGCATCCTGGTGGCATTGTCGTATTGGACATGTCAACAAGAAGTGCATAGCCCAACTCCAAAAGGATGGAATGTTGGAGTCATTCGACCTTAGGGAAGATGACACATGGGAATCTTGTTTACATGGAAAGACGACCAAGTCACCTTTCACTAGCACATGTGAAAGGGGTGAGGGTTTATTGGACCTCATACATACCGATGTATGTGGACCCTTTAGATCAACCACAAAGGATGGGAACCGCTTCTATGTGACTTTTATCGATGACTATAGTAGATATGGGTATATTTACTTAATCAAGCATAAGTCAGAAACGTTTGAAAAGTTCAAAGAATTAAAAAATTAAGTGGAGAATCAATTGGGTAGGAAAATCAAGATGCTTCGATCTGATCGAGGAGGAGAGTACCTAAGTCTTGAATTCCACGACTATCTCAAAGAATGCAGAATAGTTTTGCAATTGACGCCACCTAGGACACCGCAGTTGAATGGTGTGGCAGAAAGGCGTAATCGAACCTTCTTAGACATGGTTCGTTCTATGATGAGTCATGCTTAACTATCTATCTCATTCTGGGGGTATGCCTTAGAGACTGCTGCTCATATCCTTAACCAAGTCCCTACGAAGAAGGTTGACAAAACACCTCACGAGATGTGGACGGGGAAAGCTCGCTCGTTAGCACATATCAAGGTTTGGGATTACGAGGCTTTCGTAAGAAGAGATACACATGACAAGCTCGAACCTCGTAGTGAGCGATGTATTTTCATCGGCTACCAGCAGAAATCCTTTGGATATCTCTTCTATAGACCGAGTGACAATGTTGTCTTCGTTGCGAGGAGAGGGGTTTTCGGAGAGCGAGAACTCATAAGCCAAGGAAACAGTGGGAGGCAAATCGAGCTTGAAGAGATTCAAGAATCGATTGATGAAGGAACCTCTACCGCTGGCAATCAATCCCGAGGAGGAAACTCCGGTTGAACCTATTAACCAATCCTTACCTCTTAGACGTTCCGAAAGAGTTAGAGTTCAACCCCGGTTTTATCGTTTTCATATTACTACCGAAGGGGATACGTATGTTAGTGATGGTACACTAATAAATCTAGATGAACCTAATAGCTTTAAGGAAGCCATGGCAGGCCCGGAGTCTGCAAAATGGAAAGAGGCAATGGACAGCGAGATCCAATCCATGTATGACAACCAAGTTTGGAATTTGGTTGATAATGTGCCCGGACGTAAGACCATTGGGTGCAAATGGATCTTCAAGAAGAAGATCAACGTGGATGGAAACGTACACACATATAAGGCGTGATTGGTTGTGAAGGGCTTTACTCAAACTCTCGGAGTTGACTATGATGAGACCTTCTCACCAGTTGCGAAGATAAAGTCTATTAGAGTGATGCTAGCTATTGCCGCATTTCATGATTATGAGATTTGGCAAATGTATGTCAAGACCGCTTTCCTTAATGGGAAGTTGGCTGAGGATGTTTACATGGCTCAGCCAGAGGGTTTTGTTGATCCGAAGCATCCAAATAGAGTGTGTAAGCTTGACAAGTCCATTTATGGACTTAAGCAAGCATCTCGCAGATGGAATCTTTGCTTCGATGAGAAAGTCGAAGAGTTTGGATTTGTACGAAACGAAGATGAATCTTGTGTATATGTCAAAGCCAGTAGGAGTATAGACAACTTTCTCGTTTTGTATGTCGATGACATACTGCTCATAGGAAACAACATCCCGACTCTGCAGGAGGTTAAGTCCTAGCTCGGGAAGTGCTTCGCTATGAAGGACCTCAGAGAGGCTTCCTATAGTTTGGGAATAAGGATAGTGAGAGAAAGAAGTAAGACACTAATAGGACTTAGTCAGAACACTTACTTAGATAAAGTACTAAAACGTTTTAGTATGGAAAAATTGGAGAAGGGAGAATTACCGATACAAAGTAATGCCAAGTTGAGTAAGACTCAATGTCCAGTACCGAAGCTGAGATAACATAGATGAGCCGAGTACCATACGCTTTCGTAGTTGGCTCAATCATGTATGCTATGACTTGTACTCGCACTGATGTTGCCTTTGCTTTGAGCATGGTTAATAGATATCAAGGGAACCCTGGCAGAGCACATTGGATTGTGGTCAAGAATATCCTTAAGTACCTTCGGAGGACCAAGGAATGGTTTTTAGTCCTCGGGGGGAGTGACGACTTGAAGGTGTGAGGGTATAGTGACGCCAACTTTTAAACTGACAAGGACAACTTTCGTTCGCAATCGGGCTGGGTCTTTACCCTTAATGGAGGAGCAGTAACTTGGAAAATTTACAAGAAGGAAACCGTAGCTGATTCAACATGCGAATCAGAGTACATTGCAGCGAGTGAAGCATCAAAGGAGGCAATATGGTTGAACAACTTCATTGGCGATCTTGGAGTTGTGCCTAGCATAAACGAGCCTATGGAAATTTTATGTGATAATGAAGGAGCGGTTGCCTTGACCAAGGAACCGAGGGATCATGGTAGATCTCATCATATCGACAAAAAATATCATTTCATTAGACATCTAGTAGAAGAAGGACACCTCGTGGTGAGGAGGATATCATCAGAAGATAACCCAGCAGATCCGCTTACGAAGGGACTGAGTAGGGTTAAGCATTTGCAGCATGCTAGGAGTATTGGGCTGAGAGATGATATTAGATTAGATTAGATAATTTTAGAAACTTGTAATAGATAAATGTAATTTAACATTTGATGAATAAATAAAGGAGTATTATTTATAAGTAAAGTTACTGTCTTATGTTAAATGTTTAACTATTGTTTCACTTTGCATGTTTTGACCTACAGAATAATTGAGTTTATTTAGAATAATCGAATTATTCAAACAATCCACAATCGTTCATATGTTGGAAGTAGGTATGAATGAAGATTGTCATGAATTGGTGTGTAGATTGTCTAAATGGTATTAGACATAGCAAAAGTTTGCTGCAATGTTCATGAGTGCTTACGAACTAGTTTTAAGCATTGGAACAGACCCGCGCTTGCTGGAATCACCTTATGGAATTTGATGAAAAGGTTGATCGCAAGACGATAATATCATATGGTCTTAAAACCTAGATATATGGTTTGTTATTTGTTAATTGGTTGTACATTGATAATGCAAAACCGCATCAGTAAATTGATGTTATAAAACGCATTGTTGTGTATATTTGATTAATGAATAAGTAAATGCGTATAAGTCGAAGTTTATCTGTTACTTTTATCCTAAGAGGGTAAAAGCGATATCTCGTCCGCTCGATGATTTGATTTGACTTATGTGCTAGGCCCGATCAGAACTAAATTGATGTGTTCGATTAAGTTCTATGTCGAATAAATCTGAGATCGAGAAACCAACTACTGGAGAATTGATTCCATAGAATTGTCCGCATGATATCTAAACAAAGGACTGTACGATCTCTTATCTAAAGGACAAGATTGATAAGATCAGAGTATGATAGCATCTTTGAGAGCTACAATTGCTAATAGGTATATATAGTTACTAGACTTATCCAAGTGGGAGAATGTTGGAATGGTGTCTAAGGCTACAACTATATTTCTCAAGTATTTGACCCGGTTGTGCACGGTCCTTTTGGGTTGCCTTCACCATAGCAACCTGACAGGATGATTTATATATAGAGAAGAAATATTATTAATATATTATGAGAATAATATAACGGATAATAATATTGTTATTTGATTAATATAAGTCATAAATTAATTAGGAATTAATTTGGTGACTGAAATAAATTAATTGAATAAATGGGCATAAACTGTCAATTGTATGATAGTTGTATTTTGAGCAGTGACTCCTTAGGGATAAGGGGTGGATGATTTTAGGGTTTGGAAGAGCCTAGAATTCGTCCAAGGCTTATCAGTAAGGAGATTGGATTGCTTAGGGCCTAAGTTATCCAATTAGGGTTTTAAGGGTGAAGCCCTAGGAGGCTCACTAGTATAATTACACCCATAGGGTTGAGGAAATCGGCACCCTTGGTATTGGAGAAACACTGGCCGACTTTCCTCACCCTTCTCTCTGTGTCAAATCATCCTCTTGCTAGTTGGTGTTTGTAAGCCATTAGAGGAGTGACATTTGTGACTCTAAGCTCCAAGGACAAGAAGATTCAAGCAAGTAATTCAAGGTAATCTTTCAGATCTGATTTCTTATGTTATTATACTAGATCTATCAATCAAAGTCTTGGATACATTGCATGTTCAATTAGAGAAACCTAGATCCAAGCATCAGGGTTTGTATGTGCACATAGGAATGTTCTTATGGCTCAAACCCATCAATATCAAGCCACCAATTATTCACGTATATAGACACCAACGACCTACATCAAATCCCGATCCAATACCATCTTCTTCTGTAGATCCAAGTACTGATGAGACTCCTGCTATGAGCGATTAATCACCTTCCGATACACTGGAACCTGATCTTGATGTTCCTATTGCCTTAAGGAAAGGTAAGTGTTCATGTACATACCCTACAACCTCTTTTATATCCTATGGTAAACTGTCTGTAGCTACACACTCTATGATCTTTACACTTGATACTATACATGTTCCTAAAACGGTTGGTGAAGCCTTGAACCATTCTGGATGGCGGGATGCTATGACTGATGAGATGAATTCTCTTGATCATAATAATACATAGGAGTTGGTAGAATTACCTATAGGTAAAAAGACGATCGTTTGTAAATAGGTACTCACGTTGAAAGTCAACCCGGGTGGATCTGTGGCTCGTCTGAAGGCACGGTTGGTTGCTAAAGGATATGCTTGAACTTATGGGGATGTCTACTCAGAGATATTCTCTCCTGTAGCTAAGGTATTCCTCCATCCGCTTATTCATTTCATTAGCTGCTACTTATGACTGGGACCTTCACCAATAGAATGTGAAGAATACCTTCCTACATGGTGATTTACATGAGGAAGTTTATATGGAGCAACCACCTGGGTTTGTTGCTCAGGGGGAGTATGGCAGGGTTCGTAAGTTGCGTAAATCATTGTATGGTTTAAAAATAATCCCCTGGGGCTTGTTTTGGATGGATTAATATTGTGGTAATAGAGTTTGGATTACGAAGAAGCTCTTATGATCATTTTGTGTTCTTTGCTTCATCTTCTTCTGGATGCATTCTGTTAGTGGTGTATGTTGATGATATTGTGATTACTAGGAGTGATGGAATTGGAATCAAGAAACTGAAAGATTTTCTTGCATCTCGATTTCAAACCAAGGGCCTAGGTCCTTTAAAATACTTTTTGGGAATTAAGGTCTCTCGTCCTCAAAAAGGGATCTGTTTGTCTCCACGGAAATATTGCTTGGATATTATGAGAGATTCTGGGATGGTTGAAACAAAGCCTTGTGAGTCCCCAATGGTTCCAAATATGAAATTGAAAGTAGACGATAGAGATACACTTGAGAACCCATAGAAATACCGAAGAGTTGTGGGAAAACTTAACTATTTGATGATTACACGTCCGTACATTGTTTTTCCAGTGAGTGTTGTAAGTTAGTTTATGCCGTCACCTCGAACTTCTTATTGGGATGCGGTTACTCATATTCTAAAGTACCTAAAGGGTGCTCCTATTTATGGCATCCTATATGAAAATCATGGTCATCATGTCATTGAAGGGTTCACAGATGCTGATTACAATGGAGATCCTACAACCAGACGGTCTACCACAGGTTCTTTTGTATTTGTCGAAGGGAACCTAGTTTCGTGGAAAAGTAAAAAGCAAAATGTCGTTTCACGATCAAGTGCCAAATCTAAATACAGGGCTATGGCTCAGACTACATGTGAGCTAATATGGGTATGGAATTTGTTAGGTGAAATTGGGTTTGCTCAATCAAAACCAATGAACCTGTATTGTGATAATGAGGAGGCTATCCATATTGAAAACAATCTCGTCTTTCACGAAAGGACTAAACATATCGAAGTAGATTGTGATTTCACTCGTGAAAAGATAGAAGATGGAACCATCTCTACTCATGTTCGAACAGGAAGCCAACTAGTTGATGTCTTTACCAAAGCTTTACCCGGTTTACGGATATCTGCAATTTGTAACAAGCTTTTAATGTATAACATTTATGATCCAGCTTGAGGGGGAGTATTGGAATGTAAATATTGTACATATGCATTAACCTAGTTTTAGTCCATGGGCCCATAGGGTTTCATATGTCTAGGGATCCTGCCTCTTCATATACCCTGACATCTTCTTGTAATAAGTGTACAATTAACAATGTTATTTTCACCCTAAATCTATTTTCTAGTTTACACTTAATTTGTTCACATGACTGTTTTGAAACCCTGCTATATTGATGTTTCAAACTACATTATTTACAATCCTGAATTACAACTGACAGAGATGTAAATACAAGTGTTTTCACGGTTTAAAAAACTGTAATTAATGAGAATAATGTGTTGAAACTTATACTTGATTACATAGAATTCTTTCCATTGTGTCAATTTTTTTCGAATTTAATGTTTGAAGCTTATGTATTTACAATCTTGAATTACAACTATCTCGAATGCTTGAAGTCATGTTAGTGAGGGGCCCACTTCAATGCAATCCATTAATTCTTTACATTTATTTAAGCATACATTTGGTATTTTTTATACCCTTATATCTGTTTTTCTTATCTCCGATTTAGAATGATGTTTTAAACCAATGTCATAAGATCATTATCAAACAGAAGATATTACCCTATATGACACATCAAAGCCTATATGGGAAAGTAGGGCTACATCTCCAATAATCGAGTATGTTTATGTGAATATCTTAATTTTAATTTATTAAACCTTTACAAAATTATATGATTGTTTCTCTAATTAATTTCAATTTCAGGCATATACCAACATCCAAGTTCAAGTTAAAATTGAAATATGGGGGTTACTTTCGGCTAACAAAGAACAATTGTAGGCAAATATATTGCTTTGGCTCTAAAAAAATTATCCACATACAAACAAATTTATACAAGTTAAGTCACATACATGAAGAAGTGATAAAGCGTTATTCATCAAAGAACAACCCACAATTTTCTATTCTTTATGCTGACAAGTATGCACCAAACAAGTCGTTTATTAAGCACGATTCTGATGAAAACTTCATGGATATGCTTAGCATGTATGGAAGCGAGAAACAAGTAATCATTTATGTGACAACACAGAATAACCTCGGCTCCAATATTCGTACTAACTATTCTTGTGCTGATAGAGATGAACCACAAGATGAGTGTGATGCAGACCTTTGTCTTAGTGAAGAAAGCAATCATAGTCATCTCAGTTCTAATAATGAAGATGGTCTAATGAACAATGATGACGAAGTTAACTCATTTAGTAATAATAGTACGAGAATGGAAGTCGGCTGAAAATTTAAAAACGTGGTTTATTTTAGGAGAGCTTTGAATCATTTTGCAGTCATTAAATGAGTTTAACTACTACATTCAAAAAAGTGATCCAATACGATTCACAGCAAGGTGTGAAAACCTAGAATGTTAGTGGAGAATTCATGCTTCCATTACACAAGATGAAGTTACCTTTGATGAAAGTGTATACGTTAAGTTATATTTAACATGCTTTATATTAAAAATATATTTATGTTTATTTAATTAGTTTTTTAGGTTAAAAAAAAGGTAGAAGTACATACTTTTAGTCGAAGCAACAAGGGTGGCAATAAGCGTGCCACTCAAGGTTGGATTGCTAATGTAGTAACTGACAAACTAAAATCTGATGGGGATGTCTCTCCATATGACCTTAGAAATTGGATTATGAAAACTTACAATGTTGACATGCCATACCTAAAACTTTTTAGAGGGAAAGAACAAGCCTATACGGACATGCATGGTAAGTTGGAAGACTCTTTCATGAAGATGGACGAATTTAGAGAAGAACTATTAAAAAGGAATGAAGGAAGCGTTGTTGAAATTGACTTTGACAAAGTTGGTGGAAAGAAACTTTTCAAAAGGTTTTTTATTTGTTTAGCAGCTTGTTCTAGAGGGTTTGTTGTTGGTTGTCATTCGTATATTGGTCTTGATGCATGTCATTTAAAAGGAAAGTTTGATGCTTGTCACGGTAAAAAATCTATCTTTCCAAAAGCATATTGTGTGCTTGAATCAGAAAACAAACAATCATGGACATGGTTTCTTGAATCACTCAAAAAATCAATTGTAATGTCAAATGGTCTTGTTATCTCAGCGGACATGTAGAAAGGGTTAGAAGTAGCCATCATGAATCTTTATCCTAATGTTGAGCATAGAGAATGTATAAGGCACTTATATAACAACTTCAAGAAACACTTTCGTGGTGACTTCTTTAACACCAAACTATGGGCTGCTGTGAAAACCTATCGTCCTACCAAGAATTAAAGGTTATTAAACGAAATTAGTGATAAATAACAAGATGCCATTGCATATCTAAATACCAAGCACAAAAAAATATGGAGTAGAAGCAAGTTTGGAACTACTTCCAAGTGTGATTACATCATTCATAATGTTTCAGAAACATTTAATTCTTGGATTGGTAAATTATGCTATAAACCCGTGCTTGATCTCCTTGATGCAATTATGGAAAAGATTATGAAACTGTTTGATAAGAAAAGGAATTTGGTGAATACATGGAATAGCATATTGGTTCCCATTGATAAAAATCATCTCAATGAAATCGCTAAGGTAAGCATGTTAAATAAATAAGTTGAATGACTATATTAGTTTTAGTTTTTACTTCAATAATACATATATCTAAAATATTTATGTTTTTAATTTTTCATATAGAACTTGGGTGAATATGAAATTACTAGAAGTTGTGAGAATCAAGTTGAAGTGAAGTATAAGGGAACACGTTGAGAGGTCAACCTAGTTGAAACAAAATGTAGTTGTCGAGTGTGGCAGGTTTTGGGTCGACCATGTGTACATGCAGCAACTTTCATTGCTTTTTATAAGGGATGCTAACTGGGACAAATATGTTGATACCCATTTCACTATAGAGAAATTTAAATCAGCATATGCTTTTGAAATGGCTCCGATGCCCGGACCGGATCAATGAGCAAAGAAATTAGGGAGAAAATATATACACCTATTATCAAACAAACTTCTGGACGACAAAGAAAAAATAGAATTAAATCATCTGAAGAGTCTAAAAGAAGTCACAAGTGTCTGCGATGTGGTGAGTATGGATACCGTCAAAAAACAAGTAAAAATCCAGCCTCTCAAAGTTTCGATCAAAGTGAAACAGACACCTCTAAAAGGTTATTTAAATTTCCATTTTTTTCATTAAATGACAATACTAATAATGAAAATAATTTTTTTATTCATTCTAGGAAACATGGAAACAATACAAAATCGCATGGCGATTTGGGAGTTTCGGGGTCTACATAAAAAAAGCTTGTGCAATTAGTTGGTTCTTTTGATAATTTTGTTAGCTTATGTTGCAAATGTTTTCAATTAGGGTTCAATTGATGGATTTTTTGATAGTATGTGACATCAATAAATGTGTTGATATTTTTTTTCCTTTCATGAGTTTACATTTGTTGTCAATTTCGTATATATGGTGCCAATTTAAAGACTAAGGACGAAACTGTAATAAGTGCAAATTTAATGTCCAAGGACCAAATTGTCATAAGTGAAAATATAAAAGCTAGGGACCAAACTGTAATAAGTGCAAATTTTAAATCCAAGGAACAAACTGTAATAAGTGGAAATTTTAAATCCAGGGACCAAACTGTCATAAATACAAATTTTAAATCCAGGGACCAAACTGTCATAAGTGCAAGTTTAAAGGCCAGGGACCAAACTGTAATAAGTGAAAATTTTAAATACAGGGACTAACCTATAATAATTGCAAAATTAAAAAGTATAAGGAAAATATAGTAATTAGTGTAAATTTAAAAAGTATAAGTACCAAAATGTAATAAGTGATAAATTTACAATAAGAGGGATCAAACCATAATTAGTTCTAAATATACTCTTTATGGACAAAACTGTATATATTACAATTAAAAAGTACTGAGATAAAAAATATAGCTAATGTAATTAACTATTACAAAATTAAAAATGTTCAATGCTATATCTTATGAATTTCTCAAAGTACAATGCTATTTCGTGAATTTAGCCCTTCTTTTATATCTCTTCATTTGATGAGTAGTTGATAAAATTATTTAGTGGATGCTCTTGGATACAATATAATGGAAACCCTTCATTACCAGGTAAAGGTAATGCAAAGACTGCCCCAAAAATCAGTCTGTTGGTGTATTGAATTTGAGGGTATTAGGTATGCTTTCTTTTCTGGCTTGTAACCCAGCTTCAACTTTAGTGATCGGTCAAATAGTTTATTCTTTGGATGTCAAACCTACAACAGTAGCAACAAAGAAACATGTCAAAATTAATAACTAGGGATAACAAGCTTACTAAGTAAAACAAAATACATATGATGTCATCTTCATTGATGAAATTGTTAACTAGTTGACTGGCTACTAACAAGGCATTACTAGTTTTCAACAACTTCAGTATTGTTTCTTGCAGCATAGCCAAGACTAGATTTGTGAGGCTGACCCAACCCATAACACTTCCCCACCTAATGACAATGAAGGATCACACTCTTGAAGCATAATATTACCCAGAATAAATTGATGATATAAAAAACTAAAAAAAGCAATATAAATTAATATCTAAAATATAAAGGATGAGGGATCTTTTACTGTGATATAACTAGCTCCAAGGAGGCCACCATTTCCTAGTTGGAATTGTGTCCTATAATCACTACCTTGCATCAAGAAAAAAAACTGACCATAACAAATTGGATTTTTTTCATCAAAACAAATAGATGGACACTAAAGTGTATATTAAGGGACAATGTAATTCAAGAAAATAAATTACAAGATGAATAATGTACCTTATAGTCAAAGTTAAACATTCCATGTAACATGTGAGGCTAATTTGTAAGATGATATAATACCAAAATCTAAACAAAACACACTTTTAAAGATTTAATAATCAGCAAAATTGTAGCACCTGGTTCCTGGTATGTATTTTATTCTAGTATCTTGCATTTTGGCCTTGGACTCGGTGAGTTGAGGTCCAACTCGTCGATTCAGAGCGTAATGGACACAAAAGTTTAATGATCTACTCGACGAGTCTACATCCGGACTCGGCGAGTAGGCGTTGTCCGGACAAAACATAGATGAGGGTTTACACCTTATTTAAACCACTTATTCAGCCTTCCTTTTGTCCCCAATGCTTCTAGAACTCCCCTTAAGCAAACCCTATTCGTTTTTGAGAGGAACTAAGGCATTTTTGGTGGATCTTGCTAGTTGTTACCATAAGGAGGAATGGAAAGGCTTTAGGAAACAAGTGAAGACCAAGGGAACCCGAGTTTGTGCATCTTCCACACTTCATTGGAGGTATAAAGTTGTAACCTTGATGTTTCATTTGTTAGATCCTTTTTGGGGAGATTTAGGGCTTTTATAAGCCATTTTTGGTGACTAACCATGATTGCAAGCATGGTTGGGGATTGAGACTTCAGAATCAAGCCATTAAGGGAGTTACAAGGAAGTTAGGGGTTGCTTTTGCACCCATCTAAAGTCCCATGCATCATAAGAGCTTATTTTATGACCTTTTGAGCTCAAAGTCCCATCCATGCACGTAAAGTTTGTAACTTTACGTGCTAGAACAATTAAATGAGCTTAGATCTACCTTTTGGTCTAGAGCCGTATGCTGGAAATCGAGAAATGATACTTGGACATGCCCGGCTCGACGAGTCGTTCTTGAGACTCGGCGAGTCCGATGCAAAACTCCCCTTTTTTGTTAAGGTTTGAAGGAACCCAGTTGAGCACTAGAAGGGTTTTTAGAGGGTCCGAGGGAGTGACCCAACATATTGAAATTAGCCTTAGATCTAGAGTTCATGGGACTCAAAGAGTGCAAGAACGGACACGCTGAGTCGAAGGCAATCTACTTACAGTTGAAGATGAACTCTAAGAGTTGTTTATACAACTCGGCGAGTGAAGGACAAGACTTGTTTATCAGATAAAGGTGAACTCAATGAGTTATTCATACGACTCGGTGAGTCGGATGATGATACATTCGACGTTGATAAAGAAGGGAGAAATTGTCGAGTCGTGGCTGAACTCTACGAGTAGAGTCGTGGAAATGGCCGGGTAAAGAGTTAGGGACTCGACGAGTTGGCAGCCCAACTCGACGAGTTAGGTCAACAAGAAGTTGACTTTGACGTGGACTTGGTTAGGGGTAAAATAGTCATTTTAACCTAAGAGTAGATATCAGATTCTAACTGAGTGTTTTGTGGGATTATAGTCGGAGGGTTACCGTAGCAGCAGTCAGTTAGTTGTCGAGCAATTTTTCAGCAGTCGGCCTTACGAGGTGAGTTACCTTCAAGTAGTGGTGGGTGTACAGCCACAATGTCGTCCCACTAGTAGGAGTTGTATGTTAGATGATTGTATTTGTGATAATTATCTAGATTTGCTACTACCTATTGTGTTTATGTGCTTTCATGATATATGTTTATGTGGTAGTAGTAGTAGGGGGTGAAATAGTCCTCGGTTGTCGGGTGAAATAGATCAACGAGTACGTCAAGCACCGAAGAATGGGTTGACCTAGGTATGTCAAACACCCCATAATGGTTTGACCTGGGTAAGTCAGACACCCCAGAATTGTCTGATAATACATTATGTTATGTTATGTGTTATATGGTGGTAGTAGGGGGGTGAAATAGTCCCTGGTTGTCGGGTGGAATAGACCAACGGCTACGTCAAGCAGCCTAGAATGGCTTGACCTGGTACGTCAAATACCCCATAATGGTTTTACCTGGGTAAGTCAGGCACCCCAGAATTGTGTGATAATATATTGTATGGTATGTGGTATTGTGGGGGAACTTACTATGCTTCGTGCTTAAAGTTTTCAGTTTTGTTTCAGGTACCTCTTCATCAAAAAGGAAGGAGTCGGCGCGGTAGCTGCACATCATACGCACACCTCAGATTCCACATTATGAGTTTTCCTTGGGATTGTATTCTGATATTATCACTATTTTATTATTTGGATTTTCAGACATTATACACAGTTTTATGACATGTTATGATTTGACAATGTTTTCCTACGAATTTTTTAATTTAACTAATTTATAAAAGTGAAATTTTTGGACGTGAAAATTTGGTTGTTACAAGTTCATATCAGAGCCCTGATTTGAGGGATTCGGACACACCCTCGAGGGTGTCTGGACTCAAATCGAGGGATTAAAAGGTTTACAAGAAAATGGTTTTCTAAAGAATATGATAAAGAGTTTTGAGAAAGAACGAAGTGTGTGATGTGCGCAACCGTCTGGGCTCAAGTAAGTTTTCCCTAAAGTACAGATACAAGTTTATGTTATATTTATCAGCTGCAGTAGCACAATATGCTAGAATAGGACTAAGGATCTATGGATGATGCCTTTTCTGCCTACTTTATGTGTTTCAGCTTATGTGAAGCAAGCTAGTATTGAGTAGACAACAGTAGGATGGTCTGTTATGTTATGCCTGATAGTATGAGCTTGGTATTGTATGCTAGTACAATTTCTTGTTATGAGGATAGGGTTGCTTGAGATCGTTCACTTTTTGTCTGAATGTTTCTTGCTTTGTGCTTTGTGGGAATCTGAGTGATGGAAGTTAGTGTTGGATATAGTGTCTAAGTGCATAACTATATGTGGTATGTACTTGACCCGACCCGACATGGTCCATTTGGGTTGTATGGCATCATGCACTTGGATAGCCTAAATAAGAGAAATAAGACACTTATGGTTTATTAATATATTATAAGTTCTAATATATTAATAATAAGAAGAATAATATTTAGTTAGTATTGATCAATAATTAATTTATAATTAATTATGTCATCAAAAGACAACTATTTAAATATATGGGTTGATTGTGTCAATCAACCATAACTTATATAGTGGGCCAAGGCTCCATGGATTATCAAGTTGGATTAAACCTATAATATGCTCCATGGATGCTCCATGGGGGCTACATAACCCATGGGTGATGGAAATGAAAAGTCATGACAATTAGGGCTTAGATGGTGAAACCCTAATTGTGACACAATATATAAAGGTTATTCTATTCACCAAAATCGGGCACTAGAAAGAAAGAGGAGGGCAAACCGATTTTGCAAGTGTTCTTATTCTCTTAGATTTTATTCCAAGTGTACTTGGTGTTGTGTGAGACATTTGAGGAATCACACTTGAGGTGCTAGGCTCACAAGGTTTCAAAGGAATCCAAGGTACAAAGAGGTATTTAATTCTTACTAACTATTAGAATAAAAGATCCCCATATATGATAGATAGGATTATGAACCTTGGAAAATCATTTTGCATGTATCTTAGTCAAACATAGATCCAAGGTTTCTAGGGTTGCATGTACACCATAGGAGTGTTAGAATGCTCAAAACCCAATAGTTAGCTATTAAGTGAATATGCTAAAGTCACATGTGATCAGGGTTGAATAAAATTAGAGGATTGGATTGGACCCTATTTCGCAGCTCTTGTTTAAGTCCTAACCATTGTAGGGAGGAGTCCCTTAATCGAAGGATTATCCGAGCCTCGTTGCATGAGATTTTATTCAAGTAATGGCTAATGGGCATTACAAGGAGGCCTTCAGTAGCTGAGCACTGGTTTGGGTGGGGTTAGAGGTACCCTACGGCGAACCTAGGATGGGAATAGCAGAGATCAGTAGTAGTAGAAGGGACTTGGCGGAGTCAAGGCGATTCTTGAGGAAAGTACGGATAGATGTGGAAAGTAGTATGGGCCCATACTACTGAAAGCAAAGGATCCGTACTTGAATCAAGGAAGGTTGAGGCAAGACTAAGGAACTTGTGATAGGTGTGATCCCTCTAAATGTATCAGTATCACTGATGGTTTTCATTATGTATTGCATAATGATGGGGCTACATCCAAGACCAGCAGTTGGCAACTCAGGAGATGGATTGGGTTCGGTTTCACGCTCCGAACTAGTGGATGAGAGGATACGTGAGTTCATCACGTCCAAGATCACTAGAGGCATCCCTGATGCGACCCTGGTCATCTTTTGGTCGATCAAGGAAGGGATTGTCGAGCTGACAGAGGATCGCCTCCGAGCGTTTAGGAGTGACATGGCTACCATTCAGTCAGGATGATGCACACTATCCTTTAAAGACTCCATGGGAAGTGGTGCACCTGATTTCCATAGGGCGAAGGACCCCATTGCTTCCAGACGATGGATTGCAGACACTGAGTCTGCACAGTTGACCAGCTTGTACCCTAAGGGATCGAAGGTACGATTTGCATTAGGGTGTTTGAGGGATTAGGCTAGGGATTGGTGGGAGTTGGTTGATGACTCTCTCAGAGCCTCAACTGTTGAGGCTATGACATGGTCAGATTTTGTGATCCGGTTTAGAGCTGAGTTCGCGCCTGCGGTGGAACTCCAACAGTTGGCCCGAGAGTTCCTGGATATGAGGCAGATTACTGAGTCAGTGGCAGAGATCACCACCAAGTTTCGAGAGAGAGCGTTATTCGTCTCTAGTATGCGGTAGACAAGGATATGAGGAGGACCCACTACCACGACATGCTGCGAGCCGAAATTCGGGAGCATGTCAGCTTCTCAGCTTGTCCCACCCTGGATTCTATGATTTGCAGGGCAAGGGAGAGCGAGATTGATCTAGAGCACATCCAGAAGAAGAAGACAGAGGAGGGGAAGGTGACTGGGCCTTTAGGGAAGAAGCCCAAGGATCGATGCTGGGCCGAAAGGCCAACAGATCTGTAGCCGCTGTAGGAAATGTGGCAGGTTACATGAGGGAGTTTGTAGGTTGGGAGCATCTGGATGCTACAAGTGCGGCGAGATGGGGCACTTCAGCATGGATTTTACCACCACTGCACCCACCTTTCAGACATCAGAGTTGATGTGTTTCCACTGCAACCAGAAGGGCCACAAGAAGGCCAATTGTCCCCATTTGACAGCAGCAGCAACCACGCCAGTGAAGGCGCCAGCCACAGCAACCCTACGGATTACTGATGTCCGGCAGGGCAAGGCGGAGGTGCCAGTAGTGACGAGTCAGGCTTTCCAGTTGACTACTGAGGAAGCACGCGCCGCACCCGATGTGGTGACGGGTATGATTCGTCTCCTCTGGTCTATTTATATGATGTTCATGATATTGATATATGCTTTGTATATGCATCTTTAGGGTCGTTCAATGTGAATGGTATTCCAATACAGGTGTTGTTTGATTCAGGTGCCACTGGAACTTTTGTTTCTCTTGCACTTGGCAAGAGGTTTCCCGAGTCTTCGGGCATGTTGGATTGCCCTTTAGAGGTAGAGATTGTCGATGATCAATCGATGCGAGCATCAGCAATATTCCGAGATTGTGTGCTGAGATTATTCGAGGAATGCTACCTAGTAGACTTGGTCCCCATACCTTTACGGGGGAACAAGGTTATTATCAGCATGAATTGGCTAAGCCCCGATGGGTCGGTGATCGACTGTGCGCAGTAGTTGGTGCGGATCGGGACCCCAAGTTAGGGAAAGCTGGTGATTCAGGGCGAGAGGCCACAACAAGGACCAACCTTATGTTCGGCAGCGAGGGCCAAACATTACCTTTAGCAGGGTTGTGCAAGATATGTCGCCTATGTCATGGATACCCGAGAGGCGGGTGAGGCGACGGTGAGTGACGTTCAGGTGGTGCGAGACTACGCAGATGTGTTCCCAGAGGAGCTTCCTGGGATACCTCTAGAGCGATAGGTGTATTTCAGGATTGACCTATTCCCTGGTGCAACTCCGATACCCAACACCATATCGATTGGCTCCTACTGAGATGCATGAGTTGTCTATGCAGCTGTACGAGCTGCTAGACAAACGATTTATTAGGCCGAGTAGTTCGCTTTGCGGAGCCTGATTATGTTTGTCATGAAGAAGGACGGGTCACATCGCATGTGCATAGAATACCAGGAGCTGAACGAGGATGTGCAAAAGATTGTGTTTCGGACTCGCTATGGTCATTATGAGTTCGTGGTGATGCCCTTCGGGCTCAACAATGCTCTTGTCGCGTTCATGGATCTCATGAACCGCGTATGTAGGTTGATGCTGGATTGGTCCGTGATAGTATTTATTGATGACATTTTGGTTTACTCCAAGGCATAGGAGCAACATGCGGATCACCTGCGAGAGGTTTTGGATACTCTGAGGAGGGAGAGCTTGTACGCCAAGTTCTCCAAGTGTGAGTTCTGGTTGCGCGAGGTGTAGTTTCTTGGGAACCTTGTCAATCAGAACATGATTATGGTCGACCCGGCCAAGGTGAAGGCCGTGATGAGATGGGAGGTTCCGAAGTCTCCATCTGAGATTCGGAGTTTTCTTTAATTAGCCAGCTACTATCGAAGATTCATCCAGGATTTGTCCAAGATAGTCGTGCCCTTGACTCGACTTACGAAGAAGGTCATAGTTTTCCGTTGGGGACCCGAGTAGCAGACCGCATTTGAGACTCTGAGACAGAGATTGTGCGAGGCGTCGATCCTAGGCCTGCCTGAGGATGTAGAGGACTTTGCGGTATATTGTGACGCGTCTGTTTTGGGTTTGGGTGCAGTTTTGATGCAACGAGGGCACGTTTATGAATATGCTTCGAGACAGTTGAAGCCTCACGAGGAGAATTATCCGACACATGATTTGGAATTAGGGGTTGTTGTTTTTGCCCTCAGTATTTGGTGTTATTACCACTATGGGGTTCGTTGTACCATTTACACGGACCACAAGAGCCTGAGGTATCTTATGGATCAGTTAAATCTGAACATGAGGCAGGGTCGGTGGTTGGACTTGGTAAAGGATTATGATTGTGAGATCCTTTACCAGCTGGGGAAGACCAACATGGTGGCCGATGTGCTTAGCCGCAAGGTGGCACCGTTCAGAGATATCTAGATGCAGATGACTATAGTGACCCCATTATTGGAGTAGATCCGAGAGGCCCAGCAGGAGGCTATGAAGGAGGAACATCGAAGAGTGAGCGTATAGTAGGTCAGGTATCCTCCTTAGACTATGAAAGTAGGGGAATACTGAAATTACACTATAGGTTGTGGGTTCCATCTTCGGAGGCGTGCGCCAAGTCCTGGTGGAGGAGGTGCACAAATCCAGATTCTCCATTCATCCTGGGGCGACGAAGATGTATAGGGATCTTCGTCTTCATTATTGCTGGCCTTGCATGAAGCGAGATGTAGCATGGTATGTGGAGCGGTGCTTCACCTGCAGGAAGGTCAAGGCTGAGCACCAGAGGCCACTAAGTAAGATGCATCCATTGGATATTCCCATGTGGAAGTTGGAAGATATTACTATGGACTTCATCACTAAGCTTCCCAGGATCACGAGGGGGGTGGATTCCATATGGGTCATCGTGGATTTGTTCACCAAGAGTACCCATTTTATATCGATCCAGGAGAGCATATCGGCTGAGAAGCTGACCGATATCTATATTCGAGAGGTGGTGGCTCGACACGTGGTATCGGTGAATGTGATTTCTGATAGGGATGTTCGGTTCACTTCCAGGTTTTGGAAGAAATTCCCTGACAAGTTGGGAACTCGTTAGCATTTTAGCACCACTTTTCACCTGCATACAGATGGCTAGAGCGAGCGGGATGTCCAGACTCTAGAAGCTATGTTGCGGGCATGTGTGTTAGATTTTGGTGGTAGTTGAGATACTTACCTTCCGTTGGCTGAGTTCTCCTTCAGCAATAGCTACCACGCGAGTATTAATCGTCCTCCATTTAAGATGTTACATGGGAGGAAGTGCAGGACCCTGATATGCTTGGGTGAGGTTGGCTAGAGGGTCATAGGGAGCACCAAAGTAATGCTCAAGATGACAGAAAGGATTCAACAGGTCAGGAGTAGACTTCAGACTGCACATAGTCGGCAGAAAAGCTATGCCAATAAGTGTAGTTCAGACCTGGAGTTCTAGGTCGGGGATATGGTTCTCCTGAAGGTGTCGTCTTGGAAAGGCGTCATTCTATTCAAGAAGAGTGGCATGTTGGGGACCATGTGTATAGGACCTTTCAAGTTCATAGCCCCCGTGGGCAAGGTGGCGTATCGGTTGGACCTGCCAGCTGAACTCAGTCAGATTCATAGCACCTTCCACATCTCCCAACTACAGAAATGCTTGGTGGAGGACTCGGTAGTGGTGCCCCTAGAGGTTATTCATGTTGATGACAACCTAAACTACATTGAGCGACATGTAGCAATCCTCGACCGGAAGTTGAAGGATATGAGGAACAAGAAGGTCGAGCTGGTGAAGGTGCAATGCCAGCATAGGAAGGGCTCGAAATGGACATGTGAGCCGATAGACGAGATGTTGGCGCATTATCCAGAACTCTTCCAAGATCAAACAACAGACTTCAAGGACGAACTCTAAAATAAGCAGGGGAGATTTGTAGCACCTGGTTCCTGGTATGTATTCTAGTATCTTGCATTTTGGCCTTAGACTCAGCGAGTGAGGTCCAACTCCTCGAGTCGGAGCATATTGGACATAGAAGTTGAATGAACTACTTGACGAGTCCGCGTCCGGACTTGGCGCGTAGGCGTTGTCCGGACAAAACCCTAAATGAGGGTTTGCACCGTATTTAAACCACTTATTCAGCCTCCCTTTTGTCCCCAATGCTTCCAGAACTCCCCTTAAGCAAACCCTAGTCATTTTTGAGAGGAACTAAGTCATTTTTGGTGGATCTTGCTAGTTGTTATCATAAGGATTAAGGGAAAGGATTTAGGAAACAAGTGAAGACCAAGGGAGCCCGAGTTTGTGCATCTTCCACACTTCATTGGAGGTATAAAGTTGTAACCTTGATCTTTCATTTGTTAGATCCTTTTTGGGGAGATTTAGGGCTTTTATAAGCCATTTTTGGTGACTAACCATGATTGCAAGCATGGTTAGGGGTTGAGACTTCAGAATCAAGCCATTAAGGGAGTTACAAGGAAGTTAGGGGTTGCTTTTGCACCCATCTAAAGTCCCATGCATCATAAGAGCTTATTTTATGACCTTTTGAGCTCAAAGTCCCATGCATGCACGTAAAGTTTGTAACTTTACGTGCTAGAACGATTAAATGAGCTTAGATCTACCTTTTGGTCTAGAGCTGTATGCTGGAAATCGAGAAATGATGCTAGGACATAAAGATACAAGGGACCCAGGTGAGCACTAGAAGGGTTTTTGCTGCACTCTCTTCCCGTTTTGGCTGCACTCTCTTCCTCTCTCTACGGGAAGAACATCATCTTTCAGCTTGCTATAGAGGTAAAACACTTGAATCCAAGCCCAAAACTTATAGTGTTCTTTGTGTTCTTCACTCCTTGAAGGAGTGCGGCCGCACACCTTCATCAGGTGGCCGCACACATTCAAAACACCCTCCAAAGTGAGAGTATGGCCACACAATCGACAAATAGGACTCAAACAAGGAGCGTACGGCAGCACACACACCCTGTACGACCACACACTCTAGTGTGCAGCCTCACACATAAGTCTGACTGCATTCCACATCCGCACACTCACTTTTATGGTTATACACCCACCCTAAAACTCATATTTGGCCTTAATCTTGCATAGATCATTGAGTATAGAACACTGGACACTTAGTCCTAGTGATTCCAAGTCCTTAGGGTGATTTCCCATCATTTTAGTCATAAAACACCCTAGCTTTAACTTATATATATATATATATATATATATATATATATATATATATATGTGTCACCATATGATTAATAGGGGTTACTTGCATTTAGAGCATCCGTTGGCACTTGACACTCATATCGATAGAACATTTGAACCCTACGTCAAACAGTGAGTTCATACCCCTTTAATTAACCTTTCAAATGTTTTTAATTGTTTTTATGGAGGGAGGGGGGAATACAAGTTGAATCCAATACATTGCAAAATCAATCACACGTGATTTAAAACTTACTATCAAAAGGATTTTTTTTTTTTACATTTTTAAAGTATTTTGTCAGTACGGTTATTGCAAATGTTTATCAACCTCATTTTCACAAATCAATTGTCTTAAAACCATTTTTTCAATATTTTCAAAACCTTAAATTATTTCCAAATCACATCTACACTAATATATTTATATAAATAAGTATTGAAGGACTTAGAACTGATAACTACCTTATTTCCTGTTTTTGTTTGATTGTGGGCTTAGGGTATTAGGTTATCTGTCCGATTGTCGTTCAATATTTAGTTATATATCTTGTATATTTATGTTAGATATAAAAATTTTCATTCTAGTTCTATACTTCTACATATCGAAGACACTAAATAAAGTATTCAATTTAACTATAATAGGTATAGTTAAGGATTACCACTCATGTTTGATATTACTATGATACACACTATGGTCAGTACAATTACAAGACTATATGTACAATATGTGATGTGAAGATAACACTATACACTATACACTATACTAAGGGAACACTACCCTCTATAAGAAGAAATAATATAAACTACATCAAGAGAACAGTACATAGTATGCTAAGAGAACAATATATACCATATGTAAGAAAATACTCTACCAGAATGTGATGCACTATCGCTCTATATGGCCTATCGCTATGAAATCGTCGGATAACCATCGTATCCTAGAGGGAGAGCGACCACTACGTGTATAGATCTATACGGGACGGACATTCCCCCATCCATGCCTGTTAAATGTGAGCTCGTATGAAACCACTGTACTACTATAACTCAGTATGATTTCATACGAGCTCACATTCAAACTTTAAATTAAAACAAATCCCGAGGTGCACACAAAATTAATACTATCCGGAGTTTACATTCACTATCATATTTAACCGGCATGGATGTTGTTGGGGTGAAACTCCATTCTTTCATTAAAAATGAACAAGCTAAAACTGTATTTTCATTACTGATATTTTCATGAGAAAACTATCATATTTTCAAAGAAACGAACTTACTAATAATCCAGTCTTGGTAAAATACTACTTTTGTTGGAAAATATGGGATTTTCTATGAATCAAACTACTTTCAAATTTGGATAAAAGTCATTTCACTACAAGATTGTAAACACTTTTATACACGCAACGACACTAAATACTTACGAACTCACCAGCTTTATGCTGATACTCGTTTTCAAAATAACTTGTATGCTCAGGTCAAAAATAAACAGGTACTGATGCACCTTTTGGGAAGATGGAGCACATATAAGACTTATCTTTTATTTTGTTCATACTTTTGGTGTCTACATAAATGTGCAGAACACGCTTGCATTACAATTATTATATTAATGAAATGGATGTGGTTGCTTGTTTTTACTATTATGCATTGTTATGATAGATAACATGAAGTCCTCCACCCCAGAACGTATTCGCCATTCTCGGTTTTGGTGTGTGACACATTCTAACTGAGTGTTTTGTGGGATTATAGCCGGAGGGTTACCGGAGTAGCAGTCAGTCAGTTGTCGAGTAGTTTTTCATCAGTCAGCCTTACGAGGTGAGTTACGTTCCAGTAGCGGTAGGTCTACGGCCACAATGTCGGCCCACTAGTAGGAGTTTTATGTTAGATGATTGTCTTTTTGATATTCATCTATATTTTTTGCTACCTTTTATGTTTATGTGCTTTCATGATATGTGTTTATGTGGTAGTAGTAGTACGGGGTGAAATAGTCCTCAGTTGTCGGGTGAAATAGACCGACGGGTACGTCAAGCACCCTAGAATGGCTTGACCTAGGTACTTCAAACAACCCAGAATGGTTTGACCTAGCTAAGTCAGACACACTAGAATTGTCTGACAGTACTTTATGTTATGCTATGTGTTATATGGTGGTAGTATGGGGGTGAAATAGTCCCCGGTTATCGAGTGGAATAGACTGACGGCTACGTCAAGCACCCTAGAATGGCTTGACCTGGGTACGTCAAATACCCCATAATAGTTTTACCTGGGTAAGTCAGGCACCCCAGAATTGCCTGATTATATATTGTATGGTATTGGGTATTGTGGGGGAACTCACTAAGCTTCGTGCTTACAGTTTTCAGTTTTGTTTCAAGTACCTCTTCAGCGAAAGGGAAGGAGCTAGCACGGTAGCTGCACATCACACACACACCTCAGATTCCGCATTATGATTTTTCCTTGGGATTGTACTATGATATTATCACTATTTTATGATTTGGATTTTCAGACATTATACACAGTTTTATGAGATGTTATGATTTGATAATGTTTTCCTACGAATGCTTTAATTTAAGTAATTTAAAAAAATAAAATTTTTGGACATGAAAATTGGGTTGTTACAAAAATACATGGTAAGCTTATGTAATACCAAAATCCAATTAACAAAAGAATTACTTGTGAAGAACATCATATTGAATTTCCTCGATTAGGGTCCAAGCTCGGTTGAGCATCATAGGGAAAAATAAAAGTTTGAAGCTCACTAGAAAGGCAAAATTAAACCTGATCATAGCTCAAATCAAAACAACTAATGCTTTAATTATACACAGTTTTATGAGATGTTATGATTTGACAATGTTTTCCTACGAATGCTTTAATTTAAGTAATTTAAAAAAATAAAATTTTTGGACATGAAAATTGGGTTGTTACAAAAATACATGGTAAGCTTATGTAATACCAAAATCCAATTAACAAAAGAATTACTTGTGAAGAACATCATATTGAATTTCCTCGATTAGGGTCCAAGCTCGGTTGAGCATCATAGGGAAAAATAAAAGTTTGAAGCTCACTAGAAAGGCAAAATTAAACCTGATCATAGCTCAAATCAAAACAACTAAGCTATCAAATACAACATAACTAAGCTGATTGTTAAATGAATTTGTACAATAGAAACTAGGAACCCTAAAAACTAAATTTAAGAGATGGAAAGTTGCAATCAGAACAATTGAACAATCGACCGTACCTGATGTGACGATGTGAGTGTGCGAAAACAAGGGGAAGAAGGACGTTGTGTGCTGCAATCAGAAGGATGCTGCAAGACCGAAGGAAGATGCGATCGGAAGGATTGTGTGCGTGATTGTTGATCGAAGAAGATGCAAGGGAAGCCGATTGATGAAGCAGGATGCGAATCTGTGATTTCTTTCTTTTCACGTGGGTATGAATTTTGGAATTTCAGAGCAAGGGCAAATTTGTCTATTTCAATTTTTTTTAGCTTTAATGATTTTGAAATTGTAAAAAAGATTATAAATCAATAAAAATAATCATAAAAACAGATTTGGGTATTTATGATATTAAAAAACCTTAACAAGGGCAAATAAGATATTTAGAATTTAGGTCGGGCAAATACGATATTTAGGTGTTTAGGAAGAGCGTATATGAAATTCTCCCAAATGTTATTTATTCTTAGAAATAGACTTTTATTTTGGGACAAACCAAAAAGTAAAGATAGACTATAATTTTCGGACGGAGGGAGTACTTGTTAAGAAAGTAGACAACTTCCTAATCTAAATCAAATACTTAAAATAAAAAGGGTTTTCCCAAAATACCCATGCACTCATAAATCCGATTAACCCAACAATCACCCCCTTAATCGGATCAGTCGTACCTCTCGTTCACAACAGTGTTGAATCACCATCTTCTCGAACCATCCCGACTTTTCCCACACCCGACCTCCATCTCGCTCATGTCCAAAGTCTTCCATACCCTTTTGATTGTTCACAACACACGTAACATGTAACATGACATCTTGTTGGATATGTTCATTACCATCTATACTTTTCCCAGATTCATGACATCTCCTTGGTCAGATGAAAAGCCATCCGATTTGAATTTCCACGGCCATAATGTTCACACCGGCTAAGAAAACAAAGCCATCCGCTTCACCGTTTTCTTTTAATCCACCAACCAAACTGAATACAAAGCTACCTTCTTTGATGGATCCTTCTCGTCCACTTTTCATGCACCTACATTAGTATCCCCTTATCAGGATCAAGTCAAACTTTCTTCCCCGCTTATCATTGTTGCCCGATTAAAGTAGACACAACCCTTTGATTTTTTTATGCCTTTTGATTTCAACCAATCAATGTCTTGTTCTCTTTTTTGACAACCTCGACCCAATCAAACTTGTTTCGAGAGCATTTTTCCACCGAACAACAAGACAAGGTCACGACCATCTTTACTATCTTCTGTCATCCGCAAAACGAACCGAATCAAAGCCATCCACTTTGACGTCTTCCCGTCTATATATTATGCGCCTGCGGTTAATCTCTCTCTACCTTAGAACAAGCCCGATCAAGAAAAATCGGGGCTACTATTGAGATGCTTCAACTCGTGCTCAAAAACAATCTACACCCTTTTAAACCGAACCTAGTTCCCGTTGCGTCTTCCCTATACCGAAAGGCTTCAGTTTTCTTTAAACCGACTCTCAAACCGGCCAACCTACATTTTCACAAGCCCTAAGCTCTGATACCAATTGTAGGCGTACCACCTAATAATACTTTGGTGTCCAAGGTATGAACTGAACAAAGCAGAAGAAAAGAACAAGAACGAAGAATTACTTGGTGAACTTTATTGCTAGAAAAAATTAACTTAAACACCCTAAACATTAACCTTATTTATACTAATGAAAACAGTAATCTAAATCAATACGTAATATTTGTTAAGAAAGCAAGCAACTTACTAATCTAAATCAAATAGTTAAAAAAAGTTTTTTCCAAAATACCCATGTACTCACAAATCCAATTGACCCAACACATAGTGTTATAAGTTATAACTAAAATTGTACAACTAATATATTTCATTTATCACATTAAGATTTAAATACGTATCACAGTAACTAACACATTATAATATTGTCTATAACAACAACAAGCAAAGATACAATAAAAAGGATATCTAATAATATGAGATATACAGTTTTTAGTGACGATATAAGTTGTAGGCATCAATGTTGCAATTGTAGTTCCCAGTACCGATAACTCGTCGATACACTAAAAAGTCATAGCCCAAATTTTGTGTAGTTATATTGAAGTCATTTGGAAATAATTTCAAACACATATACAGCCCAAATTCTGGTTATTGGTTTGTTTTTGGTTTATTGATGTTGTAGGAAGTGTTCCAAGTTTTTGCTGTCGATAAAAAAAGTGTTTCTTTTGTAATAATGCTTATATGGATGATAGTTTTTTATAATCTTATATATTTTGTATTGAGTTTTGTGATTTTGATTAATTATATTGTAGGAAATATTGCAAGCGATTGCAGAAGTATAACAACTGAATTGTTCGTAAATAAGTTGTTGTTGATGGTGGTTTGTTTATCTAACGTCCTAGAGTCAAGATAAAATTTTCACTTTTCAATCTAGTAAAAATCATTGTTTCAATCAAAACTCAAGTCATAAAAACAAAATATCCAAATACAAATATTCCAAAATCAAAATATCATAAATTATCCAAAATATATCACTAAAGTGTGTGTAGAATCACATCTTAGCCTTTCCCCAATCATCAGAAGTACCTGAAACACAACACTTAAACTGTAAGCCAAAACTTAGTGAGTTTCTCCAAAATACCACCACACAACATATAACATCATGCATAATGTGTTCAACCCGAAAGTTTGTATTCTGTAAGTCAACCAAATCCATCCAAATTCAGACTTGTTTCTTCTTTCTTTTAGCAGTGTTAAGGGTCTGTTTGAATGTTCTAAGCCAAGTACATTCAAGAAGTGGGTCTAGGGATGTGTTAACTAAAGTTCATTATGTTGCATTCAAGTCGGAAACTCCAACACAAGGAGTTCACGGCCGAAAACTAGAGTTTACGGCCGTAAACTCCATGTTGGCCATAATCTCTTCCTTTATATATAAGATCCCCTCACTTTTCTTAACTTCATTTCCTTCTTGGCCACAAACTCTCTCAAATTCTCTCAAGTATCATCAAGGGAATCCACCCTTTCTCCTCAAAAAATGTAAGTGATTCATCTCTTTTACTAGTTAATCTTCTTGATCATAAGAATCCTATGAATCAAATCCTTGAATTCATCTCTTTTGGTTTGGATCTTCTAATCTTCATGATTTACACAAAGAACACCAAGAGCACACACTTGTTATTGGGCCGTAAACACCATAAGGACCTCTGAACTATGAGTATCTCTTCTATCATCTAGTTATCAATAAGAAGCACTTGATTCCTAGCCTTGAAACAAACATCTAGTGCATAACCTTTAATGAGTTTACGACCGTAAACTCCCTTTGGCCGTAAACCCTTTATAATATCATGCATAGGCCGTAAACACTTCATGTGTGTCCGTAAACTCTCCTATAGACATGAACACTTCCTTGTGTGGTCGTGAACTCTCCTAAATCAATCACATTTGATTGTAACACTTCATTTCAAGTGTTTCCTAGTCCTAAGGTTGTTTATCCTAGAAAGTTAGTTGTTATATACACTAATATCATGCTTATATGTATCATTATATGATGTTTGGGATCCTTTTGTGCTGTGGGACTTCATTCATGTGTATAACACTCTCATTCAGGTCTTCAAACAAATCATCCACAAAATGTGAGTTCATACCCCTATAATATACCTTTTTAACTGATATTAAATGCTTTTATAGGGGGGGAGGGGAATACAAGTTGAACACAATCATATTTTGTTAAATAATTTCTCTGTAATATAAATCACGAAAAAAAAACTTTATTCAGGTATTAAAGATGGTGATAATGATATAAGATTTCCAAATGCTTTCAAAATGACCTTAATTCATGTAAACTCTTTTAGAGTCACGTTAAAACCTTTTAAAATGTTTAGAAACAACTTTTAACTGTCTTTTAAAGCTTCTCAAAACCTTAGATTACTAAATCATGTTCATATATTTATTTATGCATAAATAAGCTTTAACACACATAAGATCATTGATATCACATTAATGTCTGTTCCTTCTTTGGTTGTGGGGTTATGGTGGGATAAATCATCTGACTATCAGTTAACCTATAGTTATACATGTTAGATACATATATGAACATTAAACTCATAGAGGTCAGAAATCACACACACACATATATATATATATATATATATATATATATATATATATATATATATATATATATATATATATATATATAAGACTTAAAGGAATTAGGACTGATGGATTGCCTTACTTTTGTTTCCTTGTTTAGATGTGGACTTAAGTTGAAGTTATCTGTCCGAGGGTCGTTTCCTTCTTTATTATATATATATATATATATATATATATATATATATATATATATATATATATATATATATATATACACACACACACATAGGAATTTAGAATTTACCTCAAACCAATATAGTTACCTTTGCTTCAAGTAGAGCAAAGGGGTAGTTTCATTTGTTATCATGCTAATCAGATATAACATATAAATTATGGTAGTTATAATTTATGACACAAAAAAATACCTATTATTCTAGATAAGTACAGTAGGTTCAATACCACTTTGTTAAGAAAAGCATATCATTCAATCTTTACTTAAAGCAAATAAACCAAATATGTGAGATACTACTTCACGGATTTTCAATATACATGTTAGCACGTGCTTTGTAACTAGAGTCTCCTAGAGGGAGAGCGGACAGTGTGTGTATAGATCTATACGGGACTGACAATCCCACATCCCAATTGTTAGCTATAGGCTGAGCCGGCAGGCCGAGGGGTGACAAATGTTGCATTATTTCGATGCCAGTAGGTCGTTGTGTTTATACTTGTCCATCAGTATGGTTTACAGCCTTATCATGTATTAATCCTAATTTATAATCTGAATTACAGGGTTGTCATTACACTAGTAGTGTAAAGTATGGTTTATAAACTTATCACATAGTAACCCAAATTAATAATCTTAATATCAGGGTTGTGATTTTATCAGTAGTGCATGCTTAATAAATACTACTGCAATAATCATTTCCCACAAACAAAAGGAATGATTTTGTGGGGATTAAAGCAACAAATGGTAAGGTTTTAGGGAATTAAAATTACATTTACAAAAGGGATAGTTTTAAGGAATTAAAATTACTTTAACAAAAGGAACGATTTTAGGGAAATAAAATTACTTTTAAAACTAAACAGGGAACATTCACTCTGTACTTATGAAAGGATAAAATTATGTTTAAATAGGTTATAAGTACAATAATACATAATCAGAACGGTTTGATGGAATAAAACTACTTTCTAGCTGTAAAGCAGGAAGTATAGGACTTTCTGGAGTAAACTCAGCCATTTTCTTAAAACTAAACAATTATAACTAAATACATATGAACTCACCAGCATTAAATGTTAGTCATCTCTTTCAAAATAACTTGTATTCTCAGGAATCCAGTAGACAGGTACACTCCTTGGAGCTTTCAAGAAGACAACTTAGTAATGTGCTACATCTTTTGTCTTTCATTATATCTATCTTTCGATGTTAACTATCAAATGTTGAACTTATGTAAAGAACTTATACCTTATTAATACAATGGTTGTTGTACTTTGATTTCTAGAATGCACTTGTTGTGATACTTGACATGACGTCCTACTGCCCTCGAATGTTTCTACCAATTCGGTTTGGGGGTGTGATAGATTGGTATCAGAGCATTCTTTATAGAGAACGCAGTATATCAATTCATAAAAGATATACAATTATAAATACATTGGTATAAAAACACTCTGACCAAGAGTTATACTTTAAAAATATAACAAAATTTTATAAAAGTATTAGTACATCCAGAATATATACTATAACAAGTATCACAAGAAAAACAAGATAAAAGTTGTTTGATGTTAGACATTACCATCAAACCTGGGCAGTTATGTAATCATATCTGGGATAAATATAGCCTTATCAAGTATATTTATTTGAGATACGACCAACATGTGTTTGGGAGTGATGGTGGTGTTGCAACAAGTCTGAAACTTACCAACCATATAGGAATGCTAGAGCCAAACATAAAGTTTAAAATAATACTATATGAGTATTTTATGATACTATATAATAACAACAAACCTAAAAACGTGTCAAGAAATTCTAAGAATCTAACATATAATTAAAATACTATAGGAGTATTTTTAGATGCCATAAATAAACTTACATGCAAAACTAAAAAGACCCGTACTGGTAGGTCTATAATTTCAGGGTGCACGCTTCAATGATTATATATAATAAAGATCTTATAGACTAAGAATGTGTGGTTTCACTTTACTTTCTTTTCCTTGTTTGGATGTGGATATAAAGTGGTATCACATACTCAAAAGTCTATTAGATCCGAGCTATATATGATTAGTATGCACTATGTGATTATAGAAGGACCTGGTAAGGATCATATAGTAAAATGTCTTATTAAACTCTTAAGACTCTTTAGATATTCCCATTCTCATATAAACCCCTTTAGATTAGTTGTATCCACTTCAACAATCAGCAGAGGAGTCAACAAGGACCCATAAGAGATTTAGTAGGAGGATTTCCGAGAAGGAAATTCGTGAACAGTAAAGAGACTATAGAAATCGCCATGTGTCTTTACCTTATTAGAGACATCAGTGATAAGTTCACATGATCATCCAAGATTCAAACTCTCCATTATTAAGTAATAAGAATCAGTGCTAGAATCGGAAGTAGGACGTCACAAAAATTCAATATACCTACAAAGAAGAAGGACATCATATAGATACCCGGAGAGCACAAAATTTCATTACCCCCCCCCCCCCCCCCCCCAGAGTAAAACAGAGAATAGAGGGAGGCCATGCATGAAACATGAGAACTGTTTCTATACCTATCACATCATCTTAATAACTACTAAATTAATACAACCTGGTGAGTTAGTGACTTCACTACTCACATTATGTGTTAGGCTTATCGCCTTTTCCTCCATGACTAATATTTATAAATCAGATCATGAAATCTCATTTGAGAGTGATTGTTACTAAAAATTGATAAGCTTTTCTTTTGTAGTCTCTGGTTTGAATTGCTTTCATATCTTTATGAAGTTAGAGAGTGATTTTACCTAATTTAAAGATAGCTTAGTTCGAATGACACGCAGTTTATGACCTTTTCTATAAAAAAAAAACTTCATTATACCCTTGTTTACAAGACTGTATCATCGGGATATAGGTCGAAACTTTAAGAACTATACATCAAAATGAAGAGAAATTTATATGTGCATATAAATAATTAGAATATATCTAGAAGCAACCGAGGTCACTCACAAGCTTGTTTTCCTCATCGTGTAAAAGAATCATGCCTCCGAAGAAACATAACCAACCCACCGGCAAGACACCAACTCTTCAGATAGACTCAGCTACATTCCAATATGCTTGTAAAGATTCACCAAACCTCAACCCTAAGAGTAAGAAATGAGTGTTCTTGGATAAAAAGAAGTACAAATCATCTCAAAAGATGATCAAGAGACAACAGCTGGTGGCAGCCTTTGCGGCCACGACATCTACTGCTTCTGCTACCATTCCTACTAATGTCCCAATTACCCCTACCCCAGCAAGGCAGTATGTCGGGAACGTACCCCAATGCAAGAAGTGAAGCTTCTATGACTTGGGAGTCTGCCGTGTGATGCATTGCATGAACTTCAACAAGAAGTGGCACACTACCTGTTTCTGTATAAATCCCATCAGGCACATCACTTCAACCACCAATATTGGGATCAATCCAATATGCCACCTATGTAGTGAAATAGGACATTTCAAGGGGGACTGTCCAACATACATAAATGACAAAGGCACATGAGGAGTTTAACCCAGGATCATAATGAAACATCAAGGAGCCTGCTAGAATTTTGGTACACTTCTCAACATTAGTAATCAATTAAAAACTTTAAAGACCAATTATAATTATAATTACTCTCTCAGTAAAACAAAATCGTAGCACTGTTATAAAAGTCAAAGCCCTATCAGGTAAAGCTATGATTTCTTAGTGTATACATTAGGGCCATTTATAATTAAGATTCGTAGATCTCGAGTGAGTGATGTGGCCTTGTTTCCGATTGCTTGTTTGGTTGTCGATTTAGGGCGGAGTAACTCAGTCAACAATTTTTCCAATATTAATTATACATGACTAGTATATACCAAGCGGTTATAGAGAGGCTTTGTGGTAATCATTCCATGAAAAGTAGCTTGATATAGCACATCATCCTGATAATCATTTTTCCACAATGATTTGATATCTATTACATCGAGGAATTCCGACATAGTCATCAGTCATGGTTTGGCTTGGTCCTTAACATGCAAAAATTCTGGTGTTGTGTAAAAAGAACTTTCATTCTAGCTAAGCGTCAAATAAAATTCTTTCAAATCTATGGCGGAAAACCTAATACGAACCATCATGTTGTCTCTCGCATCCAAACATCAGAAGTACACAAGAAAGGGGTAACACAACTTGTTAGCCTGGCTAGTGGTCAATAGACTTTAAGTGAAAAGCGTTGAAGATATCCCAGAAGATAGTAACCACCCAAGGGGTACCCAGTCCCTGGAAAGACCACTCATAGAGCCTAGTCAAGTTCACGAAAAGAGTATAAGAACTCAAGGGATTAATCTATTACTGCAAATTATATACGCAAGAGTGGTATATATATTAGATCGATAAAGTTTAAGATGTGTGATTCAGCCCTATCTCCTATTCCTTGTTTGGTTGTGGACTTAGGGTAGAGCCACCCATCTGAACATCTTGTCAATCTCAATTATGTATGACTTGTATAGACGAAGTAGTGATGAATTAGCTAAGTATGAGTCTTATCATGAACCTTAAAGTAAAACCATTCATCATATATTTGTTGGGAAGAAGCTTGGACATGATAAAACGACTTTGGGTTGAACTACTAAATGACTACGAATTCTAAATTCGTTATCATCTTGGTTAAGCACATGTAGTAGCTTACGCCATTAG
Source organism: Lactuca saligna (assembly GCF_052625555.1). NCBI lineage: Eukaryota > Viridiplantae > Streptophyta > Magnoliopsida > Asterales > Asteraceae > Lactuca > Lactuca saligna. Next base: position 158,456,625 of record NC_136417.1, read on the forward strand.
TCAGAAAGAGTAAATCAGATCGTAGAGTTAAATCATCGGCTATGACCATTCATTCGCATTTTTCCACATGAATAAAGGTGGCCCAACAGGAAGCCTAGAAACCTAGAAACATGTTAGCTGAAACCCGGAGACGGTTGGATAAGTACTTACTAGTTAGGAGTGATAGAGTCTTATACCCCATAGATTTGATCTAGACACCAAAATTCGGTGACGTCAGAGAAGTGTTCATGAAGGAAGCTCATAATACTCAAACACTTCATTCATCCAGATCCAGACGGGAGGTGTCTAGACCACAAGAAGTTATATTAGTGTCTTGTCATGCGAGAAAAGGTATTGTTGCCTCGTAGGCAAGTGTCTTACGCACATCAAAGTTAAAGTTAGAATACCAAAAGCCACAAGATTACCACCTCGATTAGAGATACCTTATTAGAAGATACATCGGATTGCATGGGGCTTCATAATCAAGTTACCCAAGGCATCTGGTGGATATGGTATCAGTTTGAGAGACCGTCGATAGATTAACCAAGTCCGCGCACTTCATGCAAATTAAAGAAAACAGACACAATAGAGAAGCTAGTGGAACGTATGTCTGAGAGATTAGTTAGATTGCTTGGTATTCAAACGTCTATTATCTCAAATAGAGATAGTAGAATCACCTCCCAAAATTGTTAGTCACTTCAGAAAATCTCTGAGGACTAGGCTAGTAATGAGCATAGCCTACCATCCAGGAAACTCTTGACAGAATAAGAGAACGATTCATCTGTTAGGGATTATGATGAAATGCATTTTATTGACTTTGCTCAAAGCTTGAGATACCTAATTGCCAACTAGTTAAGTCCTTTACCATCTCGACATTTGAAGTTGCTCCATCCGAAAACCCTTATTGGTCGCACGTATAGATCCTCTCTGCACTGGAGTACGGTAGGTGCCACACAACTAGTTAGATCTCAAATTTCAGACGACACCTTTGCTCATCTAGAAATCCTTCGAGAAATTGCCAAGTTGAAAGTACGAATTTAAAAATGACCTAGAACTTCTAGAACCAATCAGAAAAGTTACGCCTTCAATAAGAGAAAACCATTGGAATTCCAGGATGGTGATCAAGTCCAATGAAGATCTCACCCTGGAAAGACATTATATGTTTCATATGCTGGGAATGCTAAATCCAAGGTACTTAGTACGATGTGATATTCTTGATAGAATTGCTCCAGTTGCTTACAGCCCTGACCACTAAGTGAATTCAATAAATTACAGCCTAACCTTCCACGCCCTTAACATGAAAAAGCGTTTGTCCGATGAAACTCTTATGATCCCACTCGATTAAGTCAAGGTAAGCAAGAGCCTTATCATGGTAAAGAAATCCATTGAAATCCCGTTCAGTGAAAGAAACCCGTGGAAACCCTAGCTAGTGGAGTCCAAAGAACGGAAATGAAACCGTACCCCATAGTGGAAGTCCGCTAAAGCATATAGCGAGGACCTGATTCTACTAGAGAACAGGAGGATCAGATGGATCATGAGTATCCGTACCATTCAACTCTATCGATGAGTATTCCTGAGACATAAATTCCGGGATAAAATTCCCTTTAACGGCAGAATGATGTGACAACCCAAAAGTTTCTATTATGTAATTCAACTAACTCCATACAAAGTCAGACTTGTTTCTTCAACCTTTTAGCAGTGTTAAGGGTCTATTTGAGTATTCTAAGTTTAGTACATTCAACAATTGGGTTTATGGATGTGTTAACTAAAATTCATTGCGTTGCATTCAAGCCGGAAACTCCATCACAAGCAGTTCACGACCATAAACTAGAGTTTATAGACGTAAAGTCCATGTTGACCCTAATTTTTTCCTTTATATATAAGATCCCCTCACTTTTCTTCACTTCTTTTCCCTCTTGGCTGTAAAATCTCTAAAATTTTCTCAAGTAACATCAAGGGAATCCACCCTTTCTCCTCAAAAAAGTAAGTGATTCATCTCTTTTACTAGTTAATCTTCTACATCATAAAAATCCTATGAATCACATCCTTGAATTCATCTCTTTTGGTGTATATCCTCAAATCTTCATCATTTACACCAATAAAACCAAGAACACACTCTAGTTCTTAGACCGTAAACACCGTAAGGACCTCTAAAGTATGATTATCTCTTCTATCATCTAGTTATCAATAAGAAGCACTTGATTCCTAGCCTTGAAACAAACATCTAGTGCATAACTCTTCATAATATCATGCATGGGCCGTAAACACTTCATGTGTGGCCATAAACTCTCCTATGGTCGTGAACACTTCATTGTGTAGCCGTGAACTCCCTTAAATCAATCACATATGATTGGAACACTTCATTTCAAGTGTTTCCTAGTCCTAAGGTTGTTTATCCTAGCATGTTAGTTGTTACATACACTAATATCATGCTTGTATGTATCATTATTTGATGTTTAGGGTCCATTCACGCTATGGGACTTCTTTCATGTATAAAACACTCTCAATCAGGTCTTCAAACAAATCATCCATGAAAGGTCAGTTCATACCCCTTGAATATACCTTTTTAAATGATTTTAAATGCTTTCAGGGGGGGGGGGTGTACAAGTTGAACACAATCATATTGTGTTAAATAATATATATGTAATATAAATCACCAAAAAGACTTTATTCATGTTTTAAAGATGGTGATAATGATATAAGATTACCAAATGCTTTCAATATGACCGTAAGTAATGTAAAATCTTTTAGACTCACATTAAAACCTTTTAAATTGTTTAAAAACAACTTTAAACTATCTTTTAAAACTTCTCAAAACCTTAGTTTATTAAATGATGCTCATATATTTATTTAGGCTAGGATCAATCATCTGACTATCAGTTAACCCATAGTTATACATGTTAGATACATATATGAATATTAAACTCATAACAGTTCGAAATCATATATATATATATATATATATATATATAAATGTAAAAGTAAGACTTAAAGGACTTAGGACTGATGGATTGCCTTACATTCTTTTCCTTGTTGGTATGCGAACTTAAGGTGAAGTTATCTGTCCGAGGTCCGTTTCCTTCTTGATTATATATTATATATATAGGAATATAAAAGTTACATAATTCCAATGTAGTCACCTTTGCTTCAAATAGATAAAAGGGGTACTTGCTTGAGTTATCAGGCTAATCAGACATAACATATAAATTATGGTAGTTATAATTTATGACACAAACAAAATACCTATTTTTTAAGATAAGTACACCAGGTTCAAAACCACTTTGTTAAGAAAAGGATTTCATTCAATCTTTACTTTAAGCAAATAAACCAAATATGTGAGCTAATACTTCACGGCATAGCAATATACTTGTTAGGATGCTTTTTGTAACTAGAGTCTCCTGGAGGGAGAGCGGGCATTGTGTCTATAGGTCTATATGGGACTGACATCCCACTCCCGAATGTTAGCTACAGTCCGAGCCGGCAGACCGAGGGGTGACAAATGTCACATTATTTCAACACCAGTAGGTCGTCGTGTTTATACTAGTCCATCAGTACGGTTTACAACCTTATCACGTTTAATCCTAATTAATAATCTTAGTTACATGGTTTCATTACACTAGTAGTGTAAATTATGGTTTATAAACCTATCACACAGTAACCCAAATTAATAATCTTAATATTTGGGTTGTGATACCGTCAGTACTGCATGCTTAATAAATACTACTGCATTAATCATTTTCCACAAACAAAAGGAACAGTATTATGGGGATTAAAACTATAAATGGAACGGTTTTAGGGAATTAAAACTACTTTTACAAAAGGAATAGTTTTAGGGAATTAAAACAACTTTTACAAAAGGAATGGTTTTAGGGAATTAAAACTACTTTTAAAACAAAACAGAGAACATTCACCCTATAATTTTATTAAAGGATAAAATTATGTTTAAATAGGTTAAAAGTAGAATACTACTTAATCAGAATGGTTTTATGGAATAAAACAAGTTTCCAGTTGTAAATCAGGAAGTATACGACTTTCTGGAGTAAACTCAACCATTTTCTTAAAACTAGACAACCATAACTAAATACTTATGAACTCACCAGTATTAAATGTTGATCCTCCCTTTCAAAATAACTTGTATTCTCAGTAGTCAAGTAGACAAGTACACTCCTAGAGCTTTCAAGAAGAGAGCTTAGTACCATGCTACATCTTTTGTCATTCATTATATCCATCTTTTGATGATAACTATCAAATGATGAACTTATGTAAAGAACTTATACCTTATTAATACAATAGTTGTTGTACTTTGATTTCTATAATGCATGTGTTGTGATACTTGACATGATTCCTACTTCCCCCGAATGTTTATGCCAATTCGGTTAGGGGGTGTGACATACCGGGTCCACATTCATCGGGTTGGATTACCCCTAAGCCCACAACATGAGTCTAGTTTGCTTTGCTAGCAACTAATTAATGGGTTTTATACAAACAATATTATGTGTTCATGCAACCCTAGATACGAATCTATGTTTTCACTATTAGTTATACAACATTATGAACACAAAGGAAACCTAACATGCTTCTAGTAATTTAGAAAAACATAAAGAAGAATGGAATACATACCTCTTGTTGTTATGTTGTAATAACAACTTGTGTCTTGAATCTTCTTGTCTTTGAAAGCAAGTATCACAAGTGTAGTACCTCTAAAGGCTCACAAACACCAATACCAAATGGAGAGGCAAGAGAGAGATAGAGATAGATAGAGAGAGAGAGAGAGAGAGAGAGGAGGTATAAAATTCGGCTCTAGGAACCCTAGGTATCAAGTTGCCAAATATCTTATGTCGGGGCTCTTTATATAGGCGTAGGAATTAGGGTTTCAGTCCTTATCCTTATCTGATTACTTGCCCACCAAGCAGTCCAAAGGATAACCCTAGAAACCTTATCATGGACGAATTCTAAGGCCTTATCCCCTTGAATTCGTCCCCCTATCATATAGGGCATCCATTTCCCTAATTTGCAACTATCACATAATTATAGTTTAGTCCCCCTAGTTTAATTAACTTCTTTTGATCAAAAAATTAATTCTTAATTCTTGACCAATGTTAATTAAAAAAAATATGATTTTTCTTTTAATATATTATTCTCATAATATATTAATAAACCGTAATAACCTCTTTCTCTATTATTTCTCTAGTCAAGTTGCTTTGGTGAAGTCAACCCAAAAGGACCATGCACAACCGGGTCAAGTACTTACCAAATATGATTTTGGGCTTAGACACTGATCCAACAGTCTCCCACTTGGATAAGTATAGTAACTATAAAGGCAAGTGCTACCCGATTAGCAATCGTAGCTCTTAAAGACACTGTCGAACTATAATCTTATTAGTAACATGTCCTTTAGATAAGGGATCATATATTCCTCCATTATAGATATTGTATGAGCTGAGACATGGATTTTAATCATGCTCTCTGTTCACGTGTTTTTTCCCGATTTCCGATTTATGACAACTGACAACAAACTACAGTTGAACACATCAACTTAGTCCCAGCTTGGCCAAGCGCTTAGTGTGCCATCACTAAATCATCGAGGGGCCCACATATATCGCTTTTATCCCACTTTGGGTAAAAGGAATGGATAAAGTTCGATTCAATGCTCGCTTGTACTCACTCATTGAATCACACACAATAATACGTTTTATAACACCAAGTTACTCGTGCGTTTACATATTATCAATATGTAACTAACTCACAAGATACAACTCGCACATCTTGGTTTCATGAATATAAGATATTACCGTCCCACCAATCACCCGTGATAAAATCCATGAAGCGATCCAAGTGAGCGTGGGTTTAATCCAATACTCTAATCTTATAGCAGCACTCATGAAATCTGCAGCAAACTTGTGCTATGTCTAAACGCTTTAGTCAATCTACAGACGGATTAATGACAGTCTTCATTCATACTAACTCTTAAAGTATGAGTGACTGTGGAGGGTTTGAATAATCTTATTATTCGGGAGGTCATAACATGCAAAGTGAAACACAAGAATAATACTAATCCCATATGGCCCCAAACTTTTGAGTACAAATAAAACTCCTTTTATTTAATCACCATATTGATTACTCATTATTTGTTGTTTCGGTTAATCAACTTCTTATTTGATTCATAACAACAGTTGTCCCATGCTCTTAGCATGCACACTGTGTTTTCCTATGGTCCTAACTTTGTAAAATAGATCAAATGAACACATTTCCAATGATGCTCATTTCACAGTTCCTAATGCTAATCAATTAGTGTATGAATACTAAATTCTCTCCACTATTAGCATATGTTAGATTCTAACATTTTATGCAACGGTTCTTTCGTAATATCACAGCGCCAAAGTCATCAAGACTTTGCCAATGAAATTACAAAGTGCTCTATTGAAGGTTGTTACAAGAGAATTCCATAGATGTGAAGTCTCACATTCAAAGTACATTCCTTTGAATATTCTTCTTGCATAAAAGTTTCTAATCTAGACATTGATTCTCAATTTACAACTCCTAATATGAAAACATTTCTATATTTTCCATACGAAAACTCATTATTATACTTCCATTATGGTTCATTCGTTACTATACTTCCAACTACCCATAAGCGACCAATCCTTAGCGAACCTTAGATTATCGTTGACAGTAGTTTAATTATTTTAGTCAAATCCGGTTTTATTTCCTTTTCCCTCTAAATGCCCCAGGCCTTTGGAAAATTTTAGAACGGTCGAATATTACAACATATGCAATCGATCCTATACCCGAAGCGTATGGGATTCGATTCATAATAAAAAATGTGATACTTTATTAGCTTCTTGCTATAATATTGTCATAATGTTCCTATTTGCCGTGTTCTCAAAATTTGAACTATGAAGAGGGATGCCGTAATCATAATCAAACTTTGAGAATGCAAATAATAAATATATCCTTATATAAATTCAATTAAAATTTCTCGATGTAAGCTTTTAGATTGGAAACGAAGTACAGCATTCTCTCCCTTAATTCTAGCAAAAACAACTTTTCAACCCTTACAACTTTGCAAAGTGAAACTTTTGTTTTTCTATAATTAATATTGCCAACTTGCAATACTTAAAATAATAATAATAATGCTCCCACTAACATGATGATTATATCCATTCCAGCATAACATTTATACTCCCACTAGCTTTGACACGTATTTAGAAAACAGTTGAACTTCTAGAAGACAATACTTATTGACATCCAAAGTTCATATTTCCAATACGATATGCTTCGATAAGCCTTTTATCTAAGCTTCCCAAACTCACACACCTTTCCTTAGACAGCTCACATGTGTGTCTAAACTAATTGAAAACTTCTATTACTAAGTCCCAAATGTTCAGACTAATTGTCAAACCTCACAATTCAAATTAGGAATATGGATGCCATAATCATAATCGAATTTGAGAATACAATTTACATAATCGCTATCTCCTTAAAATCTATCTTAGTGAAAGCATTTCCTCACAATCATTTTCATGGGGGAGAGAAACCTTATGACACTTAGATTTTATGGTGCATGTGTTCCTATCGATGCAAAATTTTCATAAGCATAATCATAAGATAATCTTTATGACAAATTCAAACTCTTATGGACAAAACTTGTTCATTCTTAATTTCTTGCCATCAAGGGTCCCACCATTTCTTCCAAGTTATTTAGCAGCTCACATATTCTAGTTAATGTACTTTCATTGAGCAAGGTGTTTGCCTTTATGCAGTCAATTGAGAACTCGTAGAACTTATATGCATAGAAATAAAATTTTATAAACACAATAGGTTATAAACCTCAAGTCGTGTGCTAGCGTTTAATAGGTTTACTTCTTTATTTGTTCTTGAAACTTTTCAAGATCTTTAGACTCCCACTGACCTCTTGACATATTTGATTCTCTTATCAAGAAACATTTCTTAACAAAACAAATATCCAAGAGTTAGTGTGTGTCTATATCAAGACAAAACCTACACATATTTTTGTACTAGTTGGTCTTTGTCTTATTCAAGACATCACAACTTACCAAAATGTGTAAGTGTAAGGATATTCCTAATTTAGATTATGTCACAAAGTCAAAATCTTGAAGTATAACTCTAAGACTTGATTTTGAAAACGAAGTACGATACATCTTATTGACTTAACCATTACAATAATTCTCGATTCCTCTTCTTAGCCAATCTAGTGCACTAAGGTTTCCTTAGAGGATGAATTATGATATGGTTCTTAATCATTAAGACGATCATAAACATGATACAAAGGTACTCTCCTTTCTTCTTTGATGGAGATACCTTTTATATGTCTACCTTCATTGATTCTTTTTATTCGTTCTATCATTCATTAACACTTTGAATGATTCAGAACCATGCTTAATCCTATAAGCATGATCATATTAACTAATCTGTTATTAAATATGATGAATAATCTTGAAGATATTTATCATGGACTCAACTAGTGCACAACATTGTGAACCAAATCTTCTAGTCCTTCACTTGACTCTTTGTCAAGGAATTAGTCTTAAATTTTCGAAGTACTAAGATTACCATACATCACATGACTTGAATCATATCATTCCAAGCTTCTGTCCAATTGAAATTTGGGCGATAGTAATCTTTCCTTACTTAGAGAAATTCAACACCTCCATAAATAACATAACCAAGAATCACATCCGTTTATAGAAATACACAAACATCAATTTTTCACAACGATTTCATTGCAAGAATATATATAAATAAGAAAAACCAAAATTTTATTTTAATGATAAAAGTAGCAGAAAACATGTCCTTACAATGCAAAATCAACTAAAAAAAATAAGTAATGAAATATTGCTAACAAAAGCTTCCTCTCTTTTATCTGATCTTCGAATCCATGTGAACGTAATCCATTTCTTCATGATCAGACTCATCTGGCTCTTTAACAAAAGCTTCCTCTCTTTTATCTGATCCTGTAAAAACATCCAACTATAATCTTATCACATCGTGTATTCAGAATCAAAGAATAGGAACTTAATGGAGTTAGATATAGCGGATTTTACCTGAAGTAGAGCAATACTCCTTGACTCTCCCATCTCTTAGATTCCTCAGGTGATCGGGGCAGCTTCATATCCAACGTCCCTTCTTTTGGCAGCAGAAACATGTAGCCTCTTCTGGAGCGACCACGGAAGCATGGTTGGTTGAATTACCAGAAAAATATGCTCCATTACTTTTCCAAATCATTTATGATTCAGTAGCAATAAGTAGGTAATTTAGGTCGATGAGGGTTACGTGAATATCCATCATATAATACTCTCTTTATAACTTATTATATGATTCAGGGAGTGATTGAAGAACCCAGTCTACAACCAACTTCTTTGGGAAAGCTGCACCCAACATTATCAACCTATCGATGTGTAATTTCATCCCTACGACATGAGCACACACGAGTTTTCCATCTTCATGTTTCATCGCCAATAGGACTTGAGTGAGTTTGAACTTTTCAAGCCTTTGAACTTGTGAGATTAGGGAGAACAACAGGAGGAGGTGGAGGAAGTGATGCATGATCTCTTGTTCCTCGATCGAATCGTGAAATATCATCTTCATGTAGAGAGCTTGTTCCAAGGGATTTGGGAAGACCATAATTGTCATACTTTGACATGTACAAAACGGGAGAAAATTCAAGTTAGTTGATTGATCGAGCCCTTAATAAAACACCAAAATGAGATATTAAGGCTAGGACCCAACACAATACTCTACAACTTGGGAGACGGATGTGGTAACCCAAATTGTAGAACATTTGAAGGTAAGTGAATGACAATTCATTAATTTTCCACCATGAAAAACGAAAAAGAGAGTAAGTTTTAAATGTTTGAAACTCCTAGATCCTTTGAGATTCATTGAACTTTTCAATGGCATGTTTAAATCTTGATATGCCCCTTGATTTGTGACTGGGATGTCGAGGTTCACAAAACATGGTGTGAATAACCATGCAAACTTATATGGTGCTCTCATTGTTACAATCACCTATTCGATGTGCCGGTTAGCCACACACGCTCCATCGAACTATGACAAACAATGAGTCACCATTTTCCACCTTTTCTTAGAACCCAATTAGTGTGTCGATTAACCACACACGCTCCACTAACGTCTTAGCAAGTGTGCAAAGTGTAATTTCATGGAATTGCATCAAATTCACTTTTGCCTAAAGTAACTAAGATTTGGGAATTTTATAAAACATTTAGTTACTTTATAATTTATTATACTTTTAATGGAAAGGGTTTGCCCTATCCTACCCATTCGATTAATGACCCTCCACCAATTAAAGAAGCAACGGGTGAGAGTGGACACCCATTAAAAGACCATTTTATAGGCCATAACCTTATACCCCCTTCATAGATCGGCTTCATGAAGGAGGCCTGCTAACGGTAAGAATAGCATTTAAGTTATACATATATAATATTCTATTTTTTAATTTTATATATAGTATAGTGGTGTATTTTACACTTTTAAAATACTATGTGGTCTAATTTAATAAATTACACTTTTAATTTAATTAAATGTAAACCATATCACTATGGATTTATTAACTCTTTTTTAATTATACACTTAATTAATTTAATAAAATCATATGGGTGCAATTTGAACTTTTTCAAAACTAGGGTTTCACAATTTAACATTTTAAAATTAAACTTTTAATTAAAATTTAAATTCCAAAATGTGAGGGCAAGTTTTGAAACATTTCAAATCATTGGGGATTTAATGAAATTTAAATTTTCTGAAAATTAAAATCTTTTAATTAGAAATTTTAAATATTAAAACTTTGATTTAATAATTATCCCAAAATTAAACAATTAATTTGATTTATCAAATCTTGAAGAATTATCTATTATATTAACAATTAACATCTGAACAATTCCGACTCACAACTGCTGAATGACACTTTCATGCTTGATATTTTGGAATTGAATTCGCATCAATCATCCCCAAACCTGCTAAAATTCTTACAAATGATTTTTCATCAAGAGGTTTAGTAAAAATATCAGCAAGTTGTTCAGTTGTTTTAACAAAATGAATTTCAATATTCCCATCTTCTACATGATCTTTGATAAAATGATATCGAATAGCAATGTGTTTTGTCTTTGAATGTTGTACTGGATTATGACAAATGCGAATTGCACTTTGCGAATCACAATACAAGGGAATCTTTTTCATGTTTATTGCATAGTCACGAAGTTGACTCTGAATCCAAATAATTTGCGAAGTACAAACAGCAGCAGCAATGTATTCAGCCTCAGCAGTTGATATAGCCACACAAGTTTGCTTCTTCGATTGCCAACTTACCTACTTCCCATCCAATAGTTGACATCCACCACTCGTATTTTTCCTATCCAAAGTACATCCTCCTAGATCAGAATCTGAAAAAGCTTGAATGAAAATCCCGTTTTGAAGGATACCAAAGTCCTAACGAAACTGTTCCCTTAAGATAGCGAAAAATATTTTTCACTGCAGTCAAATGAGGTTCTCTGGGATTAGCTTGATATCTAGCACAGTTACATATCGAAAACATAATATCAGGTCTACTTGCAGTTAAGTACAATAAGGATCCTATCATGCTTCGATAAAGAGTTAAATCCACAGAAGGAGTATCTAATGAAGGAGTTAGTCTTGTTCCCACTGCCATTGGTACTCGCAACTTTGTGTTGTTGGTCATTCCAAACTTTTCAAGCAAGTTCTTTGTGTATTTTTCTTGATTGATTAAAATTCCATCCTTGTTCTGTTTTATATTCAAACCAAAAAAATTATTGATTTTTCCCATCATACTCATTTCAAATTGACTTTTCATTAGATTTTCAAATTCAAGTGACAATGCTGGGTCAGTTGAGCCAAAATAATATCATCAACATAAATTTGAACAAGCATAAGATGATTCCCAACTTTCTTGCGAAATAATGTGGGGTCAACTGATCCTTGTTTAAATTTAGATTGTTTCAAGAAATTTGTAAGTGTTGCATACCATGATCTTGGTGCTTCTTTTAACCCATAAACTGCTTTGTCAAGAATGTAAACATAATCAAGATGTACCTCATTTATAAACCCAGGTGGTTGTTCAACATACACTGTTTCTTCAAGTTCTCCATTTAAGAATGCACATTTAACATCCATTTGAAAAATGTAAAAGTCTTTGTGAGCTGCATAAGCTAAAAATATGCGAACTGCTATCACACCCCTCTAAAGCGGAAACGCAAGATATGACAGCGATAATGGTTTCATTGCAAAAGATAAAGATACATCACCATAGCAGTATTTAAAAGTTTACAACCCATAGCTTAAAAGAAACAAAGTACAAGTTTTTCCAAAACAACATTGATCATAATATAACTTCATAATAGCTTCAACACGATGCAGCATGCTCTATGATGATGAATCTCTACATCCACTTACTAATTATTTCCTGAAAAAGCATGTAAAACGAGCATCAACTATGAAAATAGTTGGTGAGTTCACAAGTTTATAAAATCGAGCGTACAATAATGCTTTTCGTAAATACAAGTACATTGCTTCAATGATAAACAAGTTGATTGCTATTAATGAATACAAGTTTATTACTATAACGAGAAACGAGTTTTTCTATGTGTATGAGCGAACAATGAGTCTCAACCAAACCTATGACTGAAGCCCTATCCAGATCTATGCTTATCGTTCCATAGATGAATATGCTATCATGCACTCCATCGATTCGGGCGAGTGAAGAGTTGTCAATTCCTAATAGCGCTATCCATAATGACCATTGGCTAAAAGAGTTAATGGTTAGAGATAAGGGAAGGGCCTTAGTACGATAAGTTCTCATGTTCCGTGTTGAATAAACATACATAAAGAAACATAGCAATACAATAGCAATCGTGTTTGATATAAATCAATTTAAATACAACGTGCAAATAATAGTTTTTCTGGACATGCTTTTCCACCCCAAAACATAAAAACCGAAAATAGGGGAGTGCATGAATAATCACGATGTTTCGTGTAGGCACAAGCGGTACTTCGGGATGCACCAACGTCTTACTACCGGGATCCTACGACATCAAACACACACACTAGTGAGTTTCCATGTCGAAATCTAATGCTAATATACTAAACTCTACATATAGGGAAATGCCAATTTATGTTTTAGTATTGGATTTTATATCAATTGGTTACAATTTTGCTGAAATATTGAAAATTTTCAAGTCGTGTGATTAATTACAACCTTGGAAGGTTAATTTTCCAAATTTTAAGTTTCTATAACAACATAAATTCACGAAAAATGGAATTCGAGGGATAAAAATTCTCAAACTTTTTATTTAATTGTTATTACACAATCCTAAGCTGGGAAAAATATAAAAGATATTTTTCAGTGGGTATTTCTATTTTTCCTTGTTTTATTCCTTTAAATAGTCATAAATTAAAGAAATAATATTAAACAGTTAAAATAAATCACCATAAATTTTTGTAACATCATTTACAGTAGGAATAACCTGGGAAAAATATCAAAAGTGGTTTTCATAATGTATAAACTGGTTTTTGGTATTTATGTGTATTTAAGTGTATTTTAGTGCAATTAACTTTAGAAAATAAGAGATAAATAGTTTACAGTAGAGAAAAATCCTCAAAATTTTTATGTAACCTCCTACTGTACAATCTGGTATCCTGGTAATTTTTCATGAATTTTGGATAATCAGAACTATTTTTACCATTTTTAGACCATTATAATTACCAAAAATTGGGAAAAATAGTTAGACATGATGAAAAATCTTGAAATTATTTTCTGGAGTCACCATTCACAGGTAGGGTATGCGAAAATTATTAGATATAATTTTCACATTCACTAAAGTGGTTTTGTGATTTATTATGCCCTAAACAAAAGAAAATAGGAAATCATATTAAACAGTAATAAAAATTGATTAAATTTGGTGAGGGGTCATTAAACACGATATGGATCATCCATGAATTTATTCAGGATTTATTGACCTCTGGAAGTATTTTATGTGATTTATGCCCTTGGTTTTCGCAATAATTTTAATAAATCAAGGGAATAATAAAAGCTCTTGAAATTTTCCAGATTATCTTATGCATGTGAAGGCTTTCAAAAGGAAAAATGATAAAAATGTATTCAGAAGAGAAATGAGGGTAATGAATCTAAACAAATTAAGAAGGGTTACATGCAATGATGCATGAAATGTAGATGTGGCTGAAGTTCATGAATTTGTGTAGCCCATTCAGTGAGGTTTTAAGCCATGAAATTTCAGCCATCATTCACTAGATATGTTAAGTTTCTAAGGTATTTTTCCTCATATTTATGGTTGGGTTTAAGGCCATTGATCATGCAAGACAAAAATAGTGATCACAGAAAAAGAGCTGTATGCGCAACCATTTTGTAAAAATAGCCAAAAATCGGATACTTAATATTTTACAGTGAGACCAGCTGGGTTTGAAAGTTAACTCGTGGAACTATCCAATAAAAAACGAATATCATGATTGGGTTAAGAAATGAACGAGTTATGGCCGTTCAAAGTCGAACAAAGTAATCTGGCAGATTGCATGTTTGTTTTTGTGCATTATTAGGGTATTTTGACAAGAACATCATGCATGCCTTTGGTAAGATCCGATTTCTAACACATGCATGGAGTGAATGAGCATACAAGATGTACTAGAAATGGTTTAAATGATTTTGGTCATGCAAGCACACAAAATAAATGCAGAAGAAGATGAAACATTCGGTTTTGATGTCACATGATCATATGTGCATCTTTTCACTCCTTGCATGGGTTTGATCCCGGATTTTCACCATATCAAACACATGTATTGTTTTATGGTGAGAATCTACAAAACACTAGGGAAGAATAAAGATTTCTAGCCATGGAAAGGCATAGAATCCGAAAAGTAGAGAAAACTATGAAGAAGAAGAAGTTTAACCATGAAACTATGGGAGAAGATGTTGTTGTTTACCTTGGTTTTGAGCTTGAGAGAAGTAAGAACATTTCAAAGTCTTCAAAAACTCGAAATTTTGCAGAGGAATGAGAGGATTTCGTTATTTTAAAGAGAGAGAGGAAGACACTAGAGAGTGAAGTGTGAGAGAGTGAAGAAAGAAGAGGTAGAGTGAGGGAATGAGTTTAATCATTGAGTTTTGGGGAAAAGAGAGTGCATGGGGAGATGAGATGGCCGGATTTTTGAGTGGGTTAGGCCTCCTCTCTACTAATTCAAATTTTATAAAATTATCTCCTTTATTTTTTATAAAAACACTTACTTTTATAAAAATGCTTAATAAGCAAATTTGATTTATTTAAAAGTCTTGTTTTCAACAAATAAATTATGATTAATACTTGATAATTTAATTTCTATTTCATTGATTATAATTCATAATTTGATTAATAAAAATTTGATATTAGGAAGTTTATAGTCAAATTTTATAAAGTTTTAAGATTTATAATTTATAAGTTTGGATTTTTGGCTCTTTAGGGTTTTTGGAATATTGTTTGATGTTCATCAACATGTTGAAGTATAATTTGAATGTTTTCATTTATTTTTAGGGTTTTATACCCTATTTAAATTATAACAAAGCTTGAAGCTTTATTCTAATTATAGTATTGGCATTTCCTATTTAACATCCCCCTCTGGCACGTATCACAATATTGTCCGCTTTGGGCCACTCGGCACGAGGACTTCCCAGGGGGTCACCCATCCCGGTACTACTCCCGCCCGAGCATGCTTAACTGCAGAGTTCTTATGGGATCTGCTGCCCTCACGACTTTAAAACGCGTTGTGACAAGGAAGGTATCCACACCCCTTACAAGGAATGCTTAGTTCTCCTTCCCAGCCGATGTGGGATCAGATCTAACTCACTTTCATCCCCATTATACGGTTCGACATCCCTGTCGAACACATCGACCCGTGCCCTAGCTATGATACCATTTTTTAACATCCCCCTCTGGCACGTATCACAATATTGTCCGCTTTGGGCCACTCGGCACGAGGACTTCCCAGGGGGTCACCCATCCCGGTACTACTCCCGCCCGAGCACGCTTAACTGCAGAGTTCTTATGGGATCTGCTGCCCTCACGGCTTTAAAACGCGTTGTGACAAGGAAGGTGTCCACACCCCTTACAAGGAATGCTTAGTTCTCCTTCCCAGCCGATGTGGGATCAGATTTAACTCACTTTCACCCCCATTATAGGGTTCGACGTCCCTGTCGAACACATCGACCCGTGCCCTAGCTTTGATACCATTTTTAACATCCCCCTCTGGCACGTATCACAATATTGTCCGCTTTGGGCCACTCGGCACAAGGATTTCCCAAGGGGTCGCCCATCCCGGTACTACTCCCGCCCGAGCACGCTTAACTGCAATAATGTAGTAAGGCTTATATTGTAATGTTTATACTTTTGATCTGTACGAACATGAGGGTGGGAGAGGTGGTATTTATAGGGTGAAATGTGGCTGAACTTGGTGCCACATGTCACCATCTGGTGGCAAGCCTTGGGGAGAAAGCAATGGCCAAGATTGTGCCACATCACCCATTTTCGCACAACACACTTCCGACTTCTAAAATCCGTAACTTTCACATACGACCTCCGTTTTTGACGTTCTTTATATCCACACGTAGGTAATAATAAGATCTACAACTTTCATTTTGACACCGTCAGCTAATTCTCGACCGATCTTAAATTTAACAGTACAAGGAGATTATACTGTTAAACGTCTGCGTAAAATTAATAACATCTACATACGGACTCTGTTTTTGTCTGTCTTTTTACCGTTGATTTCCTATTAATGAGATCTTCAACTCTCATTTACGTTGCGTAAGCCAAAAACCGCTCAAACTAAAATTCGAGTTTCAAGCCGTGCACTGCTAAGCCGAATCTTAGAAAAATCATAACTTCTTCATACGAAGTCAGATTTGAGCGTTCTTTTTATCGATGTTCTTAGTTTAACATATTCTATGACTTTTGTTTAGATTGCTAAGGCTAAAAAGTCTTCTATCGTAAATTCACTATTTACGTCTCCCGGTGTCGTACCGGTTTTGCCGTAAAACTTCGGCGGGCCATAACTTCTTCGTTATAGCTCGGATTTCGGCATTCTTTATATGTACGGAAACCTTGAGACATATTCTACAACTTTATGTAGAGATATCGGGATTATCTCACATTTTAATTTTGACGCTCATTTTTATTCTTTATTAATTATACGTTTATAATTAAATAATAAACACATAAACACACATAATTCACATAATACTCAAATATTTCATAATTATTACTTCAAAAAGAGTTACAATAGTTGACCTAGACTATTACATTGACAAAAATTCTTAGCCCTGAAAACCCGGGCGTTACAATTCTCACCCCCTTAGGATGATTCCGTCCCGGAATCATGCATCAGCAAACAGATGTGGATAGCGACTCATCATGTCATCCTCTGTTTCCCAAGTGAGATTCGGCCCATTCGAATGTTTCCATCGGACTAGCACCAAGTCGACCATCTTGCGTCGTAACTTCTTAGTCTTACGGTCAATAATTGCCTCAGGCTCTTCGATCAGCCTTTTATTCTCATCCATCCTTAATTCCGAGATTGGAATTATGTCGGGAACATCTCCCATGAATTTCCTCAAATAAAACACATGGAAGGTGTTATGAATACCATTGAGTTCTTCGGGCAATTCCAGCTTGTAAGCTTGGTTCCCAATCCTCTGAAGAACTTTGAATGGTCCAATAAACCTTGGACTCAACTTTCCTCGTTTCCCAAATCGTATAAGTCCCTTCCACAGTGAGACTTTAAGTAAAACGGAATCCCCAACTTCGAAGGTTATCGGTCATCTTTTCTTGTCGGCATAGCTCTTCTGACGATCCTGAGCTGCTAATATTCTTTCCCTAATCACCTTCAATTTCTCAGTAGTCTCATGGACTATCTCGGGGCCCATAAACTGCTTCTCTTTGGGTTCAAGCCAACAAGACGGCGTACGACACTTCTGCCCATACAAGGCTTGATAAGGAGCGATCTTGATGCTCGAGTGAAAACTATTGTTGTACGAAAATTCTACCAGAGGTAAGTGCTCGTCCCAATTCCCTTGGAATTCGAGGGTACATGCTCTCAGCATATCTTCCAACGTCTGAATCGTTCTTTCACTCTGACCATCAGTTTGCGGATGGTAAGCAGTACTCAAACACAACTTTGTACCTAACTCCTCTTGTAGACTCCTCCAAAACCTCGATGTGAAACGACTATCACGATCTGACACAATAGTAAGAGGGACACCGTGAAGTCTTACAATTTCCTTCACGTAAGCATTTGCGAGCTTATCCATAGACCACTTCTCGTTGGCTACTATGAAGTGTGCACTCTTGGTGAAACGATCCACGACTACCCAAATCATGTCGAGACCATTCTTCGTTCTGGGCAGTTTAGTCACAAAATCCATGGTGATGTCTTCCCATTTTCCCATGGGTACAGGTAAGGGCTCTAAACTCCCATACGGTTTTTGATGTTGTGCCTTAACCCTCGCACATGTTACGCACTCAGCCACATACTTCGCAACATCGAGCTTCATCGTCGGCCACCAGTAGTAGGGTTTTAGGTCCCTATACATTTTAGTGCTACCGGGATGAATCGAGTACATGGTCTTGTGTGCTTCTTCCATTAGAAGATCTCTTATTCCTCCCGTCTTAGGTACCCAAATTCGATCATGGAATACATTCAATCCTCGACTGTTCGTACCGAACACTAACGTTTTTCCCAAACGTTCTTACTTTCGGTCATTCTTTTCTAAGGCTTCTTCTTGAGCTTTACTGATACTTTCCACAATCATCGAGACGACTTCAATTCTTAACGCTCTTGGCCTTTTTCTTTCAAGATTGACTTTCCGACTGAGAGCATCAGCAACAATATTTGCTTTACCTGGGTGGTAAAGTATCTCACAATCGTAGTCCTTGAGAAGTTCTAGCCAGCGTCGTTGCCTCATGTTCAACTCCTTCTGATTAAAGAGATATTGGAGGCTCTTATGATCAGTGAAGAGCTTGCACTTCGTGCCGTAGAGGTAATGCCTCCATATCTTTAAGGAAAATACTACTGCTGCCAACTCCAGATCATGAGTGGGGTAGTTCTTTTCGTGCTCTTTCAATTGTCGAGATGCGTATGCTATCACCTTTTCTCTTTGGGTCAGAACACAACCCAACCCGACTCCAGATGCATCACTATAAACTGCGAAATCTTCGACTCCATCGGGTAGAGAAAGTATCGCTGCTTCACATAACTTCTTTTTTAGCTTCTCGAACGCCTCATCGTGTTTCTCACTCCATGTATACATAGCTCCTTTATGGGTCAAAGCTATTAATGGAGCAGCTATCGAAGAAAAGCCTTGGATAAATCGTTGGTAATATCCGGCTAATCCTAGAAAGCTTCGAATCTCCGTGGGACTCTTCGGACGTTCCCACTTCATTACAGCCTCGATCTTGGCGGGGTCAACCATTATTCCCTCCTGGTTAACAACATGACCCAAGAATTGGACTTCCCGTATCCAAAAGTCGCATTTGGAGAACTTTGCAAAAATCTTCTCCTTCTTTAACACCTCCAACACTTCTCGTAGATGCTTGCCATGCTCCTCCTGGCTTTTCGAGTAAATGAGAATGTCGTCGATGAACACTATAACAGATTTATCGAGGAATGGTTTACAAACCCTATTCATCAAATCCATGAATGCTGCGGGAGCATTGGTTAGTCCGAATGACATAACCAAGAACTCGTAGTGTCCATCTCTTGTTCTGAATGCAGTCTTCTCAATATCATGCTCTCTCACCTTCAACTGATGATATCCTGACCTAAGATCGATCTTTGAGAAGTAGCTCGAACCTTGCAGCTGATCGAATAGATCATCAATCCTCGGCAATGGATACTTGTTCTTCATCGTTGCCTTATTCAACTCTCGGTAGTCTATGCACATCCTCATGCTTCCATCCTTCTTCTTCACGAATAACACCGGAGCTCCCCAGGGTGATGAACTAGGTCGAATGAAACCGCTGTGCAACAGCTCCTGAAGTTGCGTCATGAGCTCCTTCATCTCCGTCGGTGCTAATCGGTAAGGTGACTTTGCTATCGGTGTTGTTCCTGGTAATAAGTCTATACGAAATTCTACTTGCCTATCAGGTGGTAATCCGGGAAGATCTTCGGGAAAGACTTCCGGATAATCGCACACAACCGGTATATTCTGCACCTCTTTATTTTCTTTCTTAGGATCGATTACGAATGCCAAGTACGATGCGCATCCCTTGGACAAACATTTCTTGGCTTTCATCAAGGAGATGATTCCAGAACTCACTCTGTGTTTGCCCCGTACACCATAAATGATTCCTTTCCGGGTGGGTTTATCCTAACTATCTTCTTTCGGCATAATATCTCGGCATCGTTGGCACTAAGCCAATCCATACCCAAAACGATGTCGAAACCGTTTAACTCTATGGGTAATAGTTCCTCCTGGAATTCGTTTCCATTTAGGTCAATGACGATGTTCCTAACGATGTTCCTAATACGATGATTGTGAGGTGTGAGCACTAGCTTATTTTAGGAATAATGACTAAATTGCTTTTATGTGCTAAATGCTTTGCGCATGATATGATTTGTTCGGATCTATGGTCTGTTGCCGATCGGATCTGGAAACCTTATGTGTTTAGGATTCTAAGCGTTTAAATACGATATTAGAACTAGCATATAAATGTTTCGGGGTGATAAGGACGATTTAAGACGTCAATCCTAAATTAAGATCTAGATTCACCTTATTCGGTGTAGAGATCAAGATAGCAAGAACCCGTAGCGGAAACGTAAATGCGAATGGGAACCGAAACCAACCCACAGTGGTTCAGCAAATACCTATTGTTGAAGAAGTTGCGCCTGAGCCAGTCACCATGGCTGGAGTTCAAGCCATGATTCGGGCTATGTTAGCTGAACAAAGGGAAGAAATGAGACAAATGTTGAACAGGGACGAACCTACCGTACATGTTGAACCGACGGAGCCAGTTCCCGAGCAATCTGAGGAAGGGAACTATAGCCGCCAAATGAGTCAATAGGGACTCAAGGTGAGCAAAGGGATTGCGCAGAAGGGAGAAACAACAAGGATGGGCGGATGTACAAGAATTTCTTGGGTGCGAAACCACCAAGTCTCTCAGGAAGCCCGAAGTCGGTTGAGATTATGGATTGGATCTCTGAGATGGAGATGGTGTTTGAGAGCTGTAGCTGTAACGAGAAACAGAAGACTGTCTTCGCAGTAACACAGCTGAAAACTGGATTCTTGATCTGGTGGAAGCTATTGGCAGATACGATGCCACGAGGAGAAGCCTTAAGGATGTCGTGGGAAGATTTTTTGGAACAGTTGAAAATGCAATACTGCTCGGAGATAGATCTGATAGACCTAAACAACGAGTTTCAGAACCTAAAGAAAGAAAAGATGAGTGTTGATGAGTATGCCACCGCATTCACCGAGAGGATGAAGCTATTCCCCTACTTGGTGCCTACTTAACTCTCCAAGATTGATAGGTTTGCTAACGGGCTGCCCACTGACCTTGGCCCAATGGTCAAAATGACAACTACCTTGAAAGCAGCTGTTAGGGCAGCTAAGAACGTAGAGGCCTAGATAAGAGAAAAGGGTCTAGAAAAAGATAAGGTAGGAGAGAAGCGGAAGTTTGAAGGATCTTCGAGGCCGAACAAGGAAAGCAAATTCTCAAAGCTTGGAGGAGCAAATGGAGGTGAAGCAAGATGGTGTGATAGATGCAAGAAGAAGCATGGTGGAAAGTGCAACGAAGAAGTGACTTGTTACAAGTGTGGGAGGACTGGTCACTATTCCAAAGACTGCACGCATAATGACAAAGTATGCTATGGATGTGGAGGCAAGGGGCACATGTCCAGAGATTGCCCAAGGAAAAATAAAGCAGCAAGACCAGAAACGCCACCAAGGCCAAGGGCATGACATCCCCAAAATCACGGCCAGAAAAGACCGATTTTTGTTTATGCTTTATAAAAATCAGAGTACTTCATTTTATAAAAAGGTTGCGGAATTCGTTCCCAGAAAAACATGGTAAATACGTTATTAAAACATTTTCGAAGAAACGTATTTATTTCATTTTAAAATGTTTGGGATGTCATCGTTAATACCGAAACATAAGCATAAACAGAACTTACAATGATTTACACTAGTGATCTACATCTCTTTTAAATCTCTCAGTGTAATGTCACTTCACTTCGTCACCTGTGATATACATAAACTGAGTGGGTCAGGTTGGGAAACCTGGTGAGTACATAGGGTTTTCAACCCACAATAATATAATTACTATGTTCAATCAAACAATCAACCCAATTACCCATCCCCATTATCTTCTTTACTCTTTAAGGATTTAACCTAAGAGTCATCTATCCTGCATTCGTTTATTCCGAAGTCCCTTACCTCCAAGGTTATAGGACTGACACTAAATCCATAGCTGCCAATGTTCGTTCATAAAGCACTAATTCCATAGCTGCTATGGTCTATTCATCAGGTACTAAATCCATAGCTACTAGTCTTTATCTAATAGGTACTAAGTCCATAGCTACCAATGTTCAACAGGTACTAAGTCCATAGCTACCAATTCCCAACAGGTACTAAATCCATAGCTACCAACGTTTAACAGGTACTAAGTCCATAGCTACCGGTGTTTGTCCCATAGGCACTAAGTTTATAGCTGCCAATGTATCATCTTCTATCTCTCATCATTCATCTACCCATCTCATACCCAACATATTCGTATATATAAAATACGTATACAGCTTAAATTCTTTAAAACATGTATAAAACGTTCATCCAGCATAGACAGCAAGTATTCAGATAATATGCACACATAGCACGTAGTTTATATAAAATACTTCATATCTATGTGTAAGATTAAAGGGACTATGCACTCACCTGAGAAGGTGGTGACTCGGTACTCGGACAGCGCTTCGAAACCTAATATTATCACCACTAGATTTTAGTCTAATATTACCGTCACTAATTATTAGTCTTATTATTATTATTATATAAGCGTTTAAACAATACTTTCCAACTACTATGTACAGACAGGGGCCAGACATAAAACACCGGAGGGCAGGACCATTTTGGCGTATAGCACTTCTGAAATCCAACAACCCTATGCGGCCCTTTAAACCAGATTCCCCGTACCGCGAGTAGTTAAAAGATATTATAACGACACTTATATAAGTCATAATAATAGCTCAAATATTTATTATAAATTTATAATAACAATACTAATTTTAAATATAAACTATATTTAAAATAGGGTAAGCATAACTTACTTTCAAGGGGATTTTAGCTAGGAGTCGGGCTCTGCAGGGGCAGAACTTCGTCGCTGAATCTTTCTAAGAAAGATTCGTGCAACGCTTCAGCGCTCACCTTACTATACTAAAACTACAGAAAGAGAAGTCGAATCACGAGGGACCGAAATGCTCGGGGGATAAGGAGAGAAAGACTCTTGAATCAAGAGAATGGTGCAAGAAATATGAGAGCCCAAGGCTCTTATTTATAGTAATTGAATTTTCAAAAACTACCCTCCATAATTACTTAATGACCTTTTAGTTATATAAACAACTAAACACCCCTCTATAATACTATTTTAAATGGATTTAATGATATTTGTACTAAACTAATGTCGAAAGAACTCAACATTAGTCTTATAATGACCGCATCGTCGATACCTTTCTAATGATATATACATATGTATATATATGTGTACGTATACATGATTTATACTTTATTTTAATACGTAAATATGCTATTATAATTTGTAACTCGTTCATATGAACTCCATTTTGACGTTCTTTATATCCACGCGTAGGTGGAGACGTACTCTACAACTTTCGTTTAGACTCCGTCGGCTAATTTTGACTTTATTTTTAAAGTTATATTTTTAACAGGCCGGGACAGGATTGGTCCGTTAAAATCTCATAACTTCTTTATCCGGTGTCCATTTTCATCTGTCTTTTTATCGTTCCGCTAATAATAACGAGATCTTCGATTCTTGTTTAGGTTGTGTCGGCTAAAAACCAATCGATCTAAAATTCGAATTTCGGGTTGTACACCGCTAATCCGAAACTTCGAAAAATCATAACTTCTTCATACGAAGTCAGATTTGGGCGATCTTTTTATTGATGTTCTTAGTTTAACATATTCTACGACTTTCGTTTAGAGCGCTAAGGCTAAATCTCTCTCTCTCTCTCTCTCTCTCTATCATAAGTTTACTATTTATGCTTCCCGGCACCGTGCCGGTTCCGACGCGAAACTTCGACGGGTCATAACTTCTTCGTTATAACTCGGATTTCGGCGTTCTTTATATGTACGGAAACCTTGTGACATATTCTACAACTTGGTTAAGATTATTTATTATAAATAATCTTTTTGTCGAAAAGTTGTTTTTGACCCCTATTGCCTTTAAATTGACTAGCCCGGATCTGCGGGCGTTACATCCTATTGTAGCTAAGCAACTTACTAGAATTGTAAGTGTCAAGTATATTAGTCCTAGATCTTAGTTGGATCCTAGTTTATGCAAGATTTTGACCTAATTTATACTACTAGGCCATGGCATGTTGTGCATAAATGGTTTTTATAAAGATGCATGAGTCCGAGAATGACCTGAATTGACAGTTGTCACAGTATCCCCCACTTAAAAAGAATTTCATCCCGAAATTCATTCTATGTCATCGCAAGGGAAAAGTGGTGGATACTTTTCCTTCATGAAGTCCTCGCGCTCCCAGGTGTATTCCGGCCCGCGTTTTGAGTTCCATCGAACTTTCACAATCGGGATCTTACTCCGCTTAAGTTGTTTTACCTCCCTGTCAAGGATTTCTATCGATTCCTCAACGAAGTTCAGCTTATCATTGATCTTAATTTCCTCCAGGGGTACTATCAATGCTTTATCGGCTAGACATTTCTTAAGGTTGGAGACGTGGAATGTGTCGTGAATGGCGCTTAACTCTTGGGGCCATTGAAGTTTATACGCTACCGAACCAATCCTTTCAATAACTTCAAAGGGTCCAACATATCTCAGGCTTAGTTTTCCTTTCTTACCAAAACGTACAAGCCCTTTCCAAGGCGACACTTTTAAAAGTACCTTGTCTCCTACTTGGAATTCTAATGGTTTACGACGATTATCCGCAGAACTTTTCTGAAGATCTCTAGCAGCTTTAAGCCTATCCTTGATGATAGCAATCTTGTTAGATGAGTCTTGGATAAGTTCGAGTCTAGTCAACTTTTTGTCTCCAATTTCTGTCCAACATAAGGGCGAACGACACTTGTGTCCATACAATGCTTCATATGGAGCACATTGGATACTCGTGTGATAACTGTTATTGTAGGAAAACTCAACTAGAGGCAAATGAGTATCCTAATTTCCTTTGAACTCAATGACACACGATCGTAGCATGTCTTCCAATGTTTGAATTGTTCTCTCCGTCTGCCCATCTGTCCGAGGGTGGTAAGTTGTGCTCAAATCTATCTTGGTTCCTAGTGCCCTCTGTAGCATCCACCAAAATCGAGATGTAAAGCGACTATGTCTATCAGAAATGATAGATAGGGCTACACCATGCAGAGAAAAAATTTTGTCGATGTAGATTTGGGCCAATTTTTCCATCTTGAAATCTTCTCGAATGGGGAGAAAATGAGCAGATTTCGTCAGTCGATCCACTATGACCCAAATTGAGTCATGACCTTTAGCAGTTATAGGAAGTTTGGTAACAAAATCCATAGATATTTGCTCCCATTTCCATTGGGGAATTTCAGGTTGTTGCAACAGCCCCGATGGTTTTTGATGTTCAGCTTTGACTATTGAGCATGTCGAACACTTCCCAACATACAAGGCAATATCCTTTTTCATTCCAGGCCACCAATACTACTCTTTAAGATCCTTGTACATCGTATCCGCTACAGGGTGGATTGAGTATTTAGATCGATGAGACTCCTCTAGTACCATTTCTCTCAGGTTGTTAACCCTTGGAATCCAGACTATGTCCTTAAAATAATGAACTCCATCAGGTTTGGTTTCAAATCTCTCTTCCAAACCATGTAAGGTCTCGCCTGGAATATTTTCCTTGATTAACGCTTTCTCCTGGGCATCAATGATTTGAGATTTCAAGCTTGTCTAAATCACCATTCCCAAAGCTCTCACACGGGAAGGTTTCACTCTTTCTTTCCTACTAAGAGCGTCGGCTACTACGTTAGCCTTTCCTGGGTGATATCGTATCTCACAATCATAATCACTAAACAACTCTACCCATCTTCTCTGCCGCATGTTTAACATTTTCTGATCTAGGAGATGCTAAAGGCTTTTCTGATCGGTATAAATGGTGCACTTGGTTCCGTACAAATAATGCCTCCATATCTTAAGGGCGAAACCTATTGCTCCAAGTTCTAGATCATGGGTGGTATAATTCTTCTCAAGCGGTTTGAGTTGTCTGGAAGTATACGCAATGACTTTATCTTTTTGCATTAACACACATCCTAATCCTTGATGAGACGCATCACAATACACCACAAAGTTCTCTGATCCTTCTGGTAAAGCCAGAATTGGTGCATTGCACAGCTTGTTTTTCAGGATTTGAAACGCCTCTTCGTGTTTCTCTTCCTAGAGAAAGTTTCTATCCTTTTGCGTCAAAGATGTTAATGGTTGAGCAATCCTAGAGAAATTCTCAACGAAGTGACTGTAGTACCCAGCTAATCCTAGGAACTATCGTATTTCTGTTGGGGTTTTGGGGGCCTCCCATTTCTTGATTGCCTCGATCTTAGCTGGATCTACATGAATTCCTCTTTCGCCGATCACATGACCAAGAAAATGTACTTCCCGAATCCAAAATTCACACTTAGTGAACTTGGCATACAATTTCTGCTCCTTCAACAGCTCCAACACTAGCTTCAGATGTCTATTGTGATCTTCTTTGGTCCGCGGGTAAACAAGTATGTCATCGATAAATACAATTACAAACTTGTCTAGGTATGGTCTACAGACCCTATTCATCAAATCCATGAATACAGCGGGTGCGTTCGTTAGTCCAAATGGCATGACTAAGAACTCATAATGTCCATAACGGGTTCTAAATTCTGTTTTGTGAATGTCCTCTTCGTGAATTCTTAGCTGATGATACCCTGACCGAAGGTTGATTTTTGAGAAGTAGGAAGCGCCCTGCAACTGATCGAACAAGTCATCTATTCTAGGGAGGGGATATCAATTCTTGATTGTCAACTTGTTCAGTTCTCTATAATCAATGCACATTCGGATCACCATCTTTCATTTTGACAAATAACACTGGGGCTCCCCACGATGATGAACTTGGTCGAATAAACCCTTTGTGTAGAAGTTCTTGAAGTTGTCCGGATAGTTCTTGCATCTCGGATGGTGCAAGGCGATATGGTGCTTTTGCTACCGGTGCCGCTCCGAGAATTAAGTGTATCCGAAATTCGACCTGTCTATAAGGGGGTAGACCGGGCAATTCCTTCGGAAATACTTCGGGATAGTTTTGAACCACCGGAATCTCCTTGAGTTGCTTAACTTCAGGTTCTCTCTCTAGCACGTGAGCCATGAATGCAATACAATTCTTCTTCAAGTATTTGTGAATCTTCATGCTTGATACTATGTTTAAACTTCTTCCTGGCTTCTCACCGTGTATGATAAGGGTTTCTCCATTAGGGAGAGGCACTCTAATGACTTTCTTGTAACAACCAATGTTCGCTCTATTTTTGGATAACCAATCCATTCCCACTATCACATCAAAACTACCTAGATCTATGGGAATTAGGTCAATGCTAAAGAGTTTGTCAGCTAAATTCATAGTACAACCAGGAATTATATCACTAGCCCTAATTTCATACCCATCAGCAAGTTCAATAGCATAACCATTCCTCATCTTTACCGATTTCAAGCCAATTAACGGTCTAAATGCTAAAGAAACAAAACTCCAATCTTCTCCTGCATCGAATATTAATGATGCAAAATGGTTGTTCAGGAGAAACGTACCTGTTATCACTTCAGGGTTCTGACGAGCTTCTTCTGCACCAATCACAAAGACTACACCTCTTGGCCGTCCAACTTGATTTCCTTAGAAGTTTTGCCTGGCTTGGCCTTGTCCATTGTTACCAGGTCCATTGTTCAGTTTGGGGCATGCTCTACGGAGATGATCAGTATTCCCACACTCGTAACATGCCCTTTTTCCCTCCTTATTCACCTTACAATACTTCGAGTAATGGCCTGTTTGCTTACAGTTTTGGCACACTGGGCAAGCTCCCTTGTGATGGAAGTTACAGTTATTGCACTTCGAAAGTGGTCCCGAGTACTGCTTTCGCTCCCGCACTTCCTGTTCTTGAGTTTTCACTGGTTCTTGCTCCTGGGCTCTTATCATTAAGTTTCTTGAGACTTTTTGCTTCCTCCCTGACTTGCCTCCCTGCTTCTTCTCTCCCTGATCGGCTGGCTTCCTCTTGCTACTATAGCTTTCCTTTGTCGATGCTCCCATCCTTATCACATCATTGGTTAGTCGCTTTGCTAAACTTACTGCACTTTGAATGGTAGTTGGGTTTGCTGAGGTAACCATTCCCCAAATCTCTGGTGCCAGGCCCCAGATGTAATGATCTATCCGTTTCTCCTCAGGAGTAACCATGTGAGGTACCAGTTTTGCTAGTTCATGAAATCGGACTGTGTACTTCTCTATTTGTGTTCCAACCATAGAATGGTTCCAGAATTCAGATTCAAGTTTCTGAAGTTCATCCTTGGGACAATACTACTCTATCAGTAGCTTCTTTATCTCTTTCCAAGTCAACTGATACGCCGTTGTATGGCCTCGGGTTTGCACTAGAGTATTCCACCAGGTTAATGCCCTATCATGGAGTAGGAAAGATGCATACTCAACTTTGTTGCGCTCGAGGCATTTGCTAATGTGAAGGACTGACTCCATGCTGTCAATCCATTTCAGCAACCCGACCTCACCTTCCTTTCCATCGAACTCCTTAGGTTTACAGGCCATAAAGGACTTGTAGTTGCATTCTCTTTCATCGTTTCCCCGGTTTCCTCCACTACTTCCTTGGTTAGCATTAAGTCCTGTAGTTACTTGAGTAACAATGTTTGGGATTGCTTCCATGAGCTGTTGTGCTACAACTTGAGCAACATTGGGTGTTTCGATCTGTGGGCGCCCGCGACTAGGCCTTCCTGACATCGTCTATTACACTGGAGAAGAAATACGTATAAATACATAAAATAATGTATAATATGTAGTTCACTACTATTTTGAAAACGTAAGTGTTGTCAAATCATTGGTTTGCATTAATACTAGGCATATAGATTTTTGAAAGAAAAGAAAAGAAAAATCTCTTTTATTCAACCATTTACCAAATAAATTTTTGGGTTTGACCTCATAGTAAAAGTTTTCAAACATAAAATAAAATTCTTCATTACCATATGAGATAATCTTAAAACCAAACCAATACATCAATCCCAAAATAAAGTTTTAAATGTTTTTCCCAAAAGACACCCAATATGGGTTTTCATTTCATAACAAAATAAAATAAAATACTGAAATCAAAACCAAAAGCCAATCGCTATCCCAACAAGAAGCATCAACACCACAATCAGGAACAGCCCACCAAACACATAATATGCTGTCATCGCACGACCTGCCACTCGTCTAGCAGCACTTGCAGTCTTAGCAGTCTCCATCGAATGCTGATATAGGATTTCCATCCCTGTCATCACTTCGTTCAATACCTCCTGTTGCCCGTCTATTACAGCGAGGCTGTGGCGCAGATCTGCTGCCATCGAATACATCCTCCGGGACTCCTCCGGGGCCATACCTGGCTGCCTGACAGGTATTCCTATGACTCGTTGTGGTGGCGGTGGTCTCGGTCCTGCAACACTGGGTCCTGCTCCGCTAGGTCCTGTCGTGCCGTGTCCTGCTGTGCTGGCGGGTATCCTTCCTGGAATGGGAACACTCTTCCTCGCCGTCCTCCGAATGCAAAGTCCATAAAGCGGTGGCTGTGGAAACACCGATGTGGTGATGCCTCGCGTCGTTGACTCGGGGCGTTGTCATTGCTGATCTCCACCGAGTTCCCAGTATCTTCTATATCCTCTGATGGGTCTTCTTCTACCGAGGCAGGGGGATTACGTCTAGGGATAACAGTGACGTAGCCGGACTCATCGGCTGAGGCGATAGCGCGGGAAGATGACGATGTTGACATAGTGGACTGTGACATAGTTTCAATGAGATATGAAATAAATGACAATCAATGCCTATAATATGCAATGCTTACACACATGAAAATTAACCATTTTGAATTTTTGAAATAAAGTTTTCTCAAATATTTTTGTTGAACACATTCCCATTATAATTAGCTCAGGCTTTGTATAGATCTTTCCTTAATTAAACATAGGTGATCAGGCTATGTTTAATCGAGGTCTAATGATACAACTCCCGACCTAATTATACAAGTAAT
Source organism: Lactuca saligna (assembly GCF_052625555.1). NCBI lineage: Eukaryota > Viridiplantae > Streptophyta > Magnoliopsida > Asterales > Asteraceae > Lactuca > Lactuca saligna. The sequence continues at coordinate 158,487,118 of NC_136417.1, forward strand.
ATGTTTGATGTAAAAAGAATTTCTTTGTAAGTTTTAGTTACAGGTTGTGTTTTCTTAAAGAAAAACTGATGTTCTCTATAACTTCAGCTCTGATACCACTTCTGTCACAACCCGCTAAATCGGAAATGCAAGATATCACAGCGATAACGGTTTCAGTGCAAAAGATAAATATACATCACCATAGTAGTATTTAAAAGTTTACAACCCATAGCTTAAAAGAAACAAAGTACAAGTTTTTCCAAAACAACATTGATCAAAATATAACTTCATAATAGCTTCAACACGATGCAGCATGCTCTATGATGATTGATCTCTACATCCACTTACTAGTTATTTCTTGAAAAAGCATGTAAAACGAGCGTCAACTATGAAAATAGTTGGTGAGCTCACAAGTTTATAAAATCGAGCGTACAATAATGCTTTTCGCAAATACAAGTACATTGCTTCAATGATAAACAAGTTGATTGCTATTAATGAATACAAGTTTATTACTATAACGAGAAACGAGTTTTTCTATGTGTATGAGCGAACAATGAGTCTCAACCAAACCTATGACTGAAGCCCTATCCATATCTATGCTTATCGTTCCATAGATGAATATGCTATCATGCACTCCATCGATTCGGGCGAGTGAAGAGTTGTCAATTCCTAATAGCGCTATCCATAATGACCATTGGCTAAAAGAGTTAATGGTTAGAGATAAGGGAAGGGCCTTAGTACGATAAGTTCTCATGTTCCATGTTGCATAGACATACATAAAGAAACATAGAAATATAATAGCAATCATGTTTGATACAAATCAATTTAAATACAACATGCAAATAATAGTTTTTTTGGACATACTTTTCGACCCCAAAACATAAAAACCGAAAATAAGGGAGTGCGTGAATACTCACGATGTTTCGTGTAGGCACAAGCGGTACTTCGGGATGCACCAACGTCTTACTACCAGGATCCTACGACATCAAACACACACACTAGTGAGTTTCCATATCGAAATCTAATGCTAATATACTAAACTCTACATATAGGGAAATGCCAATTTATGTTTTAGTATTGGATTTTATATCAATTGGTTACACTTTTGCTGAAATATTGAAATTTTTCAAGTCGTGCAATTATTTACAACATTGGAAGGTTAATTTTCCAAATTTTAAGTCTCTATAACAACATCAATTCACGAAAAATAGCATTCGAGGGATAAAAATTCTTAAACTTTTTATTTAACTGTTATTACACAATACTAAGCTGGGAAAAATATAAAAGATATTTTCCAGTGGGTATTTTTATTTTTCCTTGTTTTATTCCTTCAAATAGTCATAAATTAAAGAAATAATATTAAACAGTTAAAATAAATCACGATAAATTTTTGTAACATCATTTACGATATGAATAACCTGGGAAAAATATTAAAAGTTGTTTTCATAATGTATATAAACTGGTTTTGGGTATTTATGTGTATTTAAGTGTATTTTAGTGCAATTAACTTTAGAAAATAAGAGAAAAATAGTTTACAGTAGAGAAAAATCCTCAAAATTTGTATGTAACCTCCTACTGTACAATCTGATATCCTGGTAATTTTTCATTAATTTTGGATAATCAGAACTATTTTTCCCATTTTTAGACCATTATAACTACCAAAAATTGTGAAAAATAGTTAAACATGATGAAAAATCTTGAAATTATTTTCTAGAGTCACCATTCATAGGTAGGGTATGCGAAAAATTTTAGATACAATTTTCACATTCACTAAAGTGGTTTTGTGATTTATTATGCCCTAAACAAAAGAAAATAGGAAATCGTAATAAACAGTAATAAAAATTGATGAAATCTAGTGAGGGGTCATGATTCACCATAAGGATCATCCATGAATTTATTCAAGATTTATTGACCTCTGGAAATATTTTATGTGATTTATGCCCTTGGTTTTAGCAATAATTTTAATAAATCAAGGGAATAATAATAGCTCTTGAAATTTGCTAGATTATCTCATGCATGTGAGGGCTTTCAAAAGGAAAAATGTTAAAAATTTATTCAGAAGAGAAATGAGGGTAATGAATCTAAACAAATTAAGAAGGGTTACATGCAATGATGCATGAAATGTAGATGTGGTAGAAGTTCATGAATTTGTGTAGCCCATTCAGTGAGGGTTTAAGCCATGAAATTTCAGCCATCATTCACTAGATATGTTAACGTTCTAAGGTATTTTTCCTCAAAAATAGTGATGACAGAAAAAGAGCTGTATGCGCAACCGTTTTGTAAAAATTGCCAAGAATCGGATGTTTAATATTTTATGGTGAGACCAGTTGGATTTGAAAGCTAACTCGTGGAACTATCCAATACAAAAATAATATCATGATTTGGTTAATAAATGACCGAGTTATGGCCGTTCAAAGTCGAACAAAGTAATCTGGCAGATTGCATGTTTGTTTTTGTGCATTATTAGGGTATTTTGACAAGAACATCATGCATGCCGTTGGCAAGATCCGATTTCTAACACATGCATGGAGTGAATGAGCATACAAGATGTACTAGAAATGGTTTAAATGATTTTGGTCATGCAAGCACACAAAATAAATGAAGAAGAAGATGAAACATTCGGTTTTGATGTCACATGATCATATATGCATCTTTTCACTCCTTGCATGGGTTTGATCCCGGATTTTCACCATCTCAAACAGATGCGTTGTGTTATGGTGAGAATCTACAAACCACAAGGGAAGAATAAAGATTTCTAGCCATGGAAAGGCATAGAATCCGAAAGTAGAGAAACCTATGAAGAAGAAGAAGTTTAACCATGAAACTATAGGAGAAGATGTTGTTGTTTACCTTGGTTTTGACCTTGAGAGAAGTAAGAACATTTCAAAGTCTTCAAAATCTCAAAATTTTGCAGAGGAATGAGAGGATTTTGTGAGTTTAGAGAGAGAGAGGAAGAGACTAGAGAGTGAAGTGTATGAAGAGAGTGAAGTGTGAGAGAGTGAAGAAAGAAGAGGTAGAGTGAGGGAATGAGTTTAATCATTGAGTTTTGGGGAAAACAGAGTGCATGGGGAGAGGAGATGGCCGGATTTTTGAGTGGGTTAGGCCTCCTCTCTCCTAATTCAAATTTTATAAAATTATCTCCTTTATTTTTTTATAAAAACACTTACTTTTATAAAAGTGCTTAATAAGCAAATTTGATTTATTTAAAAGTCTTGTTTTCAACAAATAAATTATGATTAATACTTGATAATTTAATTTCTATTTCATTGATTATAATTCATAATTTTATTAATAAAAATTTGATATTGGGAAGTTTATAGCCAAATTTTATAAAGTTTTTAAGCTTTATAATTTATAAGTTTGGATTTTTGGCTCTTTAGGGATTTTGGAATATTTTTTGATGTTCATCAACATGTTGAATTTTAATTAGAATGTTTTAATTTATTTTTAGGGTTTTATACCCTATTTCAATTATAACAAAGCTTGAAGCTTTAGTCTAATTATAGTATTGGCATTTCCTATTGTAGCTAAGCAACTTACTATAATTGTAAGTGTCAAGTATATTAGGCCTAGATCTTAGTTGGATCCTAGTTTATGCAAGATTTTGACCTAATTTATACTACTAGGCCATGGCATGTTGTGCATGAATGGTTTTTATAAAGATGCATGAGTCTAGAGATTGACCTGAATTGACAGTTGTCACAACTGCTTCGAGTCTTGCGACAGAAGCAAAAGTTTCTTCATAGTCTGTTCCTTCTTGTTGCGAATATCCTTTAACCACTAGTCTAGCTTTATTTTGAATAATATTGCCATCTTTGTCGGTTTTATTTTTAAAGATACATTTTAATCCGACAATTGAAACATCATAAGGTTTAGGAATTAATCTCCAAACCTTATTTCGTTCAAATTCAGCCAGTTCAGATTGCATAGCAACAACCCAATATGAGTGTTCCATAGCATCCTTTATTGTCTTTGGCTCTGTTTTTGAAATAAATACATTAAACATACACAGTTCTTGGTTCGCATTTAGTACCTCATTTTTCGCACGAATTTGAGCTCTTGTCAGCACACCATCTCGTGGATTTCCAATTACCTGTTCTTTTGGATGATTTCTTGTCCATTTCTCAAGTGGTGGATAATCTGGATTTAATTCCAATGGTGCATCTTCATATATATCTTCATTTTCAGATCCTGCAACAGAAAAATTATCATTTAGTTCATGAAACTCATCATTATCATCAAGATTAATTGTCTCTGTTTCATGATGCTCCCCCTCAACATGATGTTCATCTTGATGCTCCCCCTCAAAATGATGTTCTTGTTGATTTTGCGAATGCTCCCCCTCAACTTGATGATTCATATTTTCATTCTCCCCCTCGAAAGTTTGCTCTACCACATTAACTCCAAGCACACTTTCGCAAGTTATCGACGTTGTAGTGATGGTTGAATCATCATCATATTTTGAGGATTCTAATGTTTGATTATCAGGAACATTCGTTTCTGCATCAATTGCCCTGTCAGGAGTTCCAAAAATTAACTCATAATCAAAATCATTTATTTCATAATTATCAATTTGAGTATTTGAATCGACAAGTATTGATTTATGTTCAAATTTACTATCCGTTTGTTTAAGATAGTAGTCAAAAAAAAGTTAAGTTGAAAGTTTCTTCAACTTTTCTTGTTCGCTTGTTTAGCACCCTGTATGCTACTGAATTTTGCGAATATCCTAAGAATATGCCTTCGTCAGCTTTAGCTTGGAACTTTGTCAAATTATCTTTGAGATTCATTATGAAGCACCTACAACAAAAAACATGGAAAATTTTGACATTAGGTTTTCGATTGTTGATGATTTCATATGGAGTGATATTGAATCTGCGATGAATAAATGATCTATTCTGAGTAAAGCATGCAATTGAAACTGCTTCAGCCCAAAGATATTGAGGTAGATTCGCATATGTTAACATTGTTCTGGCTGCTTCGCATAGAGATCGATTTCTTCTTTCAACAACACCGTTTTGTTCAGGAGTATATGGTGATGAGAAATTATGCGAAATGCCTTTGCTTGTGAGAAAAGAATCAAGAATTTGATTTTTAAACTTAGAACCATTATCACTTTTAATTTTGCGAACAATCTTTTTCAGACTAAGCTCAATCTTTTTTATAAATTCAGTCATTGTCTGAGCAACTTCAGATTTTAACCTGAGAAAAAATACCCATGTGAATCGAGAAAAATCATCAACAAGCACTAAAATGTACTGCTTTTTATTGAGTGTAGCAACAGTCGACGGTCCACATAAGTCAATGTGAAGAAGTTCCAATGGTTCCACAATTTTTGAATCTATCACAATCGGATGACCTTTCCGATGTTGTTTTCCTTGTTCACAAACTGCACACAGAAAATCATTGTCAAATTTTAGTACAGGTAAACCTCGAACTAAATCTTTAGTGATAAGTTTGTTAATATTGCGAAAAGTTCAAGTGTGACAATCTTCTATGCCAAAGCCAACTGACATCATTAGATGCCTTTGATAGTAAACACACAGTAGGTTTTCCCACGATTGGTTTGATGTCCAGTGTAGACATATCACCATATCTTTTAGATTTGAGAAGTACTTCATTTGTCTTCGCATTTGAAATGATACTTCCTTCTTCATTAAAGATAACCTGGTTTCCAGTACCTACAACAAGTTGTGACACACTAATCAAGTTATGTTGAAGTCCTTCAACATAAGCAACCCTGTTAACAGTGAATTGTCCATTTGTGACTTTCCCATAGCCTTTCACTTGACACTTGTGATTATTCCCAAATTTGACTACTCCTGCATTTTCCAAGCTTCTATAATCTCGCAAGTTTTCCTTTCTTCCAGTCATATGACGAGTGCAACCACTATCAATATACGATTTCGCATCATATTGCTCGTCACATATCACCTACATTTATTGAAAAAATTTAGGAACCCAAATCTTGTTGGGTCCATCATTAGTAGAATGAAAAAAATTCTTTGAATTTAAAAACCATGTTTTCACTTTGTTTGCGATAGAATTCATTATATCATCATCATCAGATGTAGATATTGAAATATAGTCATTCAATAGTTTTGGATTTCCATTGATTGTAATCTCATCCTTCACAACATTCTCATCTTTGATAACTGGTTTCCATTTTTGAACTGAAACTTGCGAATGATGAGATGGTGAACTAGCAATGGAAGAGTTATTTACGAACTTGTCAAATGCATTCTTTATTTGTTGTTCTGAAAACTTCCCACTTTGATATTGTCTTCCTTTCCCTTCAAGCCAACGATTGATCGTACTTACATCAGATTTTCCATTTGTATATGAAACTTTAGTCGGTTTTGAGACTGAAGGATTTGGAAAATTTGGTTGTTTTGGTGAAAATTCACTTTTGATTGAGTTGAATTTTTCAAAGTTGATGAAGTATTCGTGAATTTGCCAACATTTTGAAACTTTTGATTGTTTACAAATTTTTTCGAAGTCTCAAATTTTCAATTGTTGTCATATTTGCGAACATATGGAATTTTGTCAACATAATTTATTGGTTTATGAAAACTTATTTCTTTTTGTTTATTTTTGCTTTGAAATCTTGATGATGTTGTTTTTGAAATTTGTTGTTTTTCAACTTTTGTTTTGTCATTAGACACAACTTGCCAAAAGATTGCTTTTCTTGCTTTTCTTTTTGAAACATTATTTTCTGTTGAATAATTTCCAACCATCAATTTGAATTCATGAGAATTTAATTTCACTTCAGCCTTTGGTTTTTCAACTTTTTCAAAAACTTTGTTTGCTTTTTCACCTTTAACCACCCATTTTTGTGATGATTTTTGTTTTTGAAACACATAAGGATTTTGAGTTAAATTATTTTCTTCTGTGTTTTGACTTGCAAAAAATCCTTCAGTAGTTGATCTTTGATTATCATTTTCAATCATTTTGTTGAATTTACGATGAATTTTCTCAGCATTCCCAGTAGTGACAAAAACTTGATTTGGAAAAATGGTTTTATCAAAGCATATAAATTTTGGATATACCATAATGTTGGTTTCCAAATAATGTGCACCTTTGTTATTTAAGATTTTATCAAATTCTTTTGTATTTTCAAACACTTGATCAACCACAACTCGTGGAGGTATTTCATGTGAACCTTTCACATCTTCTTTGTTTTCATCAGTGTCATCAGATTTCCAACTTTCAACTTCCACATTATCAAAATTACAATGTTGCGAAGTAGAGGGTTTTTCAGTTTCATCCTCTACTATCGAATCAACTATAATTTATTTACCTTTGATCTTAGATGTGATATTAATGATTGACAATTTAGAACAATTAACCTGTTCTTCCTCTTCGATTTCACTGATCTCACTCACATTGTCTGAATTGTCATTGACATCAGCATAATTAAGTTGAGAATCAAGAGTCGAGAATTCGGTTTTCTTTAAGATTTTCACTTGCTCACTCTTTGTCAAACTTTCATTGACAATGTTAACCAACTCATCAGCATTCAAGAATTCATCAATTTTGACAATACCATATGCATATCTATCATCAGGTATTTTGTCAAAATGAGCAATTGTGCTTTCGCAATCAAAAGAAACATCATCAACTTTTTCACGTTCATAGTCAAGAAAAGGTAAAAGTTTCCTATGTTGTTCTTTGCTAATGTCAGAAGAATGATATAAAACAGTTAATTTTGCATACATTCGTTTGACAGAATTACAGTATATGTTCCTTTGTGCTAGCAACAACCTAACATCGTTTGTAAGATTATCCCTATCACAATTTACATTTTTGATCTGTAATTCAAGTTTTTCTACTCTTCTCCTTTTTATTTCTAATTCCTTTCGTGTCTCACCTAGTTGCATATTCAAATTTTAAGCTTCAGTACTAGCAGACACAATAACATAATCAAAATAAGCCACAGTATCATCAAATTAAATGATTTCAGCATCATAAGCAGATAAAGGAATATTAAATGATTCAAGTATAGCACGTACCTTGGTAGTCATGGGTGATTTTTCCGTGGATTTGGATACAAAGTACCTCCTTGAAATATCCTCTTCGCAATCTTCATAACTTGCAAACATAGCTCCATGTGTAGGATGCCTCATTTCTTCGTCATCAGATCCTGAAGACCAGATCTGATACGTTCCACTCTTTTCATCATCAGATTCACCCTTCGCAACTAGAGACACTCCTTTTGTCTTAGCGCATAACTCTTCAATCTTTTCTTAATAGTATGATTCATCTTTAACTTTTTCCTTCTTCTCTTCTTTCTTTCGCGACATGCAGTCGGCTGCGAAGTGATTCACACCATTGCAATAGTGACAATAAATTCCTGAGTCACCATTCAGCTTCTTCACATCTTTCGCATCTTTTTGCTTCTCAATAGATTTCTCCATTTTCTTCCTCTCCTCTTCTCCAGTTTTTGTGACTCCACTCTTCGCATCACTAGCCTTTCCTTTTGTATTAAAAGGCTTTTTGAAAAATTTCTTAACTCTCTTATTTGAGTAGAATGCCACAGTTTCATCATCAGAGTTCATAAAAAATCCTTCATTATCAGAACCATCGTTTTCATTAACAACAACTTCTGATACCTTTGAAACAAGAGCCAAAGGACCTCCAATACTCTGTTTTGATTCTTCATACATTTCTGAAACTTCACTTTCATGTGTTTTCAGTTGATTGTAGAGATCATTCAAGTGAGTTGTATCAAAACTATGCTGATTCTTAATCATCATACTTACGCTTCGCCATTCCTTGCGATGTCCCATGATGAAAGTTAAATTGAGCTCCATGAGAGAGCTAGTGATACCATACCTATTGCAGCGAAACACAAGCTCATTCAGACGATCATAGTAATTTTCAAGAGTTTCAGCATCCTTTTGTCTGAATTCCTTCAGTTCAACTAGACATTGCTTCACAGAGTTGATCTTCGTCTTTTCGCTACCTTGATACTTCTCTTTTAGAGTGTTCCAGATCTCCTTGGCTGTTTTACACCTACGGATGTAATTGTAAACCACAGGAGGTAGAGCACCTCTTAGTTCCCTCATGCACCTTTTTTCATTATTCATCAAATGTTTTTGTTGTTCAGCAACTTCCGCAGATGTAGTAGATGGACCAATTGGTTGAACATTAGCAGGAGCTTGCACTGTTCCATCGATATAATTCCAAAGTTCTTCATCAATTCCATTTAAGTAGTCCTCCACTCTATCAGCCCACTGATCATAGTATTCAGGAATTAACATCGGAATTTTGGTTGAGGAACCAAGCAACTGAGAGAAAGAAGTCACAGTATTCATGTTAAAGTTCGCCATTGATGAACACATAAATTTTCTAAAAGCTTGAAAACTTGATGAATTTGAGAATTGACCAACTAAATTGATCATAAATCGCTAAGTGATTACTCGACTAAACAATTCAAAGACAGAATCAATTTAAATCTGAAGATCAAACTTGATTTTCAAAAACCAACATGCGCGGAAAATTTTGAGTAAAGTTACTACTCAAAAAGAAAATGATTCTAACATGAAATCATATTGATGCATTTTGAATCTGATGCAGCGCAAAAAAAAAAAACAACACCAAGATAACCAAGAATGAACCTGTTGATTCTAAAAGAATAGGCAGGACAATCTCGTCAAAACCACGTTGATTCTACGAATACCGTGGGATTGGCTTCAAAATCTGGGTTAACACACAAAATTTGGGAGAAAATCGAAAGTTCATAAAATTGATGATCGACCATCCAAATTACATCAAAAACAGTTAAATAAGAAGCAGAAATTAAAATAAAACCCTAAAAGTCCATGGGCCAATACAAACCAAAAAACAAAACCCAAAAATTAAAGAAAAATAACAAAATTGTTCATAACTCCATTTAGAAAGCAATTTCTGGACTAAAAAATGGGTAAGTCCCCTTTGCGGCCTTATTTAGATGTGCTCCTTGCTCCAAGATTCGATTTGACTGGTCGTAGGCCCGAAACGGAGATTCGTAGCCAATATTATGGCCATTTCCGTGAAGCCCCTTTAGTCACACGATTGTGGGCCTCTATGAACGCAAGGGCCCGATCCTCCACACTAGGGCACACATCAGAATCCTGCTCTGATAGCAATTGAAGAGAATTGTTATCGAGATTATGAAAGAAATTATGATTTGAGTGATTGAAAAGTAAGTACACGAAGAGTAAATATTAATCAGATCTGATATTGATAAAGACTGATTACAAGCATAAGCAGAAAGGATATTTGCATTCCCAAAAGTTAGCCTCTACTTCTATCCTCAGTCCCTATTTATAGGAAATCTGAGTGTACAAAAAGTATACTAAGTCTATTAGAATACGCTTCGCATAAAACTTACTTAGTAAAATAACTAAAAATGCGAAACTAAACAAACACTCATTTCGACTTTTACAATTTAACCTCTATAGATTCCCATCTGCTGCCTCCACATATTTCCTTTCTGCCGATCAGACGAAGACGGAGATGACGACCCTGTCACTCATCCATAGAAGCTTTGAGAGGCAATAACTAACAGTGACTTGATTAGAAGGGAAAGAAATTTCGATCAGAAATTGAAAGAGTGCACCGACTAATATTTTTGGAGTGAAGGAGACATCACTGCCACCGCCATATCTTGTGGTGACTAAACTGGGAATATGTCTGGTTCCTCATTTTGTTCGTATTCTTAAGGGTTGTCCTCCGATTCATCATATGTCTCCGGTGATCCACCTTGATCAGTCTTTATAGAGCTTTAGAAAGAAAGGGAGAGAGAGAGATTGATGACCAAAGCTAGAGTGAAAATGGGTGGTGAACATGCGATTCCCAAATTGAGAGAGAGAGAGAGAGAGAGAGAGAGAGAGAGAGAGAGAGTATGTGGGCTCCTAATTTTATTTTTATATATGATAATGGCAATTTAGTCTTTCCAGTTTACCAAAAGACCAAAATCACAAGCAAAAATACCACAAAAGTGTTGGATTAGTGTCTAAGTCCATAACTATTTTGGTATGTACTTGACCCGATGGTGCATGGTCCTTTTGGGTTGCCTTCACCAAAGCAACTTGATTGGAGAAATGAATAAAGAGAGAGAGGATAATATGATTTATTAATATGTTATAAGAATAATATATTAAAGGAGAAATCATATTTGTTTAATTAATATTGGTCAATAATTAATTAAGAATTAGTTTTGTGATCAAATGTAATTAATTAAACTAGAGGGGCTGATTTGTAATTATGTGATAGTTACAAAATAAGGTAAGGATTATCTTATATATATGGTGAACGAATTTGAGGTGTAAATCCCTTAGAATTCGAGTATGATAAGGATTCAAGGATTATCTTATTGGTTGCTTAATGGATAATCAACTAGATAAGGATAATGACTGAAACCTTATCTCTACACCTATATAAACACCCCTAGGGTCATGAATTCGTGTATCCCTTCCCAATAGGTCCTAGATACGAATTCTAACCTCTCACCTCTCTCTTTATACCTTCTCCATTTGCTTATGGTGTTTGTGAGCCATTAGAGGAGTGACACTTGTGACTCTAAGCCTTCCAAAGTCAATACAAGGAGATTTGTGATTGTTATTGCTACATAACAATCAAGGTAACACTATAAACTCATTCTTATGTTAATATGATTACTTGTATGCTAGAATTAGGGTTTGTAGTCTTGGATTCAAAGCATGTAGAATAGAGAAACCTAGATCCAAGCATTAGGGTTTGTATGAGCACATAAGATGTCTTATGACCAAAACCCATCAGTGGTATCAGAGCCTAGATTGGTTTCAATTGTATTGATGCATATTTGATCGAAATAAGCACTGAAAATCGATTTTTTGATTTTCTGAATGTTTGACTCGCCGAGTCACTTGGTGAACTCGCCGAGTCAGCTGTACTCGACGAGTCCAGGTCCAGACTCGACTAGTCAAAGGGTCTGACAGCTCAGATTCGCGATTTTCTTCCTGTTTTGGTTTTGGATAATTACCATAAACTTTCTTTTGAGATAAAATCCGAATTTTTTCATTATTATGTGATTATCCTTACCAAAATAGAAGATAATTGTCAAAATTTAGATAATCACTTGTTTTATTAGATAAAGTTTGATTATTTGTAATTTAGATTTGAATTATCTTGTGAAATAGTTTCAATTTATCCCTTTAGGTTTTATAGTTTAAATTTGAACCCCAAAAGTTTTGTTGTTTTGAAATTTAAATAGTTAAAACCCTAATGTTTTGAAATGTTTCAAAACTTGCCCTCAAGTTTTGGAATTTAAAGGTTGATTAAAAGGTTAATTAGAAATGTTAAATTCTAAAACTCTAGTAATGTTTTGAAAAGTTCAAATCACCCCTTTATGGTTTTATTAATTAATTAAGGAGTATAATTAAAAGAGGTTTAATAAATCCATAAAAGTTTAGGTTAACAATTTAATTGAATTAAAAGTGTAATTATTAAAGTTAACCACATGGTATTTTAAAAGTATAAAATACACCCTATACTATATATAAGATTAAAAGTCTAACATTATATATATGTATGAGTAAAAGTCAGTCTTACCGTTAGTAGGCCTCATTCACGAAGCTGGTCTATAAGGGGTGTTTAAGGAAATTGCCTATAAAATGGCGATTGAATGGGTATCCACTCTTACCCACCGCACTCTTGACTAGTGGAGGGTCGTTAGCCGAACGGGTAGGATAGGATGAAACCTTCCATTATAAGTATAATGAAATACCAAGTAACTAAATGTTTTTCAAATTCCCAATCTTAGTTACTTAGGCAAAAAGTGAAATGATGCAATTCCATGAAATTACACTTTGTGCCCTTGCGAAGACGTTAGTGGAGCGTGTGTGGTTTACCGGCACACTAAATGGTTCTAAGCAAAGGTAGCAAAGGGTGACTCAATGTTTGTCATAGTTCGGTGGAGCGTGTGTGGTTTACCGGCACATCGAATAGGTGATTGTAACATGTGAGGGCACCATGTAGTTTGCATGGTTATTCACACCCGCTTTGTGATCCTCGGCATCCCAGTCACAAAAAAGAGGGGCATATCGAGATTTAAACATGCCATTGAAATGTTCAATGAATCTCAAAGGATCTAGGAGTTTTCATAGATTTAAAACTTAAACTTCTTTTCGTTTTTCATGGTGGAAACTAGTGAATCGTCATTCACTTACCTTCAAATGTTCTGCGATTTGGGTTACGGCATCCCTCTCCCGAGTTGTAGGATATTGTGTTGGGTCCTAGCCTTGGAATTTCATTTGGGTGATTTACCAAGGACTCAATCAATCAACTAACTTGAATTCGTTTTTCTCCCGATGTCAAAGTTCGACAACTATGGTCTTCTCAAATCCCGTGGAACAAGCATTCCACATGAAGATGATATTCCACGATTCGATCGAGGGAACAAGAAATCATGCTTCACTTCCTCCTCCTCCTCCAATGATTCTCCCTAACCCACAAGATTGTAAAATTGAAAGGTTCAATATCACTCAAGCCCTTTTGGCAAGTGAACATAAAGAGGGCAAGTCGGTGTGTGTACACGTCTTAGGGATGAAGTCACACATTGATAGATTAAGAATGATGGGATCCGTTGTCGGTGAAGTGATGGCTGTTGATTGGGTTCTTCAGTCACTTCCTAACTCATGTAGTGAGTTTGCAAGAGAGTACTATATGATAGACCACGACGTGACCCTTATAGATCTCACCTACATGCTTATTGCTGCTGAACCAACAATGGTTTGGTGCAATAGAAAAGCAAAGTTGATTGGTGAATCTGCCTTCAAGACCTCTATGGATATAGACAATGGCAATGAAAGACATGCAATGATCGAAAAGTTTGATCATAAGAGAAAGGCGATGTCTGAAGTAGCTCCATGTGTTGTTCCAAAAGAGTCAATTTGCTTTTATTGCCAAGAGAAGGGGCATTGGAGATGAAGTTTCCCTATTTACCTAAGAGATCTAAGAGATGGGAGAGTCAAAAGTATGACTACGCTTTAGGTAAGAATCCACTATCTAACTCCATTAAGTTCCTATTCATTGATTCTTAATACATGATGTGATAAGATTGCATTTAAATGTTTTGAAGGATCGGTGATAAGAAAGGAAGTTTGATAAGAGAGCAAGATGAATCTAATCACAAGAGATGGATCTCGATCTCATGGACTTGAAGATTGGATTTTGAGCTTAGATAGTTATGATAGAGTTGTTAGAAATTTTCTTTTACATAGTTTTCAATAGATTTTGCATTGTAAAGACAAATGTTTTTCCGCTGCTTTTATAAATAAAATAAATTTTGTTTGACTTATATATTTGTTTACTTCCTTGCAATGAAATTGTTATGAAAATTGATGTTTGCATATTACTACAACGAATGGATATGATTCTTAGTTATGTTATTTATGGAAGGGTCAAGAATTTACCAAATGGGGAGAGTTTCTCATCGCCCAAGTTTCAATTGGACCGAAACTTGGAATCATGCAACTTGGTTGCACGATGAATGAGAAATTACGTATTTGGAAATTAGACTAACTCATTGACAAAGTGTCAAGTGAAAGGACTAGGAGATCGAGTACACAAAGTTGTGTGTTGATCGAGTTTACCATAAGAGTAACAAAGATATTCGTCATGATTTGCTAAAGGCTTAGTAAATATAATTACACTTACAAGATTAAGTGTAATTTTGAATTGATTAAAGGGTTTAGATCAATAGCAAAACGAATAAGAAGAATCAAGTAGGCAGAAAGATAAGAGTTTCTCCATTCTAAGAAGAAGGGAGAGTAGCTTTTATGCTTTATGATAGGTCTTAATGATTAAGAACCATATCTCAATTGATCCTCTAAGTGAATCTTGGTACAATTGTATGTCCAAGAAGAGGAATCAAAGATTGAAGAAATGGTCAAATCAAGAAGTCAATCATACTTCGTTCCAAAACAAGTCTTAAAGTCAAGATTGTGACATTGAGTGAATAGTATTAAGAAGGTTTATAACATTCATCAATTGTGGAAAGTTGTGATGTCGTGGATAAAACAGAGACCAACTAAGACCAATTTATGAAGTGTTTTGATAAAAGCTACACTAACTCTTGAATATTTGGTTATCAACAAATGTTTATTGACAAGAGAATCTTATATGTCAAGGAGTCAGTGGGAGTCTTAATGGTCTTGAAAGGTTTCAAGAACAAATCAAATAAACCTTATTGATCATCACTAGCACACGAGTTGAGGTTTACAACCTATCGTGAAGACATTATTTTGTTTCTGTGCCAATCCAATCGAGTTAATTATGCATGTGAGTCCTATGAGTTCTTATTTGAATGAAAGGCAAGGACCTTGATCAATGGAAAGTACATTGATAGGAAAAGGTGAGCTACTTAATTACTTGGAAGACATGGTAGGCAGCTGTGCTACCATAAGGCAAGAAATCAAGATTAAGAAAGTTCGATCCATATGAGTTTGAATTTGTCGTAAACTTTGGTTTTAACAAATTCGCATGGATAGGAACACATACACCGTTTAAATCTAAGTGTCATAAGATTTCCTCCTTCATGAAAATGATTGTGAGAAAATGCTTTCACTAAGAAAGATTTTAAAAGATAGTGATTGTAAAATTGCATTCTCAAATTCGATCATGGTTACGGCATCCCTTTCCATAATTTGAATTGTGAGGTTTGGCAATTAGTCTTAATTGTTAAGACACACATATGAACTATCTAAGGCAAAAGTGTATAAGTTCAAGAAGCCTTGATAAAAGATTATCAAAGCACTAAGTATTAGAAACATGAACTTAAGAAATTCAATAAGTATTGTTTTTCTGGAAGTTAAGATGTTTATGAATACATGTCGAAGCTAGTGGGAGCATAAGTGTTATGTTTTATAATAATCATCATGATGGTGGGAGCATAAATGTTATGATTGTATGATTATTAAGGCACGTATTGCATAGTTGGCAATATTAATTATAGAAAACAAGAGTCATACCTTGCAAAGTTGTAAGAGTTGAAAGGTTGTTTTGCTATAATTAAGGGAGAGAATATTATGCTTCATTTCAAATCTAAAGGATTAGGTTGCGAAATGTTGATAAATTTAGTCAAAGGTACATAGTGTGTTCTTAAAATTTCGATTGTGATTACGACATTCCTCTTCGCAATTAGAGTTTTGAGAACATAGCAAATAAAACATTATGCGTCGTGTCCCATACGCTTCGGGTATAGAGGGAAAAGGGACTAGAATTGGTTTTGACTAAAATAATTAAAAAACTATCAAAGGAAAATCCAAAGTTCGACGAGGATTGGTCGCTTGCGAGTAGTTGGAAGTATAGTATTGGAAATTATGGAAGTGTTTCCATATTGGATGGACGATATCGACATCATTACGAATAGATAAGATTCTATTAAGAATGAGTTGTCATAAAGAAAATATGGAAGTGTGTCCATGTTGGGAAGTAAAATCTATGTCTAGATTAGAAACTTTATGCGAAAGGATGTTCAAAGGAATGTACTTTGAGTGAGAGACATCATATCTAAGGAATTGTCTTGTAACAATCTCCAATAGAGGAATTTGTAATATCATTGGCAATAGTCTTTGAGACTTTGGTGCAGTGACATTACAAAAGGATCATAGTGTTAGAATCTAGTATATTCTATAAGTAACATGAATTTGACATTCTTACACTTAAGAAAATGGATTTGGTGTTGTAAAATGAGAATGATTGGAAATGTGTTCAATTTGTCTATTTCGCAAAAGTAAGAACCATAGGTAAACATTGTGTGCATGCTAGGAGCATGGGACAAGTGTTGGAATTCAAATGCGAAGTTGATTACCCGAAAAGAAAAATAATGAGTAATCGATATGGTGATAAATAAAACGTGTTTTGTTTATACTCAAAGGTTGAGGCCATATGGGATTAGTATTATTCTTGTGTTTCACCTTGCATGTTTTGACTTCCAGAATAATTGAGTTTATTAAGAATAATCGAATTATTCGAACGGGCCACAGTCGTTCATATGTTGGAAGTAGATATGAATGAAGATTGTCGTGAATTGGTGTGTGGATTGTCTAGAAGAGTATTAGACATAAGCAAATGTTTGCTGCAACGTTCATGAGTGCTTATGAATATGATATGAGCATTGGATTAAACCCACGCTCACTTGGATCACTCCATTAATTGTATTACGAGTGATTGGTGAGACGATAACATCTTATATTCTTGAAACCGAGATGTGTGAGTTGTATCTTGCGAATCGGTTGCACATTGATAATATGTAAACGCACTAGTAACTTGGTGTTATAAAACATATTGTTGTGTGTAATTCGGTGAGTGAGTGCAAGCGAGCATTGTATCAAAGTTTATCCGTTCCTTTTATCCAAAGTAGGATAAAAGCGATATCTTTGGGCCCCTCGATGGTTTAGTGATGACATACGTAAATGCTCGGCCGGGCTAGGGCTAATTTGATTTGTTCAATTAGTCTGTCGTCATAAATCGGAAATCGAGAAGTAGTACAAAGAGAATGATTAGAAATCATATCTCAGACGATATCTAGAATGGAGGAATATATGATCCCTTATCTAAGGACACGCGTATCTGATATGATCAGAGTTGACAGCGGCTTTGGAAAGCTACGATTGCAGATCAGGATCTGAAGTCATACGCAGAATAGTTGTTAGACTTATCCAAGTGGGAGACTGTTGGATTAGTGTCTAAGTCCATAACTATTTTGGTATGTACTTGACCCGATGGTGCATGGTCCTTTTGGGTTGCCTTCACCAAAGCAACTTGATTGGAGAAATGAATAAAGAGAGAGAGGATAATATGATTTATTAATATGTTATAAGAATAATATATTAAAGGAGAAATCATATTTGTTTAATTAATATTGGTCAATAATTAATTAAGAATTAGTTTTGTGATCAAATGTAATTAATTAAACTAGAGGGGCTGATTTGTAATTATGTGATAGTTACAAAATAAGGTAAGGATTATCTTATATATATGGTGAACGAATTTGAGGTGTAAATCCCTTAGAATTCGAGTATGATAAGGATTCAAGGATTATCTTATTGGTTGCTTAATGGATAATCAACTAGATAAGGATAATGACTGAAACCTTATCTCTACACCTATATAAACACCCCTAGGGTCATGAATTCGTGTATCCCTTCCCAATAGGTCCTAGATACGAATTCTAACCTCTCACCTCTCTCTTTATACCTTCTCCATTTGCTTATGGTGTTTGTGAGCCATTAGAGGAGTGACACTTGTGACTCTAAGCCTTCCAAAGTCAATACAAGGAGATTTGGGATTGTTATTGCTACATAACAATCAAGGTAACACTATAAACTCATTCTTATGTTAATATGATTACTTGTATGCTAGAATTAGGGTTTGTAGTCTTGGATTCAAAGCATGTAGAATAGAGAAACCTAGATCCAAGCATTAGGGTTTGTATGAGCACATAAGATGTCTTATGACCAAAACCCATCAAAAAGGACCATCAATCCAAAAAAGTTGTGCTTTGGACTACAACCCCAAATAATTGCATACCATAGGGACCATTTTTGTAATTTTGTATTTTCTTTATTTAACATATAAGCGTTTAAACAAATATTTCAATAACTAGTAATGTGTTTACACAAAATAATGACATTGGATATGTAATTTGTAAGATAAATATTACTTAGTACCTGTACTACCATGTACGGACAAGAGTCGAACATGAAACACCAGAGGGGCATGGCCATTTTAGCAATTAAGTTGTTCTGAAATCAAACTCATGTGGCCCTTCAAACCAGATTCCTCATGCCATAACTAGTAGAGTGATAATTAATATTTTTGTGTGATTTATATTGCATAAAACTGATTATGTTGTTTGTGTAAACAAAACATTTAGAATACATATATATATATATATATATATATATATATATATATATATATATATATGTATATATATATAATATTACAAGTAGTACATGTACTTTTTGGTGAAACTTTTATACAAACAAGGAGAAGGGTACGAGAAAAAAAACATGAGGAAGAGGAGGAGGGAAGGAAATCTGATTGTTTTTGCCTCTTAGGTCATATGTGGGCCTCACTTAGGGTTATACTCCAATTAAATGCCCAAAACACATCAGGATCCATGCATCGAGAATTTTTATCAAAACTATCGTTAGATAGAGTTTAATTCAAGTATTTCAGAACATCAAATGAATTAATTTTTGGAGTTACGGAAAATTGCGTTTGGAGTTTCGCGTCTAAACGGCTCTCGGTGTCTATTTTCACCATTTTTTTTAAATATAGTGTGAAATTAAATAATACACTATAGTCTAACTTCCATAACATTCTCGGAAATCCCGTTGGCAAAGCGTAAGTGCCTCAACAGATCGATTTGGTTTTATGCGATAAAAGAAAACAATGTTTTACTGCATGTTTTCTTAAAACTGCTGTATATTTTGCATACGAACTCCATTTTGGACATTCTTTATATTTTCATAAACAGTGGAACATGTACTATTATATTTTGATGTTCGTTCTAAATAAATCCGCTTCATGCAAAAATTCAATTTTCAAATGCATAATTAGTGTTGTTTTTTAAGTTGTTTGATTTGGTTGACGGTTTACACATTTTGAAGTACGGTATCATCTGACATCACGTAATAATTGAAATAAAAGTATTTATTTTACTTTAGATGCACTAAAACTTAATAAGTCAGATTATCACTAGATTCGTGGTGAATTGGCTAGTTATAATTTTAGCCCTAAATTTCGAGATGTCACATTACCTCCCCGTTAAAGGAATTTTCATCCCGAAATTGAGTTTGTACCTATAATACATAGGGCTTCAATAAATAGTAACATATTTTCGTGTCACATGATCCCTACCTGGTCCTTGAATAATTGTGTTGTGCATATATGTCGTATATAATCAAGATTGAATTGACGATCGAATAAGTGATTCTACCTTAAGCCACAACCAAATAAGGAACAAAAAGTAAAGCGGACTCACAAATTCTAAGTCTACAGAATCCAAATTATATACAACCCTAACGTATACACTTATCAATCATAGATTACCAGCAAGGGTCCTTAGTTTCTATATGATTGACGTGATTATTAAGGGCGAGGAAGCAATTACTGAGTATTTCTAAAGTTCTTTCTAGGTGGTTGATTGGCATATCTATTGTGTAAGTTTTATTAAGTTTGCAAAATTTACGTTTTGCTGTGTTTCGAATCATATGGTCGATTAAGCTTTTATCGACAGCAATATCGATTAATAACGAAGCCTAAACATTGTTGATATGAAACGTACCAATAACCATAGGTGGTTCTTGGAGAGAATCTACAGCAGTGATCATAAGTCCCTTTTATTACCACCTTGATTCTTTCGTTTCAAGCAGTCCTTTCTAAAATGTGCTAGTTGATTGCATTTAAAATAGTTACGGCTTCCACCTGCCGTAGTGGTTGGGCTTTTTCTGTAGTACCTCAAGATGTGACCTTTCATGTTTAACTTATTGCACATTATCTCTCTGCATTTCCGACATTGTGACAATCCGAAAATTATTCCGTTACTGTAACCCGTTTCTGTTAACAAAATCGTTTGTATTTCAATTTTTCCCGGTAACTTTTGGATTAAGTTAATTAAATTAAGACTTTAATTATGACTTCATGAGTGTCCAAACACATTAGAAACACGTGAAAACACCCTCAATATTCATTTGGAAAATCATTTTAATTACGACCATGTCGGGTTACAAACACTTAATCATGTACGACCATAAGCCTCGTTTAACTTCGGTATCGAGTAGATTTCCACCGGGCCTCAAACTCAAACCCTATATAAGGGTAAGTGGACTTCATTTGAAGCTTTTTGACTATCTCTCTCTCTCTCTCTCTACAATCCAAACTTTGATCCAAAATCACCCATTTCAAGCCCCAAATTGGTAAGTAATCCATCCTACATTATAGATTAGCTCGTTTAACATACAAATCCGTGTTAAAATCATCCAAAAGTGTCAATAACATGTGTTTACGGCCCAGGAACAACCCCAAACCACAAACACCTATAAATGGGGTTTTGAAGCCCCAAAACCCTTCCAAATCACTTCTGGTGCTTAACTATGACATAGGGGCTTACATGTATGAACTTAGAACACCAAAAACTTAATATATGGGTATAAATATGATTTTACAGCACAAGATCATGCTTGGACCGTAAACACTTCTTTATGGACTGTAAACACCATTTAAGGTGTTAAAATGCCCCTTAAACACCTCCTATGGCTTGGAATAATGTCTAGAACCAACCACCATTGCATTAGGGACCTTAAACTTGAAGGAAACCATGTCCTTAGGAGATAATGGCCATAAAACCCCTAAGGAATGGTTCGTTGGCCGTAAACTCCTATAAAGTGGTAAAATGGTGCCCTAACTTCCTTCCATGGCTTGTACGTTGGACTAGAATCAATTGTGCTTAACCTGGGACCATCAAAACACAAAAGGAAAGTGCAAGTAAGAGTTTACGGCCTTAAACTCTATGTTTACAGCCGTAAACTCCCCATAATGGTCCATTTGATGGTTTAATCACTTGCATTGCCTTAGAACTGAACCTAGCCTAATTCCACAAGTGTTGTAAGACCTTTAAACAACGAAGAACACACCACCCATGAGTTTACGGCCGTTAACTCATGGGGATATGGTCATTGGGCCATAATCTCCCCTAGGAGTTTACTCTTGAAGAGAAAACTACATATCTAGACCTTAAACCCCCTTAGATGCAACCCAGATCACTTCTAACACTTGAATTAGTGGTTCTTTTGGATTTGTTTTTATGTAAATTGGCCCCTCTGAAAATTAAAATGACTAAATTGGCCTTTTGATATGTTTTTTATATTTTTTCTCTTTAATTTAATGTTTTATTAATAATAATATGGGACCCACACCTCTCTCTCTCTCTCTCTCTCACACACACACATAGTTTTGTTTGATTTTTTTTTTTACTTTTCACCATCATTTTTACAGTCAAAACACCACCGAAGGCGGGTGTATTTCTAGTGACCACCAATAATAGAAACCCCCTCCTCCTATCGTGCAACATCATCCTAAAACACCCGAGAATGGTCTCCATTCCATAGATACAAACACACCCTACTTGTTGTTTTTGTTCGATGTCGTAGAAGGCTCGACGTGGACAAGACAACTGAGAGGCGACCACCGGAATACCGGCAGTCAACCTCTACACCTCCGCTTCCCGGTTTCCTTTGCGAATCACCATCGAAAATCAACCTCTTCGTCCTCCTTCTAATGGTTTTCGCAACCCCTTTCCTTTTGTTTCTTCGAGCACCACCATACAACCACCATTACTTCTATTTTTTTTTGTTTTTTCTATCGAATCGGAACAAAAATGGAAGAAGATGACGACGACAACCATTTTCCAGTGCCTCTACTTGCGATTGGCTCAACCACCGAAAACCCCCTTGATTTTTGGCTTCTGTTCGCTTACCTTTTACTTCGATTGGATGCAAATATGTAAAGAGAAAAAGCCAAAGGGATATCACTGGAGATCGAAGCCCCTCCTCACAATCTCCCAACCACCGTTGAAGATTCCCATCCCCTGCCTCTACTCGTTTCCTTTCTGCCGATCAGACGAAGATGGAGATGACGACCCTGTCACTCATCCATAGAAGCTTTGAGAGGCAATAACTGACAGTGAGTTGATTAGAAGGGAAAGAAATTTCAACCAGAAATTGAAAGAGTGTACCAACTAATATTTTTGGAGTGAAAGAGACATCACTGCTACCGCCATATCTTGTGGTGACTAAACTAGGAATACGTCAGGTTCCTCATCTTGTTCGTATTCTTATGGGTTATCCTCCGATTCATCATATGTCTCCGGTGATCCACCTTGATCAGTCTTTATAGAGCTTTAGAAAGAAAGGGAGAGAGAGAGAGAGAGAGAGAAAGAGAGAGAGAGAGAGAGAGAGAGAGAGAGAGATCGATGACCAAAGCTAGAGTGAAAAAGGGTGGTGAACATGCGACTCCAAAATTGAGAGAGAGAGAGAGAGAGAGAGTATGTGGGCCCCTAATTTTATTTTTTATATATAAATACTTAAAGGGAAAAAAACAAAAATGAAAACTAAATATGATAATGGCAATTTAGTCTTTCCAATTTACCAAAGGACCAAAATCACAAGCAAAATACCACAAAAGGACCATCAATCCAAAAAAGTTGTGCTTTGGACTACAACCCCAAATAATTGCATACCACAGAGACCATTTTTGTAATTTTGTATTTTCTTTATTTAACATATAAGCGTTTAAAAAAATATTTCAATAACTAGTAATGTGTTGACATAAAATAATGACATTGGATAGGTAATTTGTTAGATAAATATTACTTAGTACCTGTACTACCATGTACAGACGAGAGTCGTACATGAACCACTAGAGGGGCATGGCCATTTTAGCAATTAAGTTGTTCTGAAATCAAACTCATGTGGCCCTTTTAAACCAGATTCCCCGTGCCATAATTAGTAGAGTGATAATTAATATTTTTGTGTGATTTATATTGCATAAAAATGATTATGTTGTTTGTATAAACAAAACATTTAGAATATATATATATATATATATATATATATATATATATAATATTACAAGTAGTACATGTACTTGTTGGTGAAACTTTTATACAAACAAGGAGAAGGGTACGAGAAAGAAAACATGGGGAAGAGGAGGTGGGAAGGAAATCTGATCGTTTTTGCCTCTTAGGTCATATGTGGGCCTCACTTAGGATTATACTCCCATTAAATGCCCAAAACACACAAAACCGATTCCATCAGGATCCATGCTTCGAGAATTTTTATCGAAACTATCGTTAGATAGAGTTTAATTCAAGTATTTCGGAACATCAAATGGATTAATTTTTGGACTTACGGAAAATTGCGTTTGAAGTTTCACGTCTAAACGGCTCGCGGTGTTCGTTTTCACAATTATTTTAAATATAGTGTGAAATTAAATAATACACTATAGTCTAAGTTCCAAAACGTTCTCGGATATCCAGTTGGCAAAGCGTAAGTGCCTCAACAGATCGATTTGGTTTTATGCGATAAAAGAAAACAATGTTTTACTGCGTGTTTTCTTAAAACTGCTGTATATTTTGCATACGAACTCCGTTTTGGACATTCTTTATATTTTCGGAAACAGTGGAACATGTACTATTATATTTGGATGTTCGTTCTAAATAAATCTGCTTCATGCTAAATTTGAATTTTTCAAATGCATAATTAGTGTTGCTTTTTAAGTTGTTTGATTTGGTTGACCGTTTACACATTTTGAAGTACGGTCTCATCTGACATCATGTAATAATTGAAATAAAAGTATTTATTTTACTTTAGATGCACTAAAACTTAATAGGTCAGATTATCACTAGATTCGTGGTGAATTGGCTAGTTATAATTTTAGACCTAAATTTCGGGATGTCACATTACATCCCCGTTAAAGGAATTTTCATCCCGAAATTGAGTTTGTACTTATAATACATTGGGCTTTCAATAAATAGTAATGTATTTTCGTGTCACATGATCCGTACCTAGTTCTTCAATAATTGTCTTGTGCATATATGTCGTATATAATCAAGATTGAATAGATGATCGAATAAGTGATTCTACCTTAAACCAACAACCAAATAAGGAACAACAAGTAAAGCAGACTCAAAAATTCTAAGTCTATAGAATCCAAATTATATACAACCCTAACGTGTACACTTATCAAGCATAGATTACCGTCAAGGGTCCGTAGTTTCTATATGATTGACGTGATTATTAATGGTGAGGAAGCAATTATGAGTATTTCTATAGTTCTTTCTATGTGGTTGATCGGCATATGTATTGTGTAAGTTTTATTAAGTTTGCAAAATTTACGTTTTGCCGTGTTTCGAATCATATGGTTGATTAAGCTATTATCGACACCAATATCGATTAATAACGAAGCCTTAAACATTATTGATATGAAACGTACCAATAACCATAGGTGGTTCCTGGAGAGAATCTCCAGCAGTGATCATAAGTCCCTTTTATTACCACCTTGATTCTTTAGTTTCAAGCAATCCTTTTTAAAATGCGCTAGTTGATTGCATTTAAAATAATTACGGCTTCCTCCTGCGGTAGTGGTTGGGGTTTTTCTATAGTACCTCAAGATGTGACCTCTCATTTTAAACTTATTGCACATTATCTCTCTGCAATTTCCAACATTGTGATAATCCGAAAATTATTCTGTTACTGTAACCCGTTTCTGTTAACAAAACCGTTTGTATTTCAATTTTTCCCGGTAACTTTTGGATTAAGTTAATTAAATTAAGACTTTAATTATGACTTCATAAGTGTCCAAACACATTAGAAACACGTGAAAACACCCTCGATATTCATTTTGAAAATCATTTTAATTACGACCACATCGGGTTACAAACACTTAATCGGGTACGACCATAAGCCTAGTTTAACTTCGGTATCGGGTAGATTTCCACTGGGCCTCAAACACAAACCCTATATAAGGGTAAGTGGACTTCATTTGAATCTTTTTAACTCTATCTCTCTCTCTCTACTATCTCTCTACAATCCAAACTTTGATCCAAAATCACCCATTTCAAGCTCCAAATAGATAAGCTTGTTTAACATACAAATCCATGTTTAAATCATCCAAATGTGTCAAGAATATGTGTTTATGGCGCAGGAATAACCCAGAACAGCAAACACCTATAAATGGGGTTTTGAAACCCCAAAACCCTTCCAAATCACTTCTGATGCTTAACTATGACTTAGGGGCTTACATGTACGAACTTAGAACACCAAAAACTTAATATTTATGGAATAAACATGATTTTATGGCCCAAGATCATGCTTGGACCGCAAAATCTCCTACATGGACCATAAACACCATTTAAGGTGTTAAAATGCCCCTTAAACACCTCCTATGGCTTGGAATAATGTCTAGAACCAACCACCATTGCATTAGGGACCTTAAACTTGAAGGAAACCATGTCCTTAGGAGATTATGGCTGTAAACCCCGCAAGGAATGGTTCATTGGTCGTAAACTCCTATAAAGTGGTAAAATGGTGCCCTAACTTCCTTCCCTGGATTGTACATTAGACTAGAATCAATTGTGCTTAACCTGGGACCATTAAAACAAAAAGGAAAGTGCAAGTAAGAGTTTACAGCCGTAAACTCTATGTTTACAGCTGTAAACTCCCCATAATGTTCCACTTGATGGTTTAATCTCTTCCATTGTCTTAGAACTCAACCTAGCCTAATTACACAAGTGTTGTAAGACCTTTAAACAACGAAGAACACACCACTCATGAGTTTACGGCCGTAAAATCATGGGGATATGGTCATTGGGCCATAATCTCCGCTAGGAATTTACTCTTGAAGAGAAAACTCTATATCTAGGCCTTACACTCCCTTAGATGCAACTCGAATCTCTTTATTATCTCTCTACAATCCAAAATTTAATCCAAAATTACCCATTTCAAGCTCCAAATTGGTAAGTAATCCATCCTAGCTTATAGATAAGCTTGTTTAACATACAAATCTTTGTTTAAATCATCCAAAAGTGTCAAGAACATGTGTTTACCGCCCAGGAATAACCCCAAACCACAAACACCTATAAATGGGGTTTTGAAGCCCCAAAACCCTTCCAAATCACTTCTGATGCTTAACTATGACTTAGGGGCTTACATGTACGAACGTAGAACACCAAAAACTTAATATTTACAGAGTAAACATGATTTTATGGCCCAAGATCATGCTTGGACCATAAAATCTCCTTCATGGACCGTAAACACCATTTAAGGTGTTAAAATGCTGGCTTGGAATAATGTCTAGAACCGACCACCATGGCATTAGGGACCTTAAACTTGAAGGAAACCATGTCCTTAGGACATTATGGTTGTAAACCTTGCAAGGAATGGTTCGTTGGCCGTAAACTCCTATAAAGTGGTAAAATGGTGTCCTAACTTCCTTCCATGGCTTGTACATTAGACTAGAATCAATTGTGCTTAACCTGGGACCATGAAAACACAAATGGAAAGTGCAAGTAAGAGTTTACAGCCATAAACTCTATGTTTACAGCTGTAAACTCCCCATAATGGTCCATTTGATGGTTTAATCACTTCCATTGCCTTAGAACTGAACCTAACCTAATTCCACAAGTGTTGTAAGACCTTTAAGCAACGAAGAACACACCACCCATGAGTTTACGGCCGTAAACTCATGGGGATATGGTCATTGGGCCATAATCTCACCTTGGAGTTTACTCTTGATGAGGAAACTCTATATCTAGGCCTTACACCCCTTAGATGCAACCCAAATCACTCCTAACACTTGAAATAAAGTGTTTCCGCATCTTGGAGTGTATTATGTCACTTAATTCCAAGCCATTTCTCGTCTGGTGAGTTCATACCGCTACACTTTTCTGAGTTTTTCATGTTTTCAGGGGCGAATACTAGCAAATCATAAAGGTTTTCGAAACTTAAAACTGATGTAATTATACGATTTTCTGACAAACTTTTAAATACTTAATCCCTTTTGTAATATGCAGAGCATAAGGGAGATTTTCTGAATATAATTACATAGTTTTTAAACAATGTGGGAACTTATAAAATCATCCAATTTATAACTTATCTAATCATTCAAATTATTATGGAAATAATTTGGGATCGTCATTACTTATTTTATGGATTCAAACTTCGTGTAAAGTCAATAATATAAACTATGTCTGATTTAGTTTATCCATGTTTAATATAGAGTATCTTGTTAAATAATTATCTCGTATTTGATTATTTATACTTTACCTTGTATCAAACTATTTCAAAACTTGAGAACAATCAATTATACCGTGAATTGGAAATACTTTACCTTGTATCAAACTATTTCGAAACTAGAGTATCTTGTTAAATAATTATCTCGTATTTGATTATTTATACTTTACCTTCCACATTATCAAAATTACAATGTTGCGAAGTAGAGGGTTTTTCAGTTTCATCCTCTACTATCGAATCAACTATAATTTCTTTACCTTTGATCTTAGATGTGATATTAATGATTGACAATTTAGAACAATCAACCTCTACTTCCTCTTCGATTTCACTGATTTGACTCACATTATCTGAATTGTCATTGACATCAGCATAATTAAGTTGAGAATCGAGAGTCGAGATTTCGGTTTTCTTTAAGATTTTCACTTGTTCACTCTTTGTCAAACTTTCATTGACAATGTTAACCAGCTTATCAACATTCAAGAATTCATCAATTTTGACAATACCATATGCATATCTATCATCAGGTATTTTGTCAAAATGAGCAATTGTGCTTTCGCAATCAAAAGAAACAACATCAAATTTTTCACGTTCATAGTCAAGAAAAGGTAAAAGTTTCCTATGTTGTTCTTTGCTAATGTCAGAAGAATGATGTAAAACAGTCAATTTTGCATACATTCGTTTGATAGAATTACAGTGTATGTTTCTTTGTGCTAGCAACAACCTAACATCGTTTGTAAGATTATCCCTATCACAATTTACATTTTTGATCTGTAATTCAAGTTTTTCTACTCTTCTCCTTTTTATTTGTAATTCCTTTCGTGTCTCACCTACTTACATATTCAAATTTTAAGCTTCAGTACTAGCAGAAACAATAACACAATCAAAATAAGCCACAGTATCATCAAATTAAATGATTTTAGCATCATAAGCAGATAAAGGAATATTAAATGATTCAAGTATAGCACGTACCTTGGTAGTCATGGGTGATTTTTCCGTGGATTTGGATACGAAGTACCTCCTTGAAATATCCTCTTCGCAATCTTCATAACTTGCAAACATAGCTCCATGTGTAGGATGCCTCATTTCTTCGTCATCAGATCCTGAAGACCAGATCTGATACGTTCCACTCTTTTCATCATCAGATTCACCCTTCGCAACTAGAGACACTCCTTTTGTCTTAGCGCGTAACTCTTCAATCTTTTCTTAATAGTATGATTCATCTTTAACTTTTTCCTTCTTCTCTTCTTTCTTTCGCGACATGCAGTCGGCTGCGAAGTGATTCACACCATTGCAATAGTGACAATAAATTCCTGAGTCACCATTCAGCTTCTTCACATCTTTCGCATCTTTTTGCTTCTCAATAGATTTCTCCATTTTCTTCCTCTCTTTTTCTCCAGTTTTTGTGACTCCACTCTTCGCATCACTAGCCTTTCCTTTTGTATTAAAAGGATTTTTGAAAAATTTCTTAACTCTCTTATTTGAGTAGAATGCCACAGTTTCATCATCAGAGTTCATAAAAAATCCTTCATTATCAGAACCATCTTTTTCATTAACAACAACTTCTGATACCTTTGAAACAAGAGCCAAAGGACCTCCAATACTCTGTTTTGATTCTTCATACATTTCTGAAACTTCACTTTCATGTGTTTTCAGTTGATTGTAGAGATCATTCAAGTGAGTTGTATCAAAACTATGCTGATTCTTAATCATCATACTTACGCTTCGCCATTCCTTGCGATGTCCCATGATGAAAGCTAAATTGAGCTCCATGAGAGAGCTAGTGATACCATACCTATTGCAGCGAAACACAAGCTCATTCAGACGATCATAGTAATTTTCAAGAGTTTCAGCATCCTTTTGTCTGAATTCCTTCAGTTCAACTAGACATTGCTTCACAGAGTTGATCTTCGTCTTTTCGCTACCTTGATACTTCTCTTTTAGAGTGTTCCAGATATCCTTGGCTGTTTTACAACTACGGATGTAATTGTAAACCACAGGAGGTAGAGCACCTCTTAGTTCCATCATGCACCTTTTTTCATTATTCTTCAAATGTTTTTGTTGCTCAGTAACTTCAGAAGATGTAGTAGATGGTTCAACTGGTTTAACATTAGCAAGAGCATGCACTGTTCCATCGATACAATTCCAAAGTTCTTCATCAATTCCATTTAAGTAATCCTCCATTCTATCAGCCCACTGATCATAATATTCAGGAATTAACATCGGAATTTTGGTTGAGGAACCAAGCAACTGAGAGAAAGAAGTCATAGTATTCATCTTAAAGTTCGCCATTGATGAACATAGAAATTTTCTAAAAGCTTGAAAAACTTGATGAATTTGAGAATTGACGAACTGAATTGATCACAAATCGCTAATTGATTACTCGACTAAACAATTCAAAGACAGAATCAATTTAAATCTGAAGATCAAATTTGATTTTTGAAACACCAAAATGCATCGAAAATTTTGAGTAAACTTACTACTCAAAAAGAAAATGATTCTAACACGAAAATAAGATCGATGCAGTTTGAATCTGATGCAGCGCAAAAAAAAAAACAACACAAAGATAACCAAGAATGAACCTGTTGATTCTAAAAGAACAGCCAGGACAATCTCGTCAAAACCACGTTGATTCTACGAATACCGTGGGATTGGCTTCAAAATCTGGGTTAACATACAAAATTTGGGAGAAAATCGAAAGTTCATAAAATTGATGATCGACCATCCAAATTACATCAAAAACAGTTAAATAAGAAGCAGAAATTAAAATAAAACCCTCAAAGTCCATTGGCCAAATACAAACCCAAAAATAAAACCCAAAAATTAAAGAAAAATAACAAAATTGTTCATAACTCCATTTAGAAAGCGATTTTTGGACTAAAAAATGGGTAAGTCCCCAACGGAGACTTATCTAGTGCTCGTTGCTCCAAGCTTCGATTTGACTAGTCGTAGGCCCGAAACGGAGATTCATAGCCAAAGTTATGGCCATTTCCGTGAAGCCCCTTTAGTCACACGATCGTGGGCCTCTATGAACGCAAGGGCCTGATCTTCCACACTAGGGCCCGCATCAGATCCTGCTCTGATACCAATGAAGAGAATTGTTATAGAGATTATGAAAGAATTATGATTTGAGTGATTGAAAAGTAAGTACACGAAGAGTAAATATTAATCAGATCTTATATTGATAAAGACTGATTACAAGCATAAGCAGAAAGGATATTTGAGTTCCCAAAAGTTAGCCTCTACTTCTATGCTCAGTCCCTATTTATAGGAAAACTGAGTGTAGAAAAAGTATACTAAGTCTATTAGAATATGCTTCGCATAAAACTGACTTAGTAAAATAACTAAAAATGCGAAATTAACAAACACTCATTTCGACTTTGAAAATTTAACCTCTACAGATTCCCATCTGCTGCCTCCACTCATTTCCTTTCTGCCGATCAGACGAAGGTGGAGTTGACGACCCTGTCACTCATCCATAGAAGCTTTGAGAGGCAATAACTAATAGTGAGTTGATTAGAAGGGAAAGAAATTTCGATCAGAAATTGAAAGAGTGCACCCACTAATATTTTTGGAGTGAAAGAGACATCACTGCCACCGCCATATCTTGTGGTGACTAAACTGGGAATATGTCTGGTTCCTCATCTTGTTCGTATTCTTAAGAGTTGTCCACCAATTCATCATATGTCTCCGATGATCCACCTTGATCAGTCTTTATAGAGCTTTAGAAAGAAAGGGAGAGAGAGATCGATGACCAAAGCTAGAGTGAAAATGGGTGGTGAACATGCGATTCCCAAATTGAGAGAGAGAGAGAGAGAGAGAGAGAGAGAGAGAGAGTGAGTGAGAGAGAATATGTGGGCCCCTAATTTTATTTTTTTATATATAAAAACTTAAAGGGAAAAATACAAAAATGAAAAATAAATATGATAATGGCAATTTAGTCTTTCCAGTTTACCAAAGGACCAAAATCACAAGCAAAATACCACAAAAGGACCATCAATCGTAAAAAGCTGTGCTTTGGACTACAACCCCACATAATTGCATACCACAGGGACCATTTTTGTAATTTTGTATTTTCTTTATTTAACATATAAGCGTTTAAACATATATTTCAATAACTAGTAATGTGTTTACACAAAATAAAGACATTGGGTATGTAATTTGTAAGATAAATATTACTTAGTACCTGTACTACCATGTACAGACAAGAGCCGAACATGAAACACAAGAGGAGCATGGCCATATTAGCAATTAAGTTGTTCTGAAATCATAACTCATGTGGCCCTTCAAACCGGATTCCCCATGCCATAACTAGTAGAGTGATAATTAATATTTTTGTGTGATTTATATTACTTAGTACCTGTAAGATAATTAATATTTTTGTAAGATAAATATTACTTAGTACCTGTACTACCATGTACAGACAAGAGCCGAACATGAAACACAAGAGGAGCATGGCCATATTAGCAATTAAGTTGTTCTGAAATCTTAACTCATGTGGCCCTTCAAACCGGATTCCCCATGCCATAACTAGTAGAGTGATAATTAATATTTTTGTGTGATTTATATTGCATAAAACTGATAATGTTGTTTGTGTAAACAAAACATTTAGAATATATATATATATATATATATATATATATATATATATATATAATATTACAAGTAGTACATGTACTTTTTGGTTAAACTTTTATACAAACAAGGAGAAGGGTACGAGAAAAAAAAAAGATGAGGAAGAGGAGGAGGGAAGGAAATCTGATTCTTTTTGCCTCTTAGGTCATATGTGGGCCTCACTTAGGGTTATACTCACATTAAATGCCCAAAACATACAAACTGATTCCATCAGGATCTATGCATCAAGAATTTTTATCGAAACTATCGTTAGATAGAGTTTAATTCAACTATTTCGGAACATCAAATGGATTAATTTTTGGAGTTACGGAAAATTGCGTTTGAAGTTTCGTATCTAAACGGCTCGCGGTGTCGGTTTTCACGATTTTTTTAAATATAGTGTGAAATTAAATAATTCACTATAGTCTAACTTCCAAAACGTTCTCGGAAATCCCGTTGGCAAAGCGTAAGTGCCTCAACAGATTGATTTGGTTTTATACGATAAAAGAAAACAATGTTTTACTGCGTGTTTCCTTAAAACTGCTGTATATTTAGCATACGAACTCCGTTTTGGACATTCTTTATATTTTCATAAACAGTGGAACATGTACTATTGTATTTTGATGTTCGTTCTAAATAAATCTGCTTCATGCAAAAATTCAATTTTCAAATGCATAATTAGTGTTGCTTTTTAAGTTGTTTGATTTGGTTGACGGTTTACACATTTTGAAGTACGGTCTCATATGACATCCTGTAATAATTGAAATAAAAGTATTTATTTTACATTAGATGCACTAAAACTCATTAAGTCAGATTATCACTAGATTCTTGGTGAATTGGCTAGTTATAATTTTCGCCCTAAATTTCGGGATGTCACATTACCTCCCCGTTAAAGGAATTTTCATCCCGAAATTGAGTTTGTACTTATAATACATTGTGCTTTCAATAAATAGTAATGTATTTTTGTGTCAAATGATCCGTACCTAGTCCTTCAATAATTGTCTTGTGCATATATATCGTATATAATCAAGATTGAATAGACGATCGAATAAGTGATTCTACCTAAAACCAACAACCAAATAAGGAACAACAAGTAAAGCAGACTCACAAATTCTAAGTCTACAGAATCCAAATTATATACAACCCTAACGTATACACTTATCAAGCATAGATTACCGTCAAGGGTCCGTAGTTTCTATATGATTGACGTGATTATTAATGGTGAGGAAGCAATTATGAGTATTTCTATAGTTCTTTCTATGTGGTTGATCGGCATATGTATTGTGTAAGTTTTATTAAGTTTGCAAAATTTACGTTTTGCCGTGTTTCGAGTCATATGGTTGATTAAGCTATTATCGACACCAATATCGATTAATAACGAAGCCTTAAACATTATTGATATGAAACGTACCAATAACCATAGGTGGTTCCTGGAGAGAATCTCCAGCAGTGATCATAAGTCCCTTTTATTACCACCTTGATTCTTTAGTTTCAAGCAGTCCTTTCTAAAATGCGCTAGTTGATTGCATTTAAAATAATTACGGCTTCCTCCTGCGGTAGTGGTTGGGGTTTTTCTATAGTACCTCAAGATGTGACCTCTCATTTTAAACTTATTGCACATTATCTCTCTGCAATTTCCAACATTGTGATAATCCGAAAATTATTCTGTTACTGTAACCCGTTTCTGTTAACAAAACCGTTTGTATTTCAATTTTTCCCGATAACTTTTGGATTAAGTTAATTAAATTAAGACTTTAATTATGACTTCATAAGTGTCCAAACACATTAGAAACACGTGAAAACACCCTCGATATTCATTTTGAAAATCATTTTAATTACGACCACATCGGGTTACAAACACTTAATCGGGTACGACCATAAGCCTAGTTTAACTTCGGTATCGGGTAGATTTTCACCGGGCCTCAAACACAAACCCTATATAAGGGTAAGTGGACTTCATTTGAGGCTTTTTCACTCTATCTCTATCTCTCTCTCTCTCTCTCTACTATCTCTCTACAATCCAAACTTTGATCCAAAATCACCCATTTCAAGCTCCAAATTGTTAGGTAATCCATCCTAGCTTATAGATAAGCTTGTTTAACATACAAATCCATGTTTAAATCATCCAAAAGTGTCAAGAACATGTGTTTACGGCCCAAGAATAACCCCAAACCTCAAAAACCTATAAATGGGGTTTTGAAGCCCCAAAACCCTTCAAATCACTTCTGATGCTTAATTATGACTTAGGGGCTTACATGTATGAACTTAGAACACCAAAAACTTAATATTTACGGAGTAAACATGATTTTACGGCCCAAGATCATGCTTGGACCGTTAAATCTCCTTCATGGACCGTAAACACCATTTAAGGTGTTAAAATGCCCCTTAAACACCTCCTATGGCTTGGAATAATATCTAGAACCAACCAACATTGTATTAGGGACCTTAAACTTGAAGGAAACCATGTCCTTAGGAGATTATGGCCGTAAACCCTGCAAGGAATGGTTCGTTGGCCGTAAACTCCTATAAAGTGGTAAAATGGTGCCCAAACTTCCTTCCATGGCTTGTACATTAGACTAGAATCAATTGTGCTTAACCTGGGACCATTAAAACACAAAAGGAAAGTTCAAGTAAGAGTTTACGGCCGTAAACTCTATATTTACAGCTGTAAACTCCCCATAATGGTCCATTTGATGGTTTAATCACTTCCATTGCCTTAGAACTAAACCTAGCCTAATTCCACAAGTGTTGTAAGACCTTTAAACAATGAAGAATACACCACCCATGAGTTTACGGCCTTAACTCATGGGGATATGGTCATTGGGCCATAATCTCCCCTAGGATTTTACTCTTGAAGAGCAAACTCTATATCTAGGCCTTATAACCCCCTTAGATGCAACCTGAATCACTCATAACACTTGAAATAAAGTGTTTCCACATCTTGGAGTGTATTATGTCACTTAATTAGTAGTTCAAGTCTAATTAGACACAATTATGTATCTCCTTATGTTACATAGGAACCTCGCGCGTGGTCAACCCTTAAACTGATACTTAGCATCCTAACCGACACATTTCTCGTCTGGTGAGTTCATACCCCTACACTTTTCCGAGTTTTTCATGTTTTCAGGGGGAAATAATAGCAAATCATAATGGTTTTCGAAACTTAAAACTGATGTAATTATATGATTTTCTGACAAACTTTTAAATACTTAATCCCTTTTGTAATATGCGGAGCATAAGGGAGATTTTCTGAATATAATTACATAGTTTTCAAACAATGTGGGAACTTATCATATCATCCAATTTATAACTTATCTAATCATTCAAATTATTATGGGAATAACTTGGGATCATCATTACTTATTTTATGGATTCAAACTTCGTGCAAAGTCAATAATATAAACTATGTCTGATTTAGTTTATCCATGTTTAATATAGAGTATCTTGTTAAATAATTATCTCGTATTTGATTATTTATACTTTACCTTGTATCAAACTATTTCAAAACTCGAGAACAATTAATTATACCGTGAATTGGAAATACTAGCTTGTGAGATTTTTCTTCGTTATACCCTTCGGGGTACCAGTAAATCCTCTCTGGAAGTGTAACTAGAGTCTACTGGAGGGAGAACGTGAAAGTTGTGGATAGATCTATTCGGGACTAACAATCTCACAACTTAACTGCTAGCTATAGTTAGCCGGTCATGCCTAGGGTGCCACATTTTGGAATCGAACGACGCCTGAAGAACGTCAAGGAGGTCACAGGTCAAATTAGTACGGTTATACGACTCACAATACATATTAAATTAACTAACTTTATTCACAGATTCCTTTCTTTCTTCTGTAGTTTTATCTATTAAAAACTACCTACTTATTAGTTTTATATACGTGTTAAAACTAATGTACTTATCAAGGATAACCAGGCTTCAGGAAACTTCACTTACAAATAAGGTAGATATTCACTGCTATCCGAATCGATAATCAACCACCAACTTTTATGGAAAATAAGGGTTTTTCTTGTGATGACTTAACTGTTCTTAACCAAGCTGTGTAACAAATGGATAACTAAACTTTTGTTATAAGAAAATATAGGATTTTCTTAAATAACAACTTTTTCAGTAAACCAAAGGAAACTTGTTCTTTTATCAGATATAAATCGCTTATGAACTCACCAGCTTTATGCTGATATTTTTAAAACTGCTTGTATTCTCAGGTCAACGTGAGACAGGTATCCCGCAATATTTTGGAGAAGACGGAGCATATTAGCAGTCTCGTCTTTGCTTTTGTTCATTTTGGATATATATATATATATATATATATATAATCATGTATAACTTTGCTTTCAAACAAATGTAAATACTTCTACGTAATGTAATGGTTGTGTTTACTATGCTTACTATGTACATTGGTTGTGATACTTTACATGACGTACTCCGCCCTGGAACATTTGTGCCTTCTGTTTCGGGGTGTGATAGACATGGTGGAAATTTCATTCGGAACAATAAGGTAGAGTCCTAGTGTAGGACTTGGTTGGTGTGGGAGTGTTAGTATTTACGACATAGATAGCCACAAGTTCTGGTTCAGTTTTGTGATGCTTGGAGTCCCACTTTAATTTCCTATGAAACTTCTTTTTGGTACTTCCAGTATGGTTCTTTTCTACTGGTGGGCCATGGTACCCTAACAGATACATTGCTCAGTTAATTGATAGTCCAATTGTTTAGCACTATAAAGAGTGGATGGTCTGGATGCAGTAACTAGACCTTGGACTAGTGATGCTAGTCCTTATATGTATATCTCAATTTTCTTATCTTCAAAGGGTACCATTCCTAGGAAAAGGTTAGCAAGGTCATTGAATCGGGAGGTGTAGGCTGCTATCTCTGATCCTTCCATGGTCAAATTCCAAAGCTCCCACTCCAGGGCTTGGATTTCCTAGCAGGGGCATTATTCTATGATCATTATCTATTTCTATGGTTCCCAGCCCATGGAATAAGCTTTGGTGATTCCCATGGACTTTTCATGGTTATTCCACCAAGTCAAGGCAGAGTCCATCAGCGTGTAGGTAGCGCACTTGACCCGACAGTCATCAGGGAATGAACTGATGTGAAAAACTACTTTAGTCTTTTCTATCCATCGAGGTAGACCAACAACTCCTTCAGTGTCGTAGAAGGATCGAGGTTTGCATCCTATATATTCTTGGTAAGAGAAGTGTTTGGGTTGTTTTGATCAGTTATTGGAGTGCCACTTTCCAGTATTTCTAGTGTTTTCGTTTCGGGCTGCTTCGTATGCTGCCAAGGTTGTAGCAATTCCTTGTACAAGCATGTTTTGCATCATGTTAGGGTCCATCTGGAAAATTTGGTTTACATTTGTTACCTTTTGGACTCCTCCCTGGTTTGGAGTTTCCATAGATGTGTGACTTACTAGTGTGGATTTCTTTCGGTTGCCTCGAGGAGTTGGCGATGGATGAATTCGTGTTTCCTTTCATAGAGGCGGTATCCTAAACGTGTAGAAAAGACACACTTAAGTTGTTTATACTACTTAATCATAACAAGCATGTAAGAATTGTTTTGCGTTGATAGTTTATTTGTATAATTTATTCCTATAATCCTATAGATTTCCAAGTTATAGACTGAGATTGATTCCTGAAATCGTACCGATTTTCAAATGACAGGGGAAAGGTGATTGGTTCATAAATCATCTAGATTTTTGAATGATAGATGGGGATCTTAATTGCTAATGATTTTGAAATGTATTAGTGTTTTAAAATGTATACATGAATTCTAAGATAGTAGGTTGCTACAGAGAATCTGGAGAGCATTCTTCAATCTCTAAAACTCTCAACCATTGTAGTCTGTCAAAATTCATGCTCAAGGTTGGTTGTACACCGACTTGGCCATAAATAACATAAGCGCACGTTCCAGTTTTATTTGCGGTATGGCTTATGTAGGATACTAACCTTTAATTAAGGCGTTTAACCTAAAGGGTTGAGTTGGTAGTTTTAGCTGAAGGGATGTTTAGAATATTATTATGTGTTCTCATCGTGTGTCAGAGTATATATAAACATTTATATAATATAGTTGGTGGGGTTTGTAGTATTATTAAATTTTTTTTGTACTTCCCGACTACGGAGCAGAGATGAGGGCTAGAGATGAAGTACTAGAGGACATGATCATTTTGGCAATTAAGTTGTTTTGAATCCAGCAACCCAAACGACACTTCAAACCAGATTTCTTGTCCCGTAAATAGTCGAGAAGTAGTGTTATTATTAATAATACTTTTATTAGAGGCTAGTTTTCTATATTTGTATTCCCCTTTCAAGGATACGAGTTCTCTATTGCCAATTTAACTCTGATACCATTTTGTCACACCCCCGGCCAACGCGGAACATGCTGGGAGTGCGATTAAGTTCATGGATAGCACAAGTACAATGATAAACAAAACAACATTTGTATTCCATCATTAAGTTTGAATGCATGGTTCTTGCAAATAATAATAGTATAGTAGTTGCATTAAACAGGTAGGCAGATATCAAAAACTAGATAGCTAAGTTGTCTACAATCCACGACTAATCTTCTGTCTGAAAGACTGTCTAATGATACCTTGAGATTACAAGTAAGTTTGAGGGTTAACACAAAGGTTGGTGAGTGTCATAGGTTTTTTGAAATAATAATACTTTTAATATGATCCAAAACATATTGCCTTTGTAGCAAGTAAAACCGTATTTGGAAATGTTTGATAAAGATAGAAATCTAATCTATGATTTCTAGATAATGAAATCTAGTGAAAGTTTATAGTGACAATGTTATACGGATAGTGGATAAACAGACATACGGATATATGAATAAAGTTATCTACCAAGGTTGTACTTAACAAACGCATATACGAATAAACGGATAACCGATAAGTATATTTGATAAGAGTACATGTAAAAGTGTATGATCCTTGTTAAACAGCTGATAAAACATAGTATAGCGTACACAAGGACATGTATAGGCCTAAGATACAAGTTATAAAACTTGTATAAATATATAAACCTATATATTTTGGACATGTATAGGCCTTAGATACAAGTTCTAAAACTTGGATAAATATATAAACCTATATATTTTTGTGCACGTATTAGGTATATTGAAACTATCAATTTGATAACTATCTATATTGTCATAGCACATTTATAGTTAGATTGTATGTGTTATTTTTATAAGTTGTATTATTTTAACAACATAACATAGGTAAATATTGAAGTTTTAAAATGATTTTGTTTATTTAACATATAAGCATTTAAACAAATATTTCACCAACTAGTACTCTCTTTACACAAAAGAAGTGGTCTTTCAACAACAGAAGGACATGATCATTTAAGCAATTAAGTTGTTCTGAAATCCAACAATAGAAGTGGTCTTTCAAACTAGATAACCCGTACCGTAAGTAGTAGATTAGTAATTAATATGTTTGTGCGATTTATATTGCATAAAAATAATGATGTTGTTTGTATAAACAAAACATTTAGAATATATATATATATATATATATATATATATATATATATATATATATATATATATATATATATATATATATATATATATTAATGGTAGTAAATGTATCCCCCCCCCCCACATACACACAGACACCCCCACGAAAATATGTAAAAATGGGGTTGTAAAACTCACCTTATCGAGTGTTGAACAAGTAGTTCTGAAAACTTGGAAGTATTGTTGAGAGGTCGAGATCTCCGAGATTAGTTCGATGCCCTATAAATTTAGATATATATTACTATTTGGAAGTGATTTGGTATTATAATGATTTATTTGAATAATTTAGTATGTTTTGCCAATTCCAAATTTATTTAAATAAATTTTCTTTAAAATTTTTAATTTAAAATGTTTTTATATTTTCCAAAATTTGTAAATAAATCCAAAATTTTATTTTATTTAAAATGTAATTAATATTTTGTAAAAGTTAAAAAATTACAATGTTTTATTTAATCTAAACATATAAATAAATAAATAAGTAATTTAAATAAATTTATTAAACTTTTTATTAAGCTAGGGTTAAATTGAAAAGGATTTTTGCAAAATGGCGGTAGGTTTTGAATATTTCATTTAATGTTTCATATATATATATATATATATATATATATATATATATAGACATATATATATATATATATATATATATATATATATATATATATATATATATATATATATTGAATGGAAGTTTTATTAATTTGAATGAATAAGGAGGTTATCCTCTTGATGTCGATACCTAAAGACGAAAGAAGAACAAAAAAAAAATTGAAATGATCCTATGGTATTTGGAATCAATGAAGGCATACCATCAACAATGGTGATGGAGGGAGTGGACTTACGGTGGAGTGCTGCAGCAGAAACGGTGGATGGCGGTTGTTCTTGAGTTGCGAAAATGGTGGTGCCGTACGTGGCAGGAGGCCACTCTTCTGCCACTTTTTTCTTGCTAAAAACGCTGGGGTACGATGCAGGGTTGTGGAGATGGATTAGGGGATTTAAAATTAGCAACAACTAACGGGTTGAGGTAGGTTTTTCCGGGAGTGGCAGATGGTGGTTCCTTCTTTGTTTTTCTTAGCTGAAACAGTGAAGGAAGGAGAGGGAAAGTGAGGAGGGGAGGGGAGGGGGGGGGGGAGGTGGTCGATCAAGAATTTCAAGTGAATGCTGATTAGTGGTGTTTTATTGTGGTGGTAGGGTGGTTAAAGGTAGGGGTGAAAATTGTTGACACGTCATGACAAAAATACACGATACAAAATGAAATTGGGCTGAAACTAAAATTCGAATTCGTGTCGTGTTCATGTTAAGTGTAAAAAACACGATGTCATGTCGTGTGGTGTTCTTGTATAAAATTCGACACAAAATTGACACGATTTAACATTTATTTGTCGTGTTTTTCGTGTTATGTATGATTAAATATTAATTAAGAAAACTAATTTTTTCATTATGTTATATTTGTCGTGTCGTTTCGTGTTTGTCGTTTTTTAATCGGTTTGTTTTAGTGTTAGTTAAAAAAAACACGACATCGTGTCGTGTCATGTTCGTGTTACATAAAACATTGTAGTGTTGTGTCGTGCCAGATAAAAACACGACATGATGGCCCAATTTGCCACCCCTAGTGAAAGGTGTAAACCGAGAGAGATAGATGAAGAATGTTTTAGAGAAAGATATAAGTATCTTAAAGATAGAGAAGATAGTTGGAAGTTGTGAGTGATTTTGGAGGTTCTCTAAGCCTCATTTTATAGTAAAACCACATATACACAAATTCTCTTTAAAGCCATACTTCCAACTTATTTTGTACCTTTTGGTGAAACTTGTACATAAAGAAGGATATGGGTATGGGATAGAAAATGTGGGGAAGAGGAGGAGGTAAAGAAATATGTTCATTTTTGCCTCCTGCGTCATATGTGGTGCCCCATATGGGGTTATACTCCGATAAAATGCCAAAAACACACCAAACTGCGTGCATCAGGATCCATGCATCGAGAACCTTTATTTTCTAAAGTGTTAGATATAGTTTAATTCAAGGATTTTGGAACATCAAATGGATTAATTTTTTGATTTACGGATATCTGGGAAATTGCGTTTGAAGTATCGCATCCAAACGGCTCGCGGAATCCGTTTTTGCGATTTTTTAAAATATTTTTGTTTAAAATACTTCTAGTGTGAAATTAAATAATAGATTATAGTGTGAGCTCAAAAACGTTCATGGAAATCACGTCGACAAAGCGTAAGTGTCTCAACAGATCGATTCAGTTTTACGTGATTGAAGAAATAATGTTTTACCGCTTGTTTTTCTTAAAATTATCGTATCTTTTTCATACGAACTCCGTTTGGAAGTACTATATACTTTTGGAAACAGTGTAACTTGTACTATAATATTTTAATGTTCGTTTTGCTAAAAGCTGCTTAATCCAAAATTTCAGTTTTTCAAACGCATTAATTAATGTTGCTTTTTAAGTGGTATGATTTGGTTGACGTTTACGCATTTGGAATTAAGGTATCATCTGGCATCATGTAATAATATAAATAAAATTATTTTTTTTACTTTAGATGCACTAAAACTCAATAATTCAGATTCTCTCAAGATTCGCGGTGAATTGCCGGATATAATTTTAACCCTAAAATTTGGGATTTCTCATCAAAGGTCAAGTCAAAAAATCAAAAAGGAAATGTAGGTCAACAAAGAATGAGTACGATCAACGTACTTAGTAAATACGCCCATCATAGTGAACCCTTGGCGATATAGGGCATCTACCTGGTATGCAAATTGTACCACTAGGTACGCTCAATGTACTTAGTTGGTTACTTTTTTCTCTTTTAAGAGCTTATTCCATGTCCAAAGTTCATATCTAGCCCCAAATATCATTTTAACTCATATAGTTTCCAACTTTATGTTTTTTCATGACTTGTAAGGTCCAAAAATCAAAACCCTAACTTAAAAACAAAACGCAAGCACCATAACTCTTGCATGAAGGGAAAAAAGGGACCAAAACCACATTTTTATGATTCCTAACACTCAAAAACTTCTAAAAGGACAACTCTTATGGTTTAGAGTAATCCATACTTATAAAAACCAAGCATATGAGACTAAAATGCATAAAAACTTAAGACCTAGGATGATCCAAGGAAAACATTTATCAAGTTCCAAACTTTATACCTTCAAAGGATGCTTGAGGGCGAGATACTTCTGAATCTACGTTTCCTTGAGCTTCCAAGATGATGTACCATATTCTTCCTCCTTCAAAAGCTTAGGAACACATTGCTTTCAAGCTCTAAATCGCACACCAAAGGACTAGGGTTAACAAGGGATATTTTGGGAGGTGGAGGTTGATGAAGGAAAGGGTATTTCGGGCATAAGGACAATTAAATAGTGCTCAAACCACAAAATTAGGGTGTGTCTCATTTGTCACGTATGTTCAATGTACGCATGAGTATGCCCAACATACTCATGAACACACGATCCAAGTACAGTTAGCATAAAGGCCATTTTGAAATATATTTTATCTTTTGGTTCAAAAATAAAATTACCTTGATCCTGGTGTTACAATTCTCCCACACCTGAATAAGACTTCGTCCAGGAAGTCTGACACTATGAATAACTCAGGGTATTGCTCTCGCATCTCTGCGTCGGATTCCCAAGACCATTCAGAACTCTTCCGATGTTGCCATTAAACTTTGACCAATGATACCACCTTGTTGCACAAGGCCTTCGTCTTCCTATCCAAAATCACCACTAGCCTTTCAACATAATTCAGACGATCATCAACCTGAATATCATCCAAAGGAACCATTACTGAATCATTAGCCATGCACTTCCAATGATGAGAAACATGGAAGCTGTTGTGAATCTGACTGAGCTCCACATGCAGATCCAGTTGAGAGGCCACTTTGCCTCCCCTGACAGCTACTCGAAACAACCCAATAAATCGGGGCCCTAACTTCTCCATCTTCCTGAAGTGTATTACACCCTTCTATGGTGATACCATTAGTATAACCATATCGCTGAACTGGAACTCCAACTCGGATCGACGTTGTAACATGTCGTTTCCAAATCGGAACGATTTAAGGCTTTAGGGAGTCAACAACATGATTTTTAGGAAAAACCGAGGCTCAAGACATGACCATAGAAGAGTCAAAATGTGAGGAGTGATGAAATGAAGACTTAGGATCTAAACTAAGCTCACGACATGAGAAATAAGAGGTCACAACATGAAGTATGCTACAACCCAATCCCACAATCTTTTAGAGTTTCCATCATATTTAAACCCCAGAAAGTTCATTTTA
This sequence comes from Lactuca saligna, assembly GCF_052625555.1. Lineage (NCBI taxonomy): Eukaryota > Viridiplantae > Streptophyta > Magnoliopsida > Asterales > Asteraceae > Lactuca > Lactuca saligna. The sequence continues at coordinate 158,531,342 of NC_136417.1, forward strand.
GGGTTCTAAACTAGCATCCTTCATCCCTAAAGTCAATAAAACCCTAACCCAAGCCTTTCCTTGTATTTCTCTAGCTTTTGGTGAAGTCTTGGAGGTTTAAGAAGAAGAGATCACTATGGAAGCATAGTTTCAGCTTGTTTCACTTGCAACCTTTAGCTATATTTCTAGACCAATGTGAGTAATCAAGATTCAAGCTTTATGTTTCCTTATTTCTAAATCTAAAGTTTTATGTATATTTATCCAAGATCTTTAGAGTTATAGTGTTGGGACTCCATAAAGCTAGCAAGTTTATGTGTCCTTAGGGTCCCTTACAGCATGTACGTCTTTGATCTGAAGTTTGGAGAATGTTTGAGTTCATGCTTGAGAATTTATCTTCTTTTTCTCCATGAATGACCTAGTTTGAGACCAATTCTTGTATTAGACATAAAAGATCTTATATCATTGATTTTTATGATCCTTGGAGTGTAAGCAAGACTACTAAAATAGATGGATTAGTCGCTTACTGGCTTAAGAAGTTTTGGATTAATATGCCATCCAGACTGATCTCACCATATGAAGGGGTGCTATCGCAGTGTTAAAAGTTCTTCGATTTAAGTGAGTTTCGCTCTCTATTTTCGTCGGTCGAAGGCACCAATGCCAACACACTAGTTTTGGTTATCTATTAGTATGGGAATACTTTAGGTATTGCATGTAGTCGCGTAGGATAAGATGAGGACTCTTGATCTAGGCCCTTTTACCTGTTCCTTGTTTGGTTACAGTTCTAGTGTAGGATCACCTCTCCAGGTGCCTATCTCACCGCTAACTATATATGATTAAGCATTCTGTGGATAGTTGATATCTAATATGATGCTATGTTGTAGTGATTTGTTAAATCTGTATCCTGATATATAGGATGTTGCTATGCTGTTATGATCTGTTAGATTTGTATCTTTGTATATAGGATGTTGCTATGTTATAGTGATCTGTTAGGTCTGTATGTGACAACCCGCAGTTTGCTCCATCACCGTAACCCGTTTCCATCCATAAAATTTGTCTTTTTTTAATTGTTTTCCGTTCAAGTTTTAAATTAAGTCATTATTTTGAAACTTCTATTACGACTTAATTGGTATCCAAACACATTAGAAACTCATGAAAACATCCCAAACTATTACTTAGAAATTTTTTGTTTCAACCATATCGGGTTACGACAACTTAATCGGGTGCGACCAAAAGCATCGTATAACATCGGTATCGTGTAGAATTCCACCGTGTCCCAAACTTGGAACATATTTAAAGTGGTTTAAGCATCCATTTGAAGCTTTTACTCTCTCTCACTACTCTCTCTCTCTCTCTCTAACCTCTCTCCTCAAACCAAATCTAAGGTCTAAAAACATCAAATTTAAGCTCGAAACCACCAAGGTAACTTCCCTAACTCTTAGTATAGCATCTTAGACCTTCAAATCTGAGTTCAAACAATCATTTAGGACCATTTTCATGTGTTTACAGCCCTGGAACATGCTTGGGTCGTAACCACACATATAATGGGTTTTTGAGCCTTTAAACCCTTCCAATTGACCTTTGGAGCTTAGATACGGCTACATGACTTAATGCACTGGACTTAGAGCACCTGGAACTTAACTTTTGGCGAGTAAACATGAGTTTACTACCCAAGAACATGCTTGGACCATAAACTCCATATCATGGAGAGTAAACTCATTTTTAAGTGTTAAATTACCATTTAAACACACCAATAGCCTTGGATTTAATTCTAGAATCAACCACAATCGATTTAGGGGCCTTAAACATGATTAAAACCCTCCCTATAGTAGTTCACGGTCATAAACCCCCCCAAGGATGGGTTCCTAGGCCATAAACTCTTAAAACATGGTCAAATGATGCCCTAAATTCCATCCAAGGCTTGTAAAATTAGTTTAAATCACATGTCATTGTCCTAGCACCATCAAAACACATAAGGAATGTGTGTGGGGGAGATTACAACTGTAAACTCCATTAAATGGTCCATTTGTAAGTTTAATCCACTCCTATGCCCTAGATTTGATCCGAGCTAATTTTCCTAAGTGAATTAAGACCATTCAGCACCTTAAAAACCATGAGTTCATGGCCGTGAAATTATGTGGTCACGGTCTTACAAATGGACCATTTAGCACCTTAATTAACCATAAGTTCACGGCCGTGAAATCATGTGGTCATGGTCTTAGGGCCGTAAACTCCTTAAGGAGTTTACTCTTGATGAGAAAACTCATTATCTAAGCCCCAAACACTTGATTTGAAGTGTTTTCGCGACTTAGAGTGTAAAATCATATCTAATTAGTGATTTAAAGTCTAATTAGATACATTTGTATACCATTTCATATTACATAGGAACCTTGCGCGTTATCAAGCCCCAAACCAACACATAGTATCCAAAACGTCATGTTTTCTCGCCTGGTGAGTTCATACCCCTACCCTTTTTCAATGTTTTTCACTGTTTTCAGGGGGAATACAAGCAAAAGTACAAGAATATCTTGTACTTAAATTCATTATTTTGTTTGAATGGTTTCATAATCCATAAACTTTTAAGAATTGAAAACATATTAACAAACTGTCTGACTTGCAGAGTTGTTTTTTAAAACTAAATTTCAATTCTTATTATATAGTGTTATACTTTATACTTTGCAATTTATAGTCCACACATTTACTGTTCGAAATCATAGAACTTTGTATTGTCCTTAATAAAACACCCCCTAGATACGAGAGTGAAAGACATGTATCATTAGAAATTAGTCAGGTCTTAGTTATTACACCCCCTAGATACGAGAGTAAAGAACCAATAAAACCGGGTTTTCCGTATTAAAATATTCAGTTTTAAATTCATGAATCTTAAGATTGGACACACGTCCTTCGCAACACTTCCCCTAGACACGAAAGTGGAGGACTATCCCTGTAACCAGAATCTCCGAAAAGGGAGAGCGTGACTTGAGTGTATAGATCTATACAGGACTGACTATCGCACACCTGGCTGCTAGCTACAGCCGAACCGAAAGGTTCAAGGGTGACAAAAGTTATAGAAGATATTGGCCCCGTCTGGAGTCATATATAGTCTGTAGTATGGTTATGGAACTCGCAATCAAGATTATGATAACTTTATACTTATTTATTAGTTTTATATACGTGTTAAAACTAATGTACATTTAAAGGTAACCTGACTTTCAGGAAACTTCGCACACACACACTTTAAGTATGGTAGATACTTGTACATACTTTCAGATTTGATAACACTTAACAAACGTTTTACGAAAATATAGGATTTTCCTGGGATAACAATTGTACATAACCAAAACCGTGTAACATAACAGATAACTAAACATTTCATTTAAGAAAATATGGGATTTTCTTGAGTCGTAACTTTTTCAAAAACCGAAAGGAACTCATACATTTTCATAAAACAAAACCGCTTATGAACTCACCAGCTTTATGCTGATTTTTAAAATGCTTATATTGTCAAGTCTGCATTAGACAGGTACCAGCGATCCTTTTAGCGAAGACGGAGTACGTAGAAGACACGTCTCACTTTTGTCTATATATATATATACATATATATATATATACATATATATATATATATATACATATATATATATATATATATATATATATATATATATATATATATATATATACATATGTATCATCACATGTACAACTTTACTTTTGAACAAATTTAAATTTTATTATGTAATGTAATGGTTATTTACTTTGCTTACTATGTACATTGGATTTGATACTCAACGAGGAGTCCAGCCCGAAAATGTTTTCGCCTTCGGTTTTCGGGGTGTGATACTGTATCCTGGTATATAGGACGTTGCAATGTTGTAATGATCTATTAGATATGTATGCTTATCTATACTGGGTCGTTATCATCTAAAGGAGTGCCTTAGGGACTATATGTAGTCATGTAGGATAGCTTGAGAACTCGTGATCTAGGCTTTCTTGTATGTTCCTTGTTTGGTTGTGGCTCTAGAGTAGAATCATCTGTTTGGGTGGCAATCTCACCTCTGGGTACTTATGGTTATACATTTCATGGATGTTAGATAGTAGTAGGACTGTGTACTATGAAAGGACTAGTAGGCGATAGTGAGGCGTATGATTGTTGTTTGATTATATTATGTGCCTACTTGATCCTGATTGTTTATATGTTGATATATGGTAATCGTGGGTTAAGGAGGTCCTACCGTGTATTGTAGGACAAGATACCCGGTGTGGGCTGTGAGTTGTAGGCACAAAGGCTCTGGAAGAGCAGTTAGGATGAGGTGATATGACAATAAACCCCGAGTATTCCAACCCGATGGCTGTGTGGACTCGATACATGCTTGTATATTTATCATATGGGGTATTATGGGGGACACTCACTAAGATTTATCCTTATCCAGTTCTTTATTATTTCACGTATCATCAGTATCTGTGGTAAGGAAAATGTAGGATTGTACATACTCATCAACAACATTAAGGATTCCATGTTATCTATGGTAGTCTGCTTTTAATGAATGTAATTTGAAATAAACAATTTTATTAAAAATGAGTTTATAAATTGGGAAGTTTTACCTTAATAAAAATGAAAACTTTTGGTTGTGTAAAATGGGACGTCACAACTTCGTATCAGAGCCCTGGTTTGAGTAAATTCGAGGAACACTTATGTGAATCCAGTCCCAAACTAGGAATTTTATAATAAAAGGGTTGGATTAGGGACATGGGGTTGGTCTAATGTCATGTTCTTGTTTGATTGTTAGCTTGGGATCGGGAACATGGACCTTGATCTAACATTGTTTTTATAGGAAGACGCGGTGGGTACAGTCAAGCAACTCCCTATATCATAAGGCAATACTGAACTCAAGCACTTTAATTCAACGGTTTCTAAAGGAACCTTATCCACTAGCAAGCTTTTCTTGCTTATATTAATGTGTTATATTTTAGGATCGTTCCTTGTTAACGATATTTCTACTCTAGTATTGTTTCATTTGGGGGCTACCCGATCTTTTGTTTCTCTTGCGCATCGCAAGAGGTTTGTTGGAGCTCTAGGGGAGCTGGATTATCCTCTTGATGTCGAAATTGTTGATAATAGGTCTTTTCAGGTTGCGAGGGTTCATCGAGATTGTACCCTTCAGTTATTTGGCGAGCAGTATCTGGTTGATTTGGTTCCCATTCCTTGTCGTGGGAACAAGTTTATTGTGGTTATGGATTAGTTGAGGCATAATAGTGAAGTGATCGACTGTGAGCAACAATTAGTTCGGGTTAGGAACCTAATTGTGGGAGAGTTAGTGGTCTAAGGGTAAAGAACTTAACATGGGCGATTTGGTGTTCATCAGTGAGGTCCAGATGCTATCTCCAATAGGGTTGTTCCGGTTATGCCGCCTATGTTTTGGATACCCGAGATAAGGGTAAGGCGACTGTGGATGATGTGCCAATTGTGTGGGATTATCCCGATGTGTTTCCAAAGGATTTTATTAGGGTGCCACCGGAGAGGTAGGTTGAGTTCAAGATTGATTTCGTTCCTGGTGCGGCTCCGATAGCCAAAGCACCATATTGTTTGGATCCTATGGAGATGTAGGAGTTGTCTACACATGTGTAGGAGCTGTTAGACAAAGGATTTATTTGACCAAGCAGTTAGAACTGATCTTGTTTGTGAAAAAGAAGGATAAGTCTCATCGTATGTACATTAAATACCTGGAGCTGAATAAGGTAATAGTGAAGAACCGTTATCCACTCCCGAGGATTGATGATCTTTTTGAATAGCTTTAGGGTGCATCTTGATTCTTCAAGATTGATTTTCCATTAGGTTATCATTAGTTGAGGGTTAGTGATGAGGATGTACAGAATACAACTTTACAAACTTGTTATTGTCATTACGAGTTCGTGGTGATGCCTTTTAGGCTCACCAATGCTCTACCCGCATTCATGGATCTCATGAATTGCATATGCATATCGATCCTTGATCGGCCTATGATTGTATTCATTGATGAAATTTTGGTTTATTCCAAGACTCAGGAGCAGCACAAGGAGCATTTCAGGGAAGTGTTGGAGACTTTGAGGATGGAGCGAATTTTCACAAAGTTCTCCAAGTGTGAGTTCTGGTTACGCAAGGTGTAGTTTCTTTTGCACCTTGTCAGCCAGAATGGCATTCTGGTCGATCCGACCAAGGTTGCAGCCATGATGCAGTAGGAGGTTCCAAGGTATCCATTTGAGATTCAGATTTTTCTTTGTTTGGTGGGTTATTATTGGAGATTAATCCATGATTTCTGTAAGATAGTTGTTCCATTGTCCCGGTTGAAAAAGAAGACAATTACATTTCATTGGGGGCCTGAGAAACAGGAAACTATTGAGACTTGGAGACATCGGTTGTTTGAGGAGCCGATTCTAACCTTGTCGGAGGGTTTTGATGATTTTGTAGGTTATTATGACGCTTCGATGATAGGATTGGGGACAGTGTTGATGCAGATGGGTCATGTGATCACGTACGATTCTAGACATTTAAAGCCTCATGAGGCGAATTATCCGACACATTATTTGGAGTTGGGGGCTGTGATTTCCGCCCTCAATATTTGGTGGTATTAGATTTATGGGGTCTGTTGTACTACTTACATAGACCACAAGAGTCTGAGGTATTTGATGGATCAACCGAAGCTGAATATGAGGCAGCACCGGTGGTTGCATGTGGTGAAGGATTAAATGGATGAACAGTAAAATTGATTTTGTTTTGGGCTTGATCTAAACAAAAATAATTAGATCAATCAATGAGGTTTAAATGGAACATATCCAACGAATTAAAACGATTAAAAATAAATAACAAAACGCAAAAATCGAAATTAAAATTGAATTTCGATAAAACCTACATCGTTCTTCATTGAATCATCAAAAATCAATAACATTTTGGAATCCATTTGAGAATGTGAGAAATATTCTTGACGATTCTTTTTTGTTTGCCACACATGAATCAATCATTGATGATCGTAGTTATTTTGTAGGAATAAGAAAATCACCAAATTGAATATTGTACAAACCACGATGCATGTTGTAAAACTTGTTCTTCATGTTCTTCAATGATCTAACACATCTTCATAAGAATCATTAACAATTTTCGGTTTTGAATTCAACTTCATTGCAACACTTTGTATTTTGTTGTGTGACAACCCGAAATTTCCAATCTGTACAAACTATATCACATCAATAGAAGTTATAGCAGTCACAATTAATTTTCAGACTTTTTCGCGTATGTATGAGTAATTCAGGGTTTACACTTCAGAAAATATCAGGAGAGTGGGTGCACTAGGGTTTTGTGCAACACTGTTATTCCAACACTCTATTTTATTAGAGATCATTTCAGGAATAAAAATATTTTCTACCAAAAATATCTCAGGACTATAAATAGAATTCTGTACCAAATTCATTCATTATTCGCATTTCCAACTAGAGATAAGCCATTTTCTCTCTCACAGATCTTCAGGTTTTTATCCCAAATCGTGAGTACCTCTTTCTAGTAGTGTTATAAAGCTTTATATGTGTTTATAACATGATTCAGAAGGCTAAATCACTAGATCTAGGAGTTTACTCCCCAAGGTGTTCTTGGGCGGTAAACTCCCAAAACAAAGCTGAGACTGACCCTTGTGTTATGCTACTACCTTAGACTCATTTGTATGTGTATTAAGGACATGAAAACAATCATGAAACACCAACACATGGGAGTTCACGGCCCAAGGGTAATCTTAGGCCGTAAACTCCATTGAAATGGACCAAATGGTGCTTTTATGTAACCCAAAGATTTAGACATTTACATGGAATTGTTTCCCACATAATTAAAGGACAAAATCACATCAAAATCACCTCTTGAAGTGAGTTTATGGCCTTGGTAATACTCCTAGGCCGTAAACACCAAGCAAGGGCACCAAAGTGTGCTTAGGGTCCACATTAGCTTTAAAAAATGCCTAGGAATTATACCACTTGTGCATGAGACTTGAAATCATCCAAAACACCCATACATAGAGTTTATGGCCGTAAACACTAAGGGGAATGGCCTTAGGGCCGTAAACTCCTAAATGGAGTGTTTCTAGACCTTAAACCCTTTCAATAATTGAACCACCAAGTTGGAATAATTCTAGGAATCATTTGGAACTTCAAAACACACCAAACCCCCATGTTTGGGAGTTTACAGCCGTAAACTCAAGAGTTTACAACTGTAAACTCCATGTGTGATGGTATATGGGGAGTAAACTCACATATAGGGTCCTTTGGAACCCTAAAACACAAGTTCCTTGTCCCACATTAGCTTAGATGCAATACTTAGGGCCTAAAACACTTATATAAAGTGTTTAATTGTGTCTAGGATGTCTTAACATTATCAATTAGTGATTTAAGTCTAATTGAATACATATATGTGTGATTATATGCTCATTAGGATCGTAGTATGTGTACAAGTCCTCGCTTGACACCTAGCAACCCTATTCCGTTCAGTTCATCCCAATCATCAACTACGGGTGAGTTCATAGCCCTAATCAATGTTTTAAATGATTTTAAATGCTTTAAAGGGGGGGGGGGGGGGGAATACAAGTAGAAACAAACATGTTATTAAATCATTGTTATGTATTTTATAATTGTGTTTGTCATTTAACAGATTTCACATACTACAAAATGTGATGCATGAGATGGTTTTAAATCTTAAAAACACATTATTATCAAATGTTTTACCTTTGAAATGTATTTTAAAAATGACATCAAGTCATTGTTAATTATTTTTCAAAACCCATAAGATGTCTTACAAAACCATTTTACATTCTTGAACTAAACTATGCATATACACTTATATTCTTATATATGTATTGATGTTATAGTTTATATCTTTCATTTTGTTTCCCACACCCTTGAGTAGTAAGACTGTATAAGCCTACATGATTAACCAATTATAGTTCAGTAAATTATCATAGGGATAGTTTGTCGATATCAAACATTACTCCTATTACAAGGAGTCACACAAGAGTCAGTTCATTCATGAGTCCATACTATTACATTACCTGATACATGAGTACATATACATATACTTACCTGTTACATGAACACACTTACATGAATACCATACAGGAATCACTTTTAAATAGGTGCATTATCCTGTATTCACTTACCTGGATACTTGTACATAGAACTACAACGATAATTTATTAGTACTTTCTGTGTAAATTATCTTTCCTATCCCGGTTCAATGGGATATCTAGGCGGGACTTACCATTCCGAACCCCACTAATTAGCACCAGTGGTCGATGACCATCTATGGAGGTCTAAGGTTACTACTTATACTAGGATGATCGATAACCGGGGCTAACCCCTCCACCCACCTGCTGCTGCTACAGAGGACAAGTGGACAATCTTCGATTATTCATAAGGTTATACCTTTCGCTTATCGCGATGATGTGTTACTCCTAGTACCCAGCGATGACAATTACATTATTACTTTTCTGGACAATCTTCGGATGTTCATTAGGTTGCATTTTTCTCTTAACGCGACGTTGTGTTGGTCCTAGTACCCAGTGACAACACTTACAGTAGTACATTTTCCTGTTTACTTTATTTTGTGATACTTTCACATAAACGATGAGTTTGACTAAGTACTTTAGTACTAAACAATTAAAGGAAAAACTATCATTTTACTAACAAAACATTCAGGTCTTGGTAGAAGACTACATTGTCATAACAAAACATTCGGGTCTTGGTAGAAGACTACATCTCACACTGATAGAAAATAAGGGATTTTCTAGGGTTTTTCATACTTACATCAACATTTACATTTAAAGGTTTGCATGACCTTTAAAACAGTTTTCAGTAAGCAAGACAATGACACTTAAATACTTATGAATTCACCAGCTTTAAAGCTGATACTCTCTTTCAAAATAACTTGTATTCTCAGTTCATCAGTAGACAGGTACGGAGGCCAGGTTTCGAGAAGGAGGAGCAGACAAGTCTCGTCTTTTATTTTGATTATATATTTTTGGTGTCTTATTACAATGAAGAACACACATGTATTAAAACTTTACCTATAATGCAATGGATGATGTTATTGCTTGTTTATTATATTACATTGTTGTGATACTGTACATGACGTCCTCCACCCCTGAACGTTTCCGCCGTTCGTGGTTTTTGGGTGTGACAGATTGGTAACAGAGCATTGTTTATAGTGAATTAAGTATATCAACCCATAAAAGTTATACTAACTATAAATACATGGGATTAAAACACTCTGTCTAAGAGTTATACTTCTAAATAATAAAACATTTAACAAAGTATGCGTGCCTGCATTCATACTAAAATCAGTGTCACAATGACAAGAACAAAAGTATTACGATTGTTGAATATCACAAGTAAGCCTGGGGATATATGGTCAGTCTTGGGAATGGCATAGCTTGATCAACTATGCTGGTCCGATGAATGATTAGCATATGCCCAAGAATGGTTGTGATGTGGCAACAAGTCAAAAAAAAAAAAAAAAAAAAAACTTACCAACACAACCATAAAGAAATATCATAGGGGTATTTGGTCTTACTGTAATTATCTTAGTCAGTTCGTCTATTTAGCTATTTCTTATAATCCCTTTTCTCCCGTAGAATAAAATGGCTGGATTTCACCACGGCGATCCGTACTTCCCGAACCAGGGCAATGCTGGTTGGCTAGAGGCAGAACCAGAAGATGATCACCCAATCCCTTTGGATGATCACCATGCTGAGGGCTTTTCCGATAGTTCTGACTCGGAACCAGAAGTCAACAACCTACCCCCAGCTGCTCAAAACCAAACCTGAACCCCTGCCCTGTGTTTTAAAGACCCACACCCTTGTGGGCCATTAACTTGACTGAATGGAGTCAGGAACAAGGTCAACCCATTCCCTACCATGGAGACCGAAGTTTCTACAACCTCACTGAAGGAGGTTGTGCTGATAGAATCCTACCACTCATGGTGTGTAGGATTTCTCGGAACACGATAATGGCTCAGGCGACTATCAATCAAGTTTTGGAAGTTAACGCCAACTTTGGTGTTAACACTGTCCACATTCGCCAACTAGAGTCTGCTCATGAAAGGACTCTGGTCCGCAATGCAAATCTACAGAGGGAACTTGCTGAAACCCGAGCTAAAGTTAGAGAACTTCGAGCTCAGCAAGCAAGGTCGGATGGGCGTATAAGGGACATTGAACGTCTACTGTCGGGATCGAGGACTCATGCAAGCAGCTCTCGTCGCCGATAGAATCTCATCGACTCATCTTTTGGATATAACCTAGTTTATGTAAAACTTTGGTCTAATTTCTTGTCTTTATAAATCTTGGACCTCTTAGGTCTTGATCTAGTCTTAATTCTGTCAAAATTTTCCATCTTTGTTGATGTAAGGCCTACTTCTAGGCCATTTTTCCCGAACTTATTACATCTGTAATTCCAGTATTATTGAAAGATATCTAATCTTATGGAAATTATTATCCAACTACTGTCATTTTCAGTTAGTCATTCTATTCATTATGTTATTGGACTATGGGGAGTTAGTCCATGAGACACATTCATAAATCATGTATTCTTATCCATGTCGTCATCTTTTAAACATATAGTTAAAGATGCCGCCACGCAGAAGTACAAGGCGTAAGCCAAACAACGAAACACTGATACCACAACCTCCACCACCGCCTGTACCTGTTCAACCACCTAATCCTTTCGATGCTAACATGTTCCATGCAACTTTCACAGCAGCAGTTGCAGCTGCTGTGTCAGCAATCAACACTCCTGTCCCTAGTGGATCGGGAACAGGTGCACCTCCCTCGAACCACGACGAAAGCCATGGACACCCTCAGGAATGCACCTACAAGGACTTCACAAACGCCAAACCCCGCAGCTTCAATGGTACTGGTGGGGTTATGGTATTAAGGCAGTGGATTGAAAAGATGGAATCTGTCTTTGAAATCTACGCTTGCCAAGAAAGCAACAAGGTCAAGTTCGCAACTTGTACCTTCTCTGATAGGGCACTAACTGTTGGGTTTTGAGCAATCTAACACTTCCTAAGTGTGCATGCAACCCTAATAAACCTTGGATCTATGTTTGTCTAAATACATGAAAAATAATAATTTTCCAAGGTTTATAACCTATCTAACATGGCATGGGGAACATTTCAACATAAAAGAGTTAGAAGAGATTACATACCTTTTGGTGAGTTTGGTTCTAAGGAGTTTGAGGGCCAAGCACCAATAGTGTGAATGCCTCAAATGGAATCACAAACACCACAAACTCTTGGAAAAACTTTGAGAGAGTATACACCTTGTATAAAATCGGCCACACACATGCACACACACACACACTAGTTCACTAGTTTTCTCTTAGGCTCCATTTCATGCTCCATAAGCATGCTTATATAGTGTGCATGGTTAGGGTGAAACCCTAATAACCCATGTCTTTTCCTTTTCCAAGGATCCATGGGTTAAAAGCTCCATGGATCATCCATGGACTTCCACATAAGCCTAGCCCATTAACAAATGAGTATTAGCCCACACTATATAAAACAAATAGCCCATAATTTAATTAGTATTCCTTTTAATCTCTAAATTAATTCATAATTAATTTAAGACTAAAACTAATTAAATAACGTAAATTCATATTAATATATTATAACTCATAATATATTAATAAACATATGTGTATAACTCTCATAAAATTATCCATAATAGTTTGGATGAGATGCAACCCAAATGGACCATGTCGGTCGGGTCAAGTATATACCAAATAAGTTATGGACTTAGACACCTTATCCAACAGACTCCCACTTGGATAAGTCTAATAACTGTATTTGCCTATAACTTCAAGAACCAACTAACAATCGTAGCTCTTGAAAACTCCCTCGAACAATGAAGACTCTGTCGAACTATGAAGCGCCATTTTAGATAAGTGATCACATAATCCTCTGTTCTCATGATATCAGCCGGACAAACACATGGAACTATGTCTTGCTTATTGTCTAGCAGTTGTTTCTCGATTTTCGGATTTGTTTGACGAAGAACTTCACTGAACACATCGGTTTAGTTCTGACCAGGCCTGGTACATGGGTCAACACAAAATCATCGAGGGGCCCAGATATCGCTTCTATTTCTAGAAGGAACAGATAAACTTCGACTAATATGCTTATTCTACTACTTATTGAATTGTACACAAAGGCACGTTTTATAACATCAAGTTACTGATGCGTTTACGTGCAATCAATGCACAACCAACTCATAGGTAACAACTCATATCTCTAGGTTTAATGATTTATATGATGTTATCGTCTCACGATCACTCGAGATAAATTCCATGAAGTGATACAAGTGAGCATGGGTTTATACCAATACTCATAACTTATGAGTACTCATGAATGTTGCAGCAACCATTGCCATGTCTAAATACCTTTAAGGCATCTACAAAACCAATTCATGAGAATCTTGATTCATACCTACTTCCGACGTATGATCGATTGTGGAGGTTTGAATAAATTAATTATTCTGGAAGTCAAAACATGCAAAACTGAAACAATAGTAAATAATTAACAATGATAGTAACACTTTACTCATAAATAAATCACAAATTTTATTCATCATCAAACGTCGATTACATTTTACAAGTTTCAGGAAAACTATCTAATCTGTAAAACTAATATCGTCCCTCAGCTCGATGCGTCTCGCATGCTGAAAATGCTTAACCCTCGTCAGTCCCTTCGTAAGGGGATCTGCAGGATTCTCATCCGACGATATCCTCCTTGTCACAAGGAGTCCTTCTTCAATCTTGTGTCTTATGAAGTGATATTTTCTGTCAATGTATCGGGATCTGCCATGATCTCTTGGTTCCTTGGCTAAGGTAACCGCACTATTGTTGTCACAGAAAATCTCTATAGGTTCCTTAATAGCTGGTACAACTCCAAGGTCTCCGATGAAGTTCTTTAGCCATATCGCCTCCTTCGCTGCTTTACTCGCTGCTATATACTCTGATTCACAAGTCGAATCAGCCACCGTCTCCTGCTTGGAACTCTTCCAAGAAATTGCCCCTCCATTTAAGGTAAAGATCCAGCCCGACTGAGAGCGGAAATTATCCCTATCAGTCTGAAAACCAGCATCACTATACCCTAATATTCTCAAGTCATCACTGCCACCAAGGGTAAGGATCCAATCCTTAGTCCTCCGTAGGTACTTGAGAATGTTCTTTACCGTGGTCCAATGAGCCTTGCCAGGGTTCCCCTGATACCTGCTGACCATGCTCAAAGCAAATGCCACATCAGGACGGGTACAAGTCATAGCATACATGATCGAGCCAACTGCGGAAGCATATGGTAATTGGCTCATCTTAGCTATCTCTGCCTCTGTACTCGGACTCTGAGTCTTACTCAATTTGGTATTGCTTTGGATCGGTAAATCTCCTTTCTTGGAATTCTCCATGTTGAACCTTTTCAACACCTTATCCAAGTAGACACTCTGACTAAGTCCAATTAGTCTTCTACTCCTTTCTCTTAATATCCTTATCCCTAGGATATAGGTAGCCTCCCCTAGGTCCTTCATAGCAAAGCACTTCCCAAGCCAGGACTTAACCTCCTGCAAGGTTGGGATGTCATTTCCTATGAGTAGTATGTCATCCACATACAGTACCAAGAAGCTAACTATACTCCCACAAGCTCTGACATACACGCAAGACTCATCTTCGCTTCTCAAGAAGCCAAACTCTTTTACCTTCTCATCAAAACAAAGATTCCAGCTACGAGATGCTTGTTTTAATCCATAAATGGATTTCTCAAGCTTGCATACTCTATTAGGGTACTCTACATTGACAAAACCCTCTGGCTGATTCATGTACACATCCTCAGCCAACTTTCCATTAAGGAAAGCGGTTTTGACATCCATTTTCCATATTTCATAATCATGAAATGCTGCAATGGCTAACATAACCCTAATAGACTTAATCTTTGCTACCGGTGAAAATGTTTCATCATAATCAACACCTTGAGTTTGAGTAAAACCCTTCGCAACCAATCGAGCCTTATAAGTATGTACTTTTCCATCCATGTCTGTCTTCTTCTTGAAGATCCATTTGCACCCGACTGTTTTACGGCCTGGTACATTGTTAACCAAGTTCCAAACTTGATTGTCATACATGGACTGTATCTCGCTGTCCATAGCCTCCTTCCATTTAGCAGACTCCGGGCCTGCCATGGCTTCCTTAACACTGCTAGGTTCATCCAAATTTACTAGTGTACTATCACTAATAAACGTATCACCTTCCGTAGTAATATGAAAACCATAATAAAACGAAGGTGTGTTCCTAATCCGTGTGGAACGCCTCGGAGGTACAGACTCGTCAGCTGGATCAACAGGAGTTTCCTCCTCAGGTTGATTGCTAGTGTCTGAGGTTCCTTCACCAAATGATTCTTGAATTTCTTCAAGATCAATCTGCCTCCCACTGTCTCCTCGGCTTATAAATTCTTTCTCGCGAAAGATCCCTCTTCGTGCTACAAAGACCACATTCTCACTGGGTCTGTAGAAGAGGTAACCAAAGGATTTCTGTGGGTAGCCGATGAAAATACACCTTTCACTTCGGGGTTCAAGCTTATCATGAGTTTCGCGCCTCACGAAGACTTCGCAACCCCAAATTTTGATGTGGTCCAAATTGGGAACC
Source organism: Lactuca saligna (assembly GCF_052625555.1). Classification (NCBI taxonomy): domain Eukaryota; kingdom Viridiplantae; phylum Streptophyta; class Magnoliopsida; order Asterales; family Asteraceae; genus Lactuca; species Lactuca saligna. Next base: position 158,547,017 of record NC_136417.1, read on the forward strand.
TTCCCAGTCCACATCTCATGAGGTGTTTTGGTAACCTTCTTTGTAGCGACTAGATTAAGGATATGGGCGGCAGTCTCTAAGGCATACCCCCAAAAAGAGATTGGTAACGAAACTCGACCCATCATAGAGCGAACCATGTCCAACAAGGTTCGATTACACCTCTCAGCTACACCATTCAGCTGTGGTGTCCTGGGAGGAGTCAATTGTGAGACAATCCCACACTCCTTAAGGTAGTCAAGGAACTCGGTACTAAGATACTCACCACCTCGATCGGATCGAAGCATCTTAATGTTCCTGCCCAATTGATTTTCTACTTCCTGCTTGAATTCCTTAAACCTTTCAAAGGTTTCAGACTTATTTTTGATTAAGTAGACATACCCATATCTACTAAAATCATCAATAAAAGTCACATAATACCGATTAGCATCCCTTGTGGCGGTTTTGAATGGCCCACATACATCAGTATGTATTAGGTCCAACAAACCTTCACCCCTCTCACAAGTTCCAGTGAAGGGTGATTTTGTCATTTTTCCAAGTAGACAAGATTCACAACTATCATCTGATTTGAGGTCAAATGATTCCAAGACTCCACTCTTTTGGAGTTGGCCTATGCGTTTCTTGTTTACATTCCCAAGACGACAATGCCACAATGATGCTTTATCTAGGCTAGTAGAAGAATCAATATACAACACATTATTTCCTAAGTTGTCCACAATCGACACAGTTTCATACACACCATCACAAGGTAATGCTTTAACATAAAACACATTATTAAAGAAAGCATTAATACCACCACATTCATTATCAAACGAAAAGGTAAAACCTTGTTTGTACAAAGCATGAAAAGAAATAATATTCCTCGCCATTTCAGACGAGTACACACATTTATTCAAATCTAATTTTAACCCATTATTAAGCAACAAAGTATAAACTCCAATCTTGGAAACAGGTGAAGCCTTCCTATTCCCCATGATTAAGTTTATCTTCTCATGCTCCACATCCTCACTTCTTCTTAGGCCCTACAAATCAGAACATATGTGAATACCACATCTTGTATCAAGCACCAAAGAGTTAGAATATGTTGAGTAATTAGACAATATAGTGTAAATACCTGCATAGGTGGGTTTCACTTTCCCATCCTTTAGATCCTGCAAGTACTTAGGGCAGTTTCGCTTCCAGTGTGCCTTTTCATGGCAATAAAAGCATTCAGCATCCTTGGGAATGGCAGAAGGAGTGACAGAACCGTTCTTAGTCTTTAATGAGGAGCCTTCAAGAGACTTTCCCTTGGTACCCTTCGAAGGGTGCTTCCTCTTTTTCCCTTTGCCTTGCCCAATAGCTAAAACAGGGGTAGAAGTTGGAGTAGGAGTAGTAGAGGTAACAACCGCTTTACCCTTAAGACCGGTTTCAGCGGTCTTCAAGAGTCCTTGAAGCTTGCTGAGGGTAACTTCCTCCTTGTTCATATGATATGTCATTCGAAAATGATCATAACAAGAAGGCAAGGAGTGCAAAATGATGTCAATTGCCAACTCCTCGGGGATGTTAGCATTCAGCTTCAGCAAACGGTCCACATACCTTTGCATCTTTTGCATGTGGCCCGTGACGGATTCACCATCCTTCATGCGGGTAGTTATTATGGAGGAGATTATTTCATACCGCTCCTGACGAGCACTCTGATGGTACCTTTCCATCAGGTCTTGGTGCATCTCAAAAGGGTAGAAATCTTCATACGACTTTTGGAGCTCGGCTGTCATCGTGGCCATCATGATACATGCCACCTTAGTAGCATCTCTCTCATGAGTCCTGAATTCAGCAATCTCCTCAGGAGTCGCAGTAGACTCATCAAGTTCTTTTAACTCCTTATCGAGGACATATTCCTTGTCCTCGTAACGAGTAACCATCCTGATGTTCCTAATCCAATCCATGAAGTTGGAACCATCAAAGATGACCCTCCCACAAAGATTCATGAGAGAGAAAGAACCAGTTGGGTTAGAGCCTGAAGCATTAGTGTTGGAAGACATCTGAAAGAAGAAAGTAAGTTTAGATTAGATATATATAGGATCCCTAATAAGACACCCAAATGTAATATTAAGGCTAGGATCCAATCACAATATATTACACTTAGAAGAGGGATGCCGTAATCTAAGTAATAATATATTTGAAAGGTAGGTGAATGACGATTCACTAATTTCCACCATGAAAACGAAATGGTTTATTAGGTTTAATTGGATTTGAAATTCCTAGATTCTTTTGAGATTCATTGAACTTTTCAATGGCATGTTTCAATCTCGATTGTGCCCTTCAAGTTTTGTGACTGGGATGCCGAGGATCACAAAACAAGGTGTGAATAACCATGCTAATTCACTTGGTACTCTTAATATTATCACCTAATCAATGTGTCGGTTAACCACACACGCTCCATTGATCTATGACAAACATTAAGTCACCCTTCGTGATCCTTACTAGTCCTAGTTAGTGTGCCGGTTAACCACACACGCTCCACCAACGACTTGGTAAGGTACAAAGTGTGAATTCCATGGACTAGCACCATGTTCACATTTTTCCTAAAATAACTAAGATTGGGAATTAAAAGAGTTTAGTTATTTTATAATATTCATTATACTTTTAATGAGGATTTAAAGTCATTGTTCTACCCGTTCGGCTAACGACCTTCCACCGATCAAGCAAGCGGTGGGTGAGAGTATACACCCATTAAGTCGCCATTTTATAGGCAACAACCTTATACCCACCTTATAGACCGGCTTCGTGAATGAGGCCTACTAACGGTAAAACGACTTATTCTTATACATATATATAATAATTAACCATTAATGTTATAAATAGTATAAGGGTTGAATTTTAACTATTAAAACTCTAAGGTTTGGAATTAAAGTTTATTAAAGTGTGTGAAACTTTACAAAATCCAAAACTTGAGGGCAAGTTTTGTAACTTTGCAAAACTCTTCATTTCATAACTTATGAATTAAAGGTTCATAAAAATGAAGACTCTTCATTTTCATGTAACTTATGTGTTTTAAGTGTGTGTTAAATGAAAGTGACCTTTGGTAATCCATAACTTGAGGACAAATTATGGACTCCATTAAAACACATAAATGATAAAGAATTAATCCTAAACAATTCAGCAAATAATTCCTATCATTTTCTTAATTCATAAGAACATGAACATGATCATCAAAAATTCAAGAATTATATGAACACATAAAATCATGGAATTTTGATATATGCTATTGCAAATGGATTAGAACAACCATTACACCAACTAAAATAAGTTTTATAACACCAAAACAGTTTAGGGTAATGTTTCTAGTCCATTTCCAGCAGCAAAAGTCGAGAATCTGCACTCTTTCGATCCTACTCGTCGAGTGCATGAACTTACTCGCCGAGTAGGTTGAAGTTTGCCTTGGACTCGTCGAGTCCCCCCAATGGACTCGGCGAGTCCACCATGCTGACAGCAACGATTTCGACTTTTTTTCACTATTTTGCATCAAGTATCAAACAAGCAAGCCTAGGCTCTGATACCACTGTTGGGTTTTGAGCAATCTAACACTTCCTAAGTGTGCATGCAACCCTAGTAAACCTTGGATCTATGTTTGTCTAAATACATGCAAAATAATAATTTTCCAAGGTTTATAACCTATCTAACATGGCATGGGGAACATTTCAACATAAAAGAGTTAGAAGAGATTACATACCTTTTGGTGAGTTTGGTTCTAAGGAGTTTGAGGGCCAAGCACCAATAGTGTGAATGCCTCAAATGGAATCACAAACACCACAAACTCTTGGAAAAACTTTGAGAGAGTATACACCTTGTATAAAATCGGCCACACACATGCACACACACTAGTTCACTAGTTTTCTCTTAGGCTCCATTTCATGCTCCATAAGCATGCTTATATAGTGTGCATGGTTAGGGTGAAACCCTAATAACCCATGTCTTTTCCTTTTCCAAGGATCCATGGGTTAAAAGCTCCATGGATCATCCATGGACTTCCACATAAGCCTAGCCCATTAACAAATGAGTATTAGCCCACACTATATAAAACAAATAGCCCATAATTTAATTAGTATTCCTTTTAATCTCTAAATTAATTCATAATTAATTTAAGACTAAAACTAATTAAATAACGCAACTTCATATTAATATATTATAACTCATAATATATTAATAAACATATGTGTATAACTCTCATAAAATTATCCATAATAGTTTGGATAAGATGCAACCCAAATGGACCATGCCGGTCGGGTCAAGTATATACCAAATAAGTTATGGACTTAGACACCTTATCCAACACTAACATGGTGGAACGGCCATGTTAAGTACATGACTCTGGTGGTGGCATATTCCATCAGCTAGGAACACTTGAAGGACATGTTGATGAGAGAGTACTGTCCTTGGGGAGAAATACAAAAACTCGAGCAGGAACTCTGGAGCCTGCAAATGGTTGGATCCAACATAGGAACCTACACAAATAGGTTCTGTGATCTGGCAATCCTATGCCCTGATATGGTTGCTCTGGAGAGCAAGAAAATAGAGAGATACATCTGGGGACTGTCGCCCCAGATCCAGTCAAGTGTGTTAGCCTCCAAGCCTGTCACTTTTGATAGCGCCAAGGAACTGGCACAATCTCTCATAGATCACCGGAAACCTCAGAACCCAACAATCCCTACACCCGTACCCCAAAAGTCCAACCCCGACTACAACAAGAAGGGGTGGAATAAGAGGAAAAGAGGGGTTTCGCAAGGATCCTCCAATAAACAACAACTTGTGGCGATCAATGCTACCACAGTGACTCCCGTTGTCCCTGCGAACCCCTTACCAACAAAAACTTATGCTGGGTCTCTCCCGAAGTGCAAAAAATGCAGCTTCCACCACCACGGGCCTTGCAGGGAGATGCAATGCACCAACTGCAACAGGAAGGGGCACGTAGCCCGTTTCTGCCAAACTCCAACAGCTCAGGCCGCCCAGGTTCCTAATGTCGGTATGGGCCAAGCCTGCTACGGTTGTGGCAAAGTGGGCCACTACAAGAGGAACTGCCCTAAAGCGGGGATGGCTGGAGGAGTAGGAAGAGTTATGGCCCTAGGACACAAGGAAGCGGTAGCTTATACCACGATAGTTACTGGTACGTTTCTCCTCGATAACTCATATGCTTGCATACTTTTCCATAGTGGAGCAGAGAAAGGTTTTGTAAGTCACAAATTTGCACACCTGCTAAAACAAAAACCCTGCGCTTTGGATAATCCATTCACAGTAGAAATGGCTAACGGGAAAACGGAGAGTACTAACTGCATATACGTAGGTTGTACCTTAGCTTTAGATAGCCATACTTTCAAGATAGATCTCATGCTAGTCCCAATTAAATGTCTTGACGTTATCATCGGTATGGATTGGTTGAGTCTTCTTCGCGCCGACATCATGTGCTTTGAAAAAGCAGTTCATCTTAACCTTCCTAACAACGAAACCTTAATTATCTACGACGACAAACCTAGTACGAGCCTTCATATCATTTCGTACATTCAAGCCCATAAGTGCTTGCGAAAGGAATATCATGCATTCCTAGCACACATCATCGATATCAGTCAAGAACTGAAAGACATCCGGAACATCCCCGAAGTGCGCGACTTTCCCGACATATTCCCAGAAGAACTTCCCGGTTTACCACCGCAACGCCAAGTCGAGTTCAGAATCGACTTAGTGCCAGGAGCTACCCCAGTAGCCAAATCTCCTTATCGTATGGCACCGGACGAGATGCAGGAACTTTCAAGTCAACTTAACGAACTTCTCAAGAAAGGATTCATTCGACCAAGCTTCTCACCCTGGGGAGCACCGGTCTTGTTCGTCAAGAAGAAAGATGGATCGTTTCGCATGTGCATCGACTATAGGGAACTCAACAAACTTACCATTAAAAATCATTATCCCTTGCACCGCATTGATGATTTATTTGATCAACTTCAACGAGCCAACTACTTCTCGAAGTTAGATCTACGATCCAGATATCACCAACTACGAGTGTTAGAGGAGGATGTTCCTAAGATAGCCTTCCGAACTCGTTATAGGCACTACGGATTTGTAGTGATGCCATTCAGATTAACTGATGCTCCCACAATATTCATGGATCTGATGAATAGGGTGTGTCGTCTTTAGTTAGATCAGTTCGTCATTGTCTTCATTGATGACATACTCATCTACTCTCGAAGTAAGGAGGAACATAGTCAACATCTCCGTAAAATCTTAGAAACATTGCGATCAGAGAAGCTCTACGCGAAGTTCTCAAAGTGCGAATTTTGGATTCGGCGAGTCGAATTTTTAGGCCATGTTGTTAGCGAAGAGGGAATACACGTGGACCCCTCCAAGATCAAAGCCATTGAGAACTGGTCAGCACCGAAGACACCTACCGAAATTCGTCAATTTCTAGGTCTCGCTGGCTACTATCACAGGTTCATTCAGAACTTCTCCAGCATAGCGAAACCTCTTACAACCTTGACCCAGAAAGGCATGGCCTTTGACTGGGAAGAGAAACAGGAAAGAGCATTCCAAACGCTCAAACGAGCCTTGTGCACCGCCCCGATAATATCCCTCCCCGAAGTGATAGAAGACTTCATTGTCTATTGCGATGCATCCAACCAAGGACTCAGATGTGTTCTGATGCAGCGAGGTAAAGTCATCGCCTATGCCTCGAGACAGCTGAAGACACATGAGGTCAACTACACAACCCACGATCTTGAACTAGGAGCAGTTGTGTTTGCTTTGAAGATCTGGTGTCATTACCTATACGGTACATAAAGCACGATCTTTACAGACCATAAGAGTCTACAACACATTTTCGACTAGAAGGAGCTCAACATGAGACAACGACGGTGGGTCGAGCTACTCAGCGATTACGAATGTGAAATTCGTTATCTTCCGGTGTAAAGCCAATGTAGTAGCCGATGCCCTAAGTCGGAAAGAATATACTGGTCGTAGAGTCAAATCTTTGACTCTAACTATCCATTCACACTTTTGTCCACACAAATTAAGGAGGCTCAGCTCAACGCTTTGAAACCTGAAAATGCGGCTGGTGAATCCCTTAGAGGGATGGATAAGAACTTGGAAGTCAAGGGTGGTGGAGCCTTATACCTCATGGATCGGATCTGGACACCAAAACACGGTGGCTTTAGAGACTTGGTCATGACCGAAGCTCACAACACTCGTTATTCCGTCCACCCGGGTTCAGATAAGATGTATCTGGATCTTAAAAAGCTATACTGGTGGCCTATCATGAAAGCAGATATTGCTACCTTCATGAGTAAATGCCTTACTTGCGCAAAGGTCAAGGTCGAATACCAGAAACCCTCTAGTCTTCTACAACAACCGGAGATACCAGAATGGAAGTGGGAGCGGATCACTATGGACTTCATAACCAAGTTGCCCAAGACAGCGGGTGGACTTGATTCCATATGGGTCATCGTCGATAGATTGACCAAGTCTGCACACTTCCTACCGATCAAAGAAACAGACAAGATGGAGAAACTTACCCGAACTTACATTAGGGAGATTGTAAGGCTACACGGTGTTCCTTTATCTATCATCTCAGACAGAGATAGTAGATTCACTTCGAGGTTCTGGCAGTCATTACAAAATTCCTTAGGAACTAGGCTGGACATGAGTACAACCTACCATCCACAGACCGACGGAAAAAGTGAGAGAACTATCTAAACCTTAGAAGATATGTTGCGTGCCTGTGTGATTGACTTTGGAAAAGCTTGGGATACCCATTTACCCCTTGTCAAATTTTCCTACAACAACAGTTATCACACGAGCATAAAGGCAGCTCCATTCGAGGCCCTCTATGGCCGAAAGTGCAGATCCCTTATGTGCTGGGCTGAAGTGGGTGATACCCAGTTAGCTAAGAGACAAGTTCCCGAAAGTACTCTCACGGGTCCGGAGATCATTTGGGAAACGACAGAGAAGATCGTTCAAATTCGTGAACGATTGAAAGCCTCTAGAGACCGACAGAAAAGCTACGCTGACAAGCGTAGGAAACCATTGGAGTTTCAGGTGGGCGACCGAGTCCTACTGAAGGTCTCACCCTGGAAGGGCTTGATACGCTTTGGGAAGCGTGGGAAGCTCAATCCAAGATACATAGGGCCTTTCGATATTCTCGCGAGAATCGGCCCTGTGGCATACAAACTCAATCTACCGCAAGAACTCAGTAACGTACATCCTACCTTCCACGTCTCGAATTTGAAAAAGTGTCTATCCGACGAGACTCTTGTTATTCCACTCGATGAGATCAAGATCAACGAGAGCCTCAACTTCGTGGAGGAACCAGTAGAGATCATGGACTGAGAGGTCAAGCAAACAAAGCAGAGCCGTATCCCGATAGTGATGGTGCGCTGGAACGTAAAGCGTGGACCGAAATTCACTTGGGAACGTGAGGATCAGATGAAATTGAAATACCCTCACCTTTTCGCTTAGTTATTTGTAATTTCTTATTTGCTTAAATTCTAATTTCGGGATGAAATTCATTCTAACAGGGGGATCATGTGACAACCCAAAATTTCCATTCTGTACAAACTATATCACTTCAATAGAAGGTACAGCAGTCACAGTTAATTTTCAGATTTTTTCGCGTAAGTTTGAGTAATTCAGGGTTTACACTTTAGGAAATATCAGGAGAGTGGGTGCACTAGGGTTTTGTGCAACACTGTTATTCCAACACTCTATTTTATTAGAGATTATTTCAGGAATAAAAATATTTTCTGCCAAAAATATCTCAGGACTATAAATAGAATTCTGAACCAAATTCATTCATTATTCGCATTTCCAACTAAAGAAAAGCCATTTTCTCTCTCACGGATCTTTGGGTTTTTATCCCAAATCATGAGTACCTCTTTCTAGTAGTGTTAGAAAGCCTTATATGTGTTTATAACATGATTTAGAAGGCTAAATCACTAGATCTAGGAGTTTACTCCCCAAGGTGTTCTTGGGCGGTAAACTCCCGAAACAAAGCCGAGACCGACCCTTGTGTTATGCTACTGCCTTAGACTCATTTGTATGTGTATTAAGGACAAGAAAGCAATCAAGAAACACCAACACACGGGAGTTCACGGCCCAAGGGTAATCTTAGGTCGTAAACTCCATTGAAATGGACCAAATGGTGCTTTTAAGTCACCCAAAGCTTTAGACATTTACATGGAATTGTTTCCCACTTAATTGAAGGACAAAATCACATCAAAATCACCTCTTGAAGTGAGTTTACGGCCTTGGTAATGCTCCTAGGATGTAAACACCAAGCAAGGGCACCAAAGTGTGCCTAGGGTCCCCATTAGCTTTAAACAAATGCCTAGGAATTATACCACTTGTGCATGAGACTTGAAATCATCCAAAACACCCATACTTAGAGTTTAGGGCTGTAAACTCTAAGGGGAATGGCCTTAGGGCCGTAAACTCTAAGGGGAATGGCCTTAGGGCCGTAAACTCGTAAATGGAGTGTTTCTAGACCTTAAACCCTTTCAAGAATTTGGAATAATTCTAGGAATCATTTGGAACTTCAAAACACACCAAACCCCCATGGTTGGGAGTTTACGGCCGTAAACTCAAGAGTTTACAACCGTAAACTCCATGTGTGATGGTATATGGGAAGTAAACTCACATAAAGGGTCCTTTGGAACCCTAAAACACAAGTGCCTTGTCCCACATTAGCTTAGATGCAATACTTAGGGCCTAAAACACTTATATAAAGTGTTTAATTGTGTCTAGGATGTCTTAACATTATCTATTAGTGATTTAAGTCTAATTGAATGCATATATGTGTGATTATATGTTCATTAGGATCGTAGTGTGTGTACAAGTCGTCGCTTGACACCTAGCAATCCTATACCGTTCAGTTCATCCCAATCACCAACTACAGGTGAGTTCATACCCCTGATCAATGTTTTAAATGATTTTAAATGCTTTAAAGGGGCGGAATACAAGTAGAAACAAACATGTTATTAAATCATTGTTATGTATTTTATAATTGTGCTTGTCATTTAACAGATTTCACATACTACAAAATGTGATGCATGAGATGGTTTTAAATCTTCAAAAAACATTATTATCAAATGTTTTACCTTTGAAATGTATATTAAAAATGACATCAAGTCATTGTTAATTATTGTTCAAAACCCATAAGATGTCTTACAAAACCATTTTAAATTCTTGAACTAAAGTATGCATATACACTTATATTTTTATATATGTATTGATGTTATAGTTTACATCTTTCATTTTGTTTCCCACACCCTTGAGTAGTAAGAGTGTATAAACCTACATGATTAACCAATTATATTTCAGTAAATTATCATAGGGATAATTTGTGGATATCAAACACTACTCCTATTACAAGGAGTCACACAAGAGTCAGTTCATTCATGAGTCCATACTAGTACATTACCTGATACATGAGTACATATACATATACTTACCTGTTACATGAACACACTTACATAAATACCATACAGGAATCACTTTTACATAGGTGCATTATCCTGTATTCACTTACGTGGATACTTGTACTTAGAACTATGAGGATAATTTATTAGTACTTTCTGTCTAAATTATTTTTCCTATCCCGGTTCAATGGGATATCTAGATGGGACTTACCATTCCGAACCCCACTGATTAGCACCAGTGGTCGATGACCATCTATGGAGGTCTAAGGTTACTACTTATACTAGGAAGATCGATAACCGAGGCTAACCCCTCCACCCACCTGCTGCTGCTACAGAGGACAAGTGGACAATCTTCAATTGTTCATAAGGTTATACCTTTCGCTTATCGCGATGATGTGTTACTCCTAGTACCCAGCGATGACACTTACATTATTACTTTTCTGGACAATCTTCGGATGTTCATTAGGTTGCATTTTTCTCTTAACGCGACGTTTTGTTGGTCCTAGTACCCAGTGACAACACTTACAGTAGTACATTTTCCTGTTTACTTTATTTTGTGATACTTTCACATAAACGATGAGTTTGACTAAGTAATTTAGTACTAAACAATTAAAGGAAAAACTATCATTTTACTAACAAAACATTCAGGTCTTGGTAGAAGACTACATTATCATAACAAAACATTCGGGTCTTGGTAGAAGACTACATCTCACACTGATAGAAAATAAGGGATTTTCTAGGGTTTTTCATACTTACATCAACATTTACATTTAAAGGTTTGCATGACCTTTAAAATAGTTTTCAGTAAGCAAGACGATGACACTTAAATACTTATGAATTCACCAGCTTTAAAGCTGATACTCTCTTTCAAAATAACTTGTATTCTCAGGTCATCAGTAGACAGGTACTGAGGCTAGGTTTCGAGAAGATGGAGTAGACAAGTCTCGTCTTTTATTTTGATTGTATATTTTTGGTGTCTTATTAAAATGAAGAACACACATGTATTAAAACTTTACTTATAATGCAATGGGTGATGTTGTTGCTTGTTTATTATATTACACTGTTGTGATACTGTACATGACGTCCTCCACCCCTGAACGTTTCCGCCATTCGTGGTTTTGGGGTGTGACATGTTGCTTTGGAACCCAAATTCGTTTCATAGATTTCGACTTCACATCAACATTTGAAGATTTTTGTGAATAAACTCATTTGTTCTTTCTTTTGATCTTCTTCTTCTTTTTCTTTCTCATCTTTTTGCATCTTGAATATTTGAATTAAAGAAAAACTTCATTCTTGACAACTTCAACTTTGCAAGTTTGAATCAAATCTTTTGGAGTTTGATGTTTGTGAATTTCTTGGATTGATGACTTTGAAAAGGAATCATTCCTTCAAACAAATGACAAGAACATAAAATACCATCAGTATGAACTCTAATCGAGCAAAAAAAAATCATCATCATGAGAATCAACTTGAATCTTCTTATCTTGAACTTCAAGAACATCAAGAACATCACATTGAATTCCATAGTCTTGAACTTCAACAAACTTAAGAGCATGAAGATCACTTGGGTTTTCAATAAGACAAATATATTTCTTATCAAACAAATCTCTTTCTTTTCATTACTTTTGATTTTCACTCTAAGATAACATGTTCATGAAAATTTCAAGCAAACATCCAATCTTCGAAAGTGGTTGAAATATCAGTCTTCCATGATCATCTTTTAATCCTCCATAAGAAACCAAAGTATCCCATGAAATCAACCCACCTTTTAACAATAACTCATAGAATTGATTTTCAGCGACTTTGTATTTGAGATCTTCAATGTTCACAATCGAAGAATCATTAAGTAAGTGTACCATCTTTGATCAATCGATGAGATCTTGGTTTTTCTAGAGAGAGAAAGTGATTTTGAATGGTTTCTAAAGAGTGAAAACAAAATTCACTTGAATTCTAGTGAAGAAAATCGAATTATCAATCAAATCAAGGAATAATTCGATTTCTAGAATCAAAAAACTCTCTAAACATGGAGATCAAATAACAATGAAGAATCACCAAATTAAAAATGGCATCATAGATCAATTCTTAATAGATTCAAGAACACCTGTTCTGATACCAAATGTAGTGATCCAATCTATGATGACGAATGCGGAATATGAAATGATTTTGTGAATCGTGAAAGAATGATGAACACGAAGAACACAAGGATGTAAATAATCTCGTTTTAAGCTCTCATCAGTATAGAAAGTATTACAAAGTGGTTCATGCAAAAATACTCTCACTAAACTAATCTTTAACGGGATAATGTCATAAAATGCCCTAAGTTTGGTAGAAAATATCGGTTTTACCCTTTGACAGATTTTTTGTTCGTTTATACCGCAAATTTGACATTTTTTTTTTCGGTTTTGCCCTTGTCACCTACAATAGCAGGTTTTTAGGTTACCATGAATTACTTTTACGAGAAAACCCTTAAGTTTACAAATATTTTGCAGAATAACCCTTAATATCATAAACATATAAAATATAAATATATATTCCAAATTTGATAAAACTAAATTGTTTTTTTAAAAATTAAATGTCAAAAGTTTATATCAAACTAATAGAAGTTTTATTGAACTTATTTTATGAAACCAAAACTGAAACATATTTTTGGCTTTACTTACAGTAACTTTTATATTGGTTTAATATAAACTTTTTATATTTAAACCTTAAGAAAGTTACCTAGTTTTATCAAAATTTGAATATATTTCTTAATTAATACTTCAACTTTTGAAAACAAAATTAAAAAACATTTGTTAGTTAATAATTAATTTTGTTAAAATAGTTAAACATATGAATAATATGGCATCAAGTACATTCAATTAATTTTTTAAAAGGTAAATAAAAAATTTTATATGTTTAAAATGTCTGTATTTCAGAAATAATAACATATCATAATTTTTATATGTTTAAATACATAATAATATTATCATACTTTTATTTTAAAAATATCATAAACATTTTAAACAATAAAAATAAATATAAACATTTTAAACATATAAAATATAAATATATTTTTCTAATTTATTATATAAATCTATTTCACTTTCTAAAAAAATATGATAGTTTATTATTTTTGAAATATAAACCTTTTAAATATATAAAATATTTTTATTTTCCTTTTAAAAAAATTAATTGAATGTAACTAATGTTATATCATTCATATGTTTAACTATTTTAGCATAGTTAATTATTAACTAACAAACGTTTCTTAATGTTGCTTTGAAAAGTTTAAGTATTAATTAATAAATATATTCAAAATTTGATAACACTATGTATGTTTGTAAAAATTTAAATATAAAAACTCTATATCGAACCAATATAAAATTTACAGTACATAAAGCTAAAAATATGTTTCACTAGAAAGTTATGTAGTTTTATCAAATTTTGAATATATATTTATATTTTATATGTTTATAATCTTAAGGTTTTTTTTTTTTTTGCAAAATTGTAACATCTGGATTTTTACCAGGTATCTTGTAAGTTTGAATTTTTATATATTGTGAGAGGGACTCGGCGAGTTGTAGCTCGGACTCGCCGAGTAGGGACCCGGGATTGATCGAGGGTGCGCACTTGGACTCGGCGAGTCCAGGGTATGGACTCGGCGAGTCTGCGCTGTGTTATGAAACCCTAAATCTCCGGGTTTGAGGCCTATTTAAGGGGCCTTATGGCCGTCATTTGTGCTCACCCAACCCACAGAGAGTGTCCCTAGAGTTCTTGAGCGTTTTGTGAAGGAAAGAGAGCCAATCTTGATCTTGTGTGTGTTGTTTAGCAAGAAGAAGGAGACCCTAAGCAAGAGGAAGCAAAGGAGGTTGCTATTTCATGGGTTTGGAGCTTGGATCGTCAACCAAGAGGTATTATTTCGGACCATTTTCTGTTTGGTGAAGTTGGATGCAATTTAGGGCTTAATGTGGTCATTTATGGGGTGAGTTGGTGCCCCTTTGGTTCCCTCTTTGAGTTGAGACCATGGATCTGGATCCATAGAGGTCCAGAGGGCCTCACTCATCAAGCTTTATGGGTGGAAATGGAGTCCTTGACCTTGTGTTGAAGTATTTGAGTCAAAAACCTCATTTATGGTCATGTAGAGGTTATATGTGCATCAAGATTGTGACTTTACGTGCTAAATAAGCTTGGAGGGACTGGATCTATGGATTAATGGACTGGATCTGGCCTTTAGAGCAAGATTGAGTCAGTGCATGGCACGGACTCGCCGAGTCCAAAGAACAGACTCGGCGAGTAGCTTGAATGTTGCACGACCACTCAGCGAGTGGCCTCGCCGAGTTGGGATGAGTGAACTCAGTGGGTCAAGGGGGAGTCAGGATGGACAGGTGGACCGAGTCAAACCGGACTCGCCGAGTTGTTCTTGAGACTCGGCGAGTTGAGTCGTGGTGGCCCCACAACTCGTGCCAGGTGGAGCTCGTCGAGTTGGGAGGGGATGCTCGACGTGTCAAGAGAGGATTCCAGGGAAATTGGTGAATGCGCTCAGACTCGCCGAGTCGCTATAGTGCACTCGCCGAGTCCGGTCAAGTTGACCGTTGACCAGCGTTGACATAGATTGTCTTGTTATAGTGTGGTCAACCCTAGTTGAGAAAGTGTTAATTAGAGATGTATTGTGCTATAGGGGGACTTCAGCTCGGCAGATCGAGTGTTTAGCGATTTCAGGGTTACGGTTTACCGAGACACGCGAGGTGAGTCTTCTCACTATACCTTACCTTGAGTAGGTAACCAGAGCTATGTGATAGAGTATTTGTGTGCTATATATATGTTATGTGTTGTACTGCATGATTTCTATGTGATTTATGTGGTGCATGATTATCAGAGTTGGAACCTGAGGGTTCACAGAGTTTGGGTGCACGGACCCACAGAGTTATAGCCTAGAGTGGCTAATATGTGCTATATGTGGTATTTTGGGAAACTCACTAAGCCTTGTGCTTACAGTGTTGATGTTATTTGTTTCAGGTACTAGTGACGACCGCGGGAAGGCACCGGCTTGATCCGTACACACACGTTTGGAGCTTGACATTCTGATCTTGGGATTTTGTACTATTTTGTTGAACAATTAAAATGGTTGTTTCTATGAATATTGATGGAATTATGTTTCTATAAAAATCGAAAAATTTGTTTGAAAATTTAGTGTTACAAATTGGTATCAGAGCCTTGGTTTGAGGGATTCGGGTACACCTTCGGGGGTATTTGAACTCAAACTAAGGAAATAAAGAGATATTTTCAAAATAAAAACCAAAATTTTCTAAGAGTAAAGGGTTTTCCAGGAAGAAACGTGTCTACGATCAGTCAGCGCCCGAACGGTGAATTCCCAAAATATCTTTTGTTATGTAATAACTATTACTGTGATGTGTGTGCATGCTAGAGTAGGCTAGGTATTGTTGATAGGGCTAGAGTGGCCTGTTTTGTGATGCCTTAGCTTAGGGAATGGTGAGATGCTATGAGACGCTGAGAGTAATTAGGTAGCAGCTAGGGCTTTGTGTGAGATCTGTTCAGAGAGATTTAAGTATAATAGAGTACTTGGGGACTGGGATCCGAAGAGGACGATTTGGGGTGTGTGCCGAGACGGTGCGGACAGTAGTATTGGGCCCGTACTACTAAAAGCACCGGTGCGGTACACAGTTCAAATAAGAATCTGGGGATGCCAAGAATCAAGGAGGGGTGGATTGTTGAATGTAAGAGTGTTCGAGTGAATTCTAATTATCGCATGTTGTATTTCAGAGGTTGATCATGGTGAGGACACGACACATGCCGGAGGATGCCGGATCTAGTGATGAGGACATTCGACAGATCATTCATGAGGAAGTGGCTGCGGTCATCAGAGCCGAGATACCAGAGATGTTCGGGTCCATTAAGACCGCTTTGATTGAGACGTTTGACGAGCGTTATGCCGCTCTTTCTGAGGCTGCGGTTGCAGCAGCTACCGCAGCGATTGCTGCGGCAAGACCCCAGGGAGGTGATGCGATGTTGTTTAAGGAGTTCAGCAACACCAAGCCACCAGAGTTTGATGGTACGCAGGACCCAGTGGCAGCTATGAGGTGGATATCTGATATGGAGGGATGCTTCTTCACTTGCTCATCCCCTGAGCATTTGAAGGTTCGGTTCGCGCTGAACCAGCTTCGCTTGGGAGTGAAGGACTGGTGGAAGTTTGTGACTGCGCATTTCACACCGACTGAGCTTTCGGCAGTGACCTGGGAGAGGTTCACTTCCATGTTCCGAGATGAGTATGTTCCTCAGGTGGAGAGGGAACATCTGGCACAGGAGTTTCTGACCCTCAAGCAGGGTACCGAGTCAGTTACAGCGATTACGAGGATGTTTCAGGAGAGGGCGATGTTTTGCCCTGAGCACGTGTCCACCGAGCAGGCACGTATGAGCCGTTACCTGAGCATTTTGAGATGGGATATTCGGGAGTTCGCTGCGAACTCCTCGTACCGGACATTTGCCGAGCTTCAGGCAAATGCTCGGAAGAGGGAGATTGAGCTTGAGACTCAGGCCAGGGAGGAGGCGGAGTCTATGGGGAGGGATCGGCGGCCGGCACAGTCCCAGCCGGCAGCCAAGCGGGCCAAGCCCGCTGATCCCAGACCCGGGAGCCAGAAGGGCCGCACTTGTGGGAAGTGCGGCAAGGGTCACGATGGCGCCTGTCGGGCAGGGTCTTGCTACAAATGTGGCAAGGAGGGGCATATGGCTAAGGACTGCCCCAAGGGATTTGCAGTGTGCTTCCACTGCAACCAGACTGGACACCGGAAGGCGGAGTGTCCGCTGCTGCGCGGGGCATCTCAGGGGTCTGCTCCCGCCGCCATCAGAGTTGTTGCTGCAGAGAGTCGGCCCGTGAAGGCCGAGGCACCGAGGGCTCGGGGGAGAGCCTTCCAGTTGACTGCGGAAGAGGTCCGCGTTGCACCCGACGTTGTGGCTGGTATGTTTCCTTTTCATTATTGTTTATGGTGTTGAGATATTATGCTTATATTATGCTATGCATAGGTACCTTCCTTGTGAATTCTGTACCTGCTTTAGTGTTATTTGACTCGGGTGCGAGTCGATCTTTTGTGTCTTTGGCGTTTAGTCAGCGTATCAGTGTTAGTCGGGGGACATTGAGTCGGCCCCTGCGGGTTTCCATAGCCGCCAACAGGGTGATTTGTGCTACTGAGGTCTTCAGGGGATGTGTATTGGAGATATTTGGGGTTGAGTTTCCGATCGACCTGATTCCGATTGCGATGGGTGATGTCTGTGTTATAGTGGGCATGGATTGGTTGAGCCGATTCGGTGCGGTTATCGATTGCGAGCAACAGCTGGTGACTATACGAGATCCTAGTGGGGGAGTTCTTTCAGTATACGGCGAGGGTACACGTTCTGGATCAGCCTTTTGTTCGGCTGCTAGGGCGAGGCAGTGTTTACAGCAGGGCTGTAAGGGTTATGTAGCGTATGTGATGGATACGCGAGTGATCTCTGAGAGACCGAGATCTGTGGAGGAAGTTCTGGTGGTGCGGGAGTTTCCAGATGTATTTCCCGAAGAGTTACCAGGTGTGCCTCCCATGAGGCAAGTGGAGTTTGGCATCGATTTGGTTCCGGGAGCCGCGCCTATTGCTAAGGTGCCGTATCGCCTTACGCCTCCAGAGATGCAGGAGTTATCCTCGCAACTTCAGGAATTGCTGGGGAAGGGGTTTATTCGGCCGAGTAGCTCGCCGTGGGGAGCACCCATCTTGTTTGTGAAGAAGAAGGATGGCTCGCATCGCATGTGTATTGATTACCGGGAATTGAATAAGCTGACGGTCAAGAACCGTTACCCGCTGCCGAGGATCAATGATTTATTCGATCAGCTACAGGGAGCATCTTGGTTCTCCAAGATTGATTTGAGGTCGGGCTATCATCAGGTGAGAGTGCGGGACGAGGACATCCAGAAGACAGCATTCAGGACGCGTTATGGGCATTATGAGTTTGTGGTGATGCCTTTTGGGCTCACTAATGCCCCGGCTGTGTTCATGGACCTCATGAACAGGGTATGTCGGCCGATGTTGGATCGGTCGGTGATTGTTTTCATTGATGATATTCTGGTATATTCAAGATCTAGTGAGCAGCACGAGGAGCATTTGAGGGAGGTGCTTGGGGTTTTGAGAGCGGAGAAACTTTACGCAAAGTTCTCCAAGTGTGATTTCTGGTTACGGGAGGTCCAGTTTCTGGGACATCTCGTTAACCAGAAGGGGATATTGGTCGATCCGGCCAAGGTTGACGCAGTGATGAGGTGGGAGGTGCCGAGGTCACCTTCTGAGATCCGGAGTTTCCTCGGGTTGGCAGGGTATTATCGGAGATTTATTAAGGATTTCTCCAAGATTGCGGTTCCACTCACCAGATTGACCCGGAAGGGTGTGGCATTCGCATGGGGTCCCGAACAGTAGACCTCCTTTGAGACGCTTCGCCAGAGGTTGTGTGAAGCTCCAGTATTAGCCCTTCCGGAAGGTATGGAAGATTTCGTGGTATTCTGTGATGCATCGATCCTAGGATTGGGAGCAGTATTGATGCAGAGGGGTCATGTGATAGCTTATGCATCGAGGCAGTTGAAGCCTCACGAGACGAGGTACCCCACGCATGATTTGGAATTGGGGGCAGTGGTGTTCGCCCTCAAGATTTGGCGGCACTACTTGTATGGGGTTCGTTGTACGATTTACACGGATCATAAGAGCTTGAAATACTTGATGGATCAGCCTAACCTAAATATGCGGCAGAGAAGATGGTTAGACGTGGTCAAGGATTATGATTGCGAGATCTTGTACCACCCGGGCAAGGCTAATGTGGTAGCCGACGCGTTGAGTCGCAGGGCGGAGAGTACTCCCCTGCGAGATGTATGTTTGAGATTGACCGTGATAGCTCCAGTTCTGGACGCCATTCGTGGGGCTCAGGCAGAGGCCGTGCGTCCGGAGATGCAGAAGAGAGAGCGGGTTGTTGGGTTGGTTTCTGAGTTTATATCGGATAGTCGAGGCCTTATGACTTATCAGGGTAGGATTTGGGTACCGTTTGTGGGCGGTACCCGTGCCACATTGTTGGAGGAGGCTCATAGATCGAAATTTTCGATCCACCCCGGGGCCACGAAGATGTATTTGGACCTAAGGAAGGAGTATTGGTGGCCCTGTATGAAGAGGGATGTAGCATGGTTTGTCGAGAGGTGTTTGACCTGTCGAAGGGTAAAGGCTGAACACCAGAGACTGCATGGAAAGTTGCAGCCATTGGAGGTTCCCGAGTGGAAGTGGGAACAGATCACTATGGACTTTATCACCAAATTGCCGAGGACTGCCAGAGGAGTTGATGCAATTTGGGTGATTGTGGATAGATTGACAAAGAGCGCTCACTTTCTTGCCATCAGTGAGAGTTCTTCAGCAGAGAAGTTGGCGGAGGTTTACGTGAGGGAGGTTGTATCTCGGCATGGGGTGCCGATCTCGATTGTTTCAGACCGCGATGTGCGTTTCACTTCCCGTTTTTGGAAGAAATTTCATGAGGAGTTGGGTACTAAGTTGCATTTTAGTACCGCATACCACCCCCAGACCGACGGTCAGAGTGAGCGGACGATACAGACACTCGAGGACATGCTTCGAACTTGTGTATTGGATTTTGGGGGTATTTGGGACTCATATTTGCCTTTAGCGGAGTTTTCCTACAATAACAGCTATCATTCGAGCATTGGTATGCCGCCCTTTGAGCTGTTGTATGGTAGGAGGTGTCGGACTCCCATATGTTGGGGAGAGGTTGGGCAAAGGGTAATGGGCAGTACAGAGATCGTGAATCAGACGACAGAGTAGATACAGCTGGTCAGGCAGAGGTTACTGACCGCCCAGAGCCGACAGAGGAGTTACGCAGATAGACGCCGGTCCGAGCTGGAATTTCAGGTCGGCGACTTTGTTCTCCTGAAGGTTTCTCCTTGGAAAGGAGTGATCCGGTTCAGGAAGAGGGGCAAATTGGGACCCCGGTTTATTGGCCCGTTTCGTGTGATTGCCAGGGTAGGCCGGGTAGCCTATCGGCTGGAGTTACCAGTAGAGTTGGGACAGATTCACAACACTTTTCATGTATCGCAGTTGAGGAAATGTATAGCCGATGAGTCGGCAGTGGTTCCACTAGAGGATATTCAGGTTGATGCGAGCCTGAATTATGCGGAGAGACCCGTGGCTATTAGGGATCGGAAGATCAAGATTTTGAGGAACAAGGAGGTACCTCTGGTATTGGTTCAGTGGCAACATCGGAAGGGATCAGAGATGACTTGGGAGCCGGAGGGTATGATGCGGGAGCAGCATCCGGAGCTGTTTTAGAGCGGGACTTCGAGGGCGAAGTCCAGTTCTAGTGGGGGAGAGTTGTAACATCCGGATTTTTACCAGGTATCTTGTAAGTTTGAATTTTTATATATTGTGAGAGGGACTCGGCGAGTTGGAGCTCGGACTCGCCGAGTAGGGACGCGGGATTGATCGAGGGTGCGCACTTGGACTCGGCGAGTCCAGGGTATGGACTCGGCGAGTCTGCGCTGTGTTATGAAACCCTAAATCTCCGGGTTTGAGGCCTATTTAAGGGGCCTTATGGCCGTCATTTGTGCTCACCCAACCCACGGAGAGTGGCCCTAGAGTTCTTGAGCGTTTTGTGAAGGAAAGAGAGCCAATCTTGATCTTGTGTGTGTTGTTTAGCAAGAAGAAGGAGACCCTAAGCAAGAGGAAGCAAAGGAGGTTGCTATTTCGTGGGTTTGGAGCTTGGATCATCAACCAAGAGGTATTATTTCGGACCATTTTCTATTTGGTGAAGTTGGATGCAATTTAGGGCTTAATGTGGTCATTTATGGGGTGAGTTGGTGCCCCTTTGGTTCCCTCTTTGAGTTGAGACCATGGATCTGGATCCATAGAGGTCCAGAGGGCCTCACTCATCAAGCTTTATGGGTGGAAATGGAGTCCTTGACCTTGTGTTGAAGTATTTGAGTCAAAAACATCATTTATGGTCATGTAGAGGTTATATGTGCATCAAGATTGTGACTTTACGTGCTAAATAAGCTTGGAGGGACTGGATCTATGGATTAATGGACTGGATCTAGCCTTTAGAGCAAGATTGAGTCAGTGCATGGCACGGACTCGCCGAGTCCGAAGAACAGACTCGGCGAGTAGCTCTAATGTTGTACGACCACTCAGCGAGTGGCCTCGCCGAGTTGGGATGAGTGAACTCAGTGGGTCAAGGGGGAGTCAGGATGGACAGGTGGACCGAGTCAAACCGGACTCGCCGAGTTGTTCTTGAGACTCGGCGAGTTGAGTCGTGGTGGCCCCACAACTCGTGCCAGGTGGAGCTCGTCGAGTTGGGAGGGGATGCTCGACGTGTCAAGAGAGGATTCCAGGGAAATTGGTGAATGCGCTCAGACTCGCCGAGTCGCTATAGTGCACTCGCCGAGTCCGGTCAAGTTGACCGTTGACCAGCGTTGACCTAGATTGTCTTGTTATAGTGTGGTCAACCCTAGTTGGGAAAGTGTTAATTAGAGATGTATTGTGCTATAGGGGGACTTCAGCTCGGCAGATCGAGTGTTTAGCGATTTCAGGGTTACGGTTTACCGAGACACGCGAGGTGAGTCTTCTCACTATACCTTACCTTGAGTAGGTAACCAGAGCTATGTGATAGAGTATTTGTGTGCTATATATATGTTATGTGTTGTACTGCATGATTTCTATGTGATTTATGCGGTGCATGATTATCAGAGTTGGAACCTGAGGGTTCATAGAGTTTGGGTGCACGGACCCACAGAGTTATAGCCTAGAGTGGCTAATATGTGCTATATGTGGTATTTTGGGAAACTCACTAAGCCTTGTGCTTACAGTGTTGATGTTATTTGTTTCAGGTACTAGTGACGACCGCGGGAAGGCGCCGGCTTGATCCGTACACACACGTCTGGAGCTTGACATTCTGATCTTGGGATTTTGTACTATTTTGTTGAATAATTAAAATGGTTGTTTCTATGAATATTGATGGAATTATGTTTCTATAAAAATCGAAAAATTTGTTTGAAAATTTAGTGTTACAAAAATGTTTGTAAACTTAAGGTTTTTTTCGCAAAAAATAATTCATGGTAGCTTGGAAACCTGCTATTGCAGGTGAAAAGGGCAAAACCGACAAAAAAATGACAAGTTTGCGGTATAAACGAACCAAAAATCTGCTGAAGGTTAAAACCGACATTTTCTGTCAAATTTAAGGCTTTTTATGACATTATCCAAATCTTTCACAAGTTCTTAATTAAAATGAGTGTCACTCACTTCCTATTTATATGAAAGACAACACATTACACACAAACAAAATGGTAAGTTACAATAGGCATCCAAACATGATTTTGTACCTTAACAAAAGGGTAAGTTATAAGAGAGAGAGAGAGAGAGAGAGAGAGAGTGTGTAACAGCCGGATTATTCAGGTATCTTGTATATTTGTATTTTTGGTGATTTGAAAGGGGACTCGGCGAGTTGGAGCTCAGACTCGCCGAGTAGGGATGCGGATCTGGACGCGGGATCGCGGCTGGACTCGGCGAGTCCAGGATATGGACTCGGCGAGTCAGCGCTGTGTAATGAAACCCTAATTTCTCGGGTTTGAGACCTATTTAAAGGGCCTAATGGCCGTCATTTGTGCTCACCAGTCCCTTGAGTGAAACCCTAATCGAGTGTGAGCATTTAGAGCTAAGTAGGAGGCCATTATTGATCTTGGAGGTGTCATTGTTGCAAGGAAGGAGAAGAGCTAACCAAGGGAAAGCAAGAGGAGCCACTTCTGTGGATTTGGAGTCCAGAGCATCACTATTGTGGTAATAAATTCGAGTTATCTTCTTCCTTGTTGATTGTTTATCTACATTTAGGGTTTGTTGAACCCTTTTATGGCAAGATCTAGTGTCCTCTTGGTCCCTTATGAGGTTTGAACCATAGATCTGGACCCTTAGAGGTCCAGAGTGTCCCTTTACCCAAGCTTTTTGGGAATCAATGGAGGCTTTGGATTGGAATCCTCATGCCTTAGGTCAAAACTCCATTTATGAGCCATGGGGTGTGTTATGGGCACCAAGATAGGAGCTTTACGTGATGAATCAGTCTAGGGAGGCCAGATCTATAGATTGTGGAAGCAGATCTGACCTTAGAAGCAAGTTGGAGTGGTTGCATGGCATGGACTCGCCGAGTCTGTTCATCAGACTCGGCGAGTAGTTTGAAGATTGCCTTGGGATTGCTTAGTGAGTGGTCCAATCAAGTCATGGGTAGACTCAGTAAGTCAGGGTGAGTTGGAGAGGGATGACGAGTGGACTGAGTCAAACTGGGACTCGCCGAGTTGTTCTTGAGACTTGACGAGTTGAGTCGTGGTGGCCCCGCGATTCTTTCAGGTGAAAACTCGTCGAGTAAGGGGGGATACTCGACGTGTAGTAAGGGGATTTCGGAGGGTTGGTGAAAACGTCTAGACTCGCCGAGTCGCCGTAGCACTCGCCAAGTCCGGTCAAAGTTGACCGTTGACCGTTGACCATTGACCAGAGTTGACCTGTGTTGACTTCTTAGGGATAGTCAACCTTAGAGATATAAAGTGTTAATTAGAGACATATAATGTTATAGGAGGATTAGAGCTCGGAGGATCGAGCACGAGGGATTTCCAGGATTCGTGAGATACCGAGATACGCGAGGTGAGTCTTCTCACTATACTATTACCTTGAGTAGGTAACTAGAGTTATGTGATAGAGTATTTGTATGCTATGTATCTTATGTGTTGTACTGCATTATTTCTATGTGATTTATGTGGTGCATGTTTATCAGAGCTAGAACCTGAGTGTTCACAAAGTTTGGGTGCACGGACCCACAGAGTTATAGCCTCGAGTGGCTAATATGTGTTATATGTGGTATTTTGGGGAACTCACTAAGCTTTGTGCTTACAGTGTTTGATGTTATTGTTTCAGGTACTAGTGACGACCGCGGGAAGGCGCCGGATTGATCCGTACACACACACTCGGAGTTTTTACATTGTGATCTTGGGATTTTGTATTGACATATATTGGATAATTAATATCGTTATTTGATGAATATTAATCGAATTATGTTTTATAAGAAAATTGAAAATTTTGTTTTGAAATTTACGGTGTTACAATTTGGTATCAGAGCCTTGGTTTGAGGGATTCGGGTACACCTTCGGGAGTATTTGAACTCAAACTGAGGAATTGGAAAGATATTTTCAAAAGAAAACCTAACTTTTCTATGAGTAAAAGATTTTATTGAAAAAGAAACAATTTCCAGGAAGAAACGTGTGTACGATCAGTCATCGCCCGAACGGTGAATTCCCAAAATACCTTTATATTATGTGATATTGATATTGATATGATGTATCTGCATGCTAGAGTAGGCCAGGTATTGCTAATTGGACTAGAGTGGCCTGATTTGTGATGCCTTAGCCTAGGGAGGGGTGAGCTGCTATGAGATGTTGAGAGTGAGTAGGTAGCAGCGAGGGGCTTATGAGAGATCTATTAGAGAGTGGTCTACGCATGATAGAGTACTTGGGATTTGGGATCCGAAGAGGAAGATTTGGGGTGTGTACTGAGACGGTGTGGACAGTAGTATTGGGCTCGTACTACTGAAAGCACCGAGGCAGTGCACAGTCCAAATAAGAATCTTTGGATACCAAGAATCAAAGAGGGGTGGATTGTCGAGCGTAAGAATGCTCGAGTGAATTCTAATTTATCGCATGTTGTATTTCAGAGGTTGATCATGGTGAGGACACGTCATATGCCGGAGGGTGCCGGAGCTAGTGATGAGGAGATTCGACTGATCATTCATGAGGAGGTGGCTGCGGTCATCAGGGCTGAGATACCAGAGATGTTTGGGTCTATTAAGACCGCGCTGATTGAGACATTTGACGAGCGTTACGCCGCTCTTTCTGAGGCTGCTGTTGCAGCAGCTACCGCAGCGATCGCTGCGGCGAGACCCCAGGGAGGTGATGCATCACTGTTTCGGGAGTTCAGCAACACCTAACCACCAGAGTTTGATGGTACACAGGATCCGGTGGCAGCTATGAGGTGGATATCTGATATGGAGGGGTGCTTCTTCACTTTCTCATCTCCTGAGCATCTGAAGGTTCGGTTCGCGCTGAACCAGCTTCGCTTGGGAGCGAAGGACTGGTGGAAGTTTGTGACAGTGCATTTTACGCCTGCTGAGCTTTCGGCAGTGACCTGGGAGAGGTTCACTACCATGTTCCGGGATGAGTACGTTCCCCAGGTGGAGAGGGAGCGTTTGGCACAGGAGTTTATGACCCTCAAGCAGGGTACTGAGTCAGTTACAGTGATCACGAGGATGTTCCATGAGAGGGCGATGTTCTGCCCTGAGCACGTATCCACTGAGCAGGCACGTATGAGCCGCTACCTGAGCATTTTGAGACGGGATATTCGGGAGTTCGCCGCGAACTCCTCTTATCGGACATTTGCTGAGCTTCAGGAAAATGCCCGGAAGAGGGAGATTGAGCTTGAGACACAGGCCAGGGAGGAGGCGGAGTCTCTGGGGAGGGATCGGCGGCCAGCACAGTCCCAGCCGACAGCCAAGCGGGCCAAGCCCGCTGATCCCAAACCCGGGAGCCAGAAGGGCCGCACTTGCGGGAAGTGCGGCAAGGGTCACAATGGAGTCTGTCGAGCAGGATCTTGCTACAAATGTGGCAAGGAGGGGCATATGGCCAAGGACTGCCCTAAGGGGTTTGCAGTGTGTTTTCACTGCAACCAACCCGGACACCGAAAGGCAGAGTGTTCGCTACTGCGCGGAGCATCCCAGGGATCTGCTCCTGCCGCCATCAGAGCTACAGAGAGTCGGCCCGTGAAGGCCGAGGGACCGAGAGCTCGAGGGAGAGCCTTTCAGCTGACTGCGGAAGAGGTCCGCGCTGCACCCGACGTTGTGGCTGGTATGTTTCCTTCTATATATTTATTTTGGTGTTGAGATATTATGTTTATATTATGTTATGCATATGTACCTTCCTTATGAACTCTGTGCCTGCTTTAGTGTTATTTGACTCGGGTGCGAGTCGGTCTTTTGTATCTTTGGCCTTTAGTCAACATATCAGTGTTAGTCGTGAGCCATTGAGTCGGCCTCTGCGGGTTTCCATAGTTGCCGATAGAGTGATTTGTGCCACGGGGGTCCTTCGGGGATGTGTGTTAGAGATTTTTGGGGTTGAGTTTCCGATCGATCTGGTTCCTATTGCGATGGGTGATGTCCGTGTCATAGTGGGGATGGACTGGTTGAGTCGATTCGGCACGGTTATCGATTGCGAGCGTCAGCTGGTGACCATACGAGATCCTAGTAGGGGAGTTCTTTCGGTATACGGCGATGGGACACGTTCTGGATCAGCCTTTTGTTCGGCCGCTAGGGCGAGGCAGTGTTTACAGCAGGGCTGTAAGGGTTTTATGGCGTATGTGATGGATACGCGAGTGATCTCCGAGAGACCGAGTTCAGTGGATGAATTTCCGGTGGTGCGTGAGTTTCCAGATGTTTTTCCCAAAGAATTACCAGGTGTGCCTCCCGTGAGGCAAGTGGAGTTTAGTATTGATTTGGTTCCAGGAGCCGCGCCTATCACTAAGGTGCCTTATCGTCTTGCACTTCCATAGATGCAAGAGTTATCCTCGCAGCTTCAGGAGCTGCTGGGGAAGGGGTTTATTTGGCCGAGTAGCTCGCCGTGGGGAGCACCCATTCTGTTTGTGAAGAAGAAGGATGGCTCGCATTGAATGTGTATTGATTACCGAGGATTGAATAAGCTGATGGTCAAGAACCGTTACCCGTTGCCGAGGATCGACGATTTATTCGATCAGTTACAGGGAGCATCTTGGTTCTCCAAGATCGATTTGAGGTCGGGCTATCATCAGGTGAGAGTGCGGGACGAGGACGTCCAGAAGACAGCATTCAGGACGCGTTATGGGCATTATGAGTTTGTGGTGATGCCTTTTGGGCTCACCAATGCCCCGGCTGTGTTCATGGACCTCATGAACAGGGTATGCAGGCTGATGTTGGATCGGTCGGTGATTGTCTTCATCGATGATATTCTGGTATATTCGAGATCTAGAGAGCAGCATGAGGAGCATTTGAGGGAAGTTCTTGGGGTTTTGAGATCGGAGAAACTTTATGCAAAGTTTTCCAAGTGCGATTTTTGGTTGCGGGAGGTCCAATTTCTGGGGCACCTCGTTAATCAAAAAGGGATATTGGTCGATCCGGCCAAGGTTGATGCGGTGATGAGTTGGGAGGTGCCAAAGTCACCCTCTGAGATCAGGAGCTTCCTTGGGTTGGCATGGTACTATCGGAGGTTTATCAAGGATTTCTCCAAGATCGCAGTGCCACTCACAAGATTGACCCGGAAGGGTGTTACATTTTTATGGGGTCCCGAGCAGCAGACCTCCTTTGAGACGCTTCGCCAAAGGTTGTGCGAAGCTCCGGTATTAGCTCTTTCGGAAGGGATGGAAGATTTTGTGGTATTTTGTGATGCATCGATTTTAGGGTTGGGAGCAGTGCTGATGCAGAAGGGACATGTGATAGCATATGCATCGAGGCAGTTGAAGCCTCATGAGACGAGATATCCCACACATGATTTAGAGTTGGGGGCAGTGGTGTTCGCCCTCAAGATTTGGCGACACTACTTGTATGGGGTTCGTTGTACAATATACACGGACCATAAGAGCTTGAAGTACTTGATGGATCAGCCTAACCTAAATATGCGGCAGAGGAGGTGGTTAGATGTGGTCAAGGATTATGATTGTGAGATCTTGTACCACCCGGGCAAGGCTAATGTGGTAGCCGACGCGTTGAGCCGCAGGGCGGAGAGTACTCCACTATGAAATGTATGTTTGAGATTGACCGTGATAGCTCCAGTTCTGGATGCCATTCGTGGGGCACAGGCCGAGGCTGTGCATCCGAAGATGCAGAAGAGAGAACGGGTCGTTGGTTTGGTTTCAGAGTTCGTTTCGGATAGTCGAGGGCTTATGACTTTTCAGGGCCGGATTTGGGTACCGTTTGTGGGCGGTACACGTACTACATTGATGGAGGAAGCTCATAGATCAAAATTTTCGATCCATCCCGGGGCTACGAAAATGTATTTGGATTTGAGGAAAGAGTATTGGTGGCCTTGTATGTAGAGGGATGTCGCATGGTTTGTCGAGAGGTGTTTGACCTGTCGAAGGGTTAAGGTCGAGCACCAGAGACCGCATGGCAAGTTGCAGCCATTGGAGGTTCCCGAGTGGAAGTGGGAACAGATCACTATGGATTTCATCACCAAATTGCCGAGGACTGCCAGAGGAGTTGATGCAATTTGGGTGATTGTGGATAGGTTGACGAAGAGCGCTCACTTTCTTGCCATCAGTGAGAGTTCTTCGGCGGAGAAGTTGGCGGAGGTTTATGTGAGAGAAGTGGTATCTCGGCATGGGGTGCCGATCTCGATTGTTTCGGACCGTGATTTGCGCTTCACTTCCCGATTTTGGAAGAAATTTCATGAGGAGTTGGGTACTAAACTGGATTTTAGTACCGCATATCATCCCCAAACAAACGGCCAGAGTAAGCGGACGATTCAGACGCTTGAGGACATGCTTCGAGCATGTGTATTGGATTTTGGGGGTAGCTGGGATATGTATTTACCCTTGGCAGAGTTTTCCTACAATAACAACCATCATTCGAGCATCGGTATGCCGCCCTTTGAGCTGTTGTATGGTAGGAGGTGTCGGAATCCCATTTGTCGGGGTGAGGTTGGGCAGAGAGTGATGGGCAGTACAGAGATCGTGATTCAGACGACCGAGCAGATACAGCGGGTCAGACAGAGGTTATTGACCGCCCAGAGCCGACAAAAGAGTTATGCGGACAGGCGCCGGTCCGAGCTTGAATTTCAGGTCGGCGACTTCGTTCTCCTGAAGGTTTCTCCTTGGAAAGGAGTGATTCGGTTCAGGAAGAGGGGCAAGTTGGGGCCCCGATTTATAGGTCCATTTCGTGTAATTGCGAGGATAGGCCGGGTAGCCTATCGGTTGGAGTTGCCAGCAGAGTTGGGACAGATTTACGACACTTTTCATGTGGCGCAGTTGAGGAAGTGTATAGCCGATGAATCGGCAGTGGTTCCGTTAGAGGATATTCAGGTGGATGCAAGCCTGAATTATACCGAGAGACCAGTGGCCATCCGGGATCGGAAGATCAAGGTTATGAGAAATAAGGAGGTACCTCTGGTGTTGGTTAAGTGACAACACCGGAGGGGATCAGAGATGACTGGGAGCCAGAGCGTATGATGCAGGAACAGCATCCGGAGCTGTTTTTAGAGCAAGACTTCGAGGGTGAACTCTAGTCCTAGTGGGGGAGAGTTGTAACAGCCAGATTTTTCAGGTATCTTGTATATTTGTATTTTTGGTGATTTGAGAGGGGACTCGGCGAGTTGGAGCTCAGACTCGCTGAGTAGGGACGCGGATCTGGATGCGGGATCGCGCCTGGACTCGGCGAGTCCAGGATATGGACTCGGCGAGTCAGCGCTGTGTAATGAAACCCTAATTTCTCGGGTTTGAGACCTATTTAAAGGGCCTAATGGCCGTCATTTGTGCTCACCAGTCCCTTGAGTGAAACCCTAATCGAGTGTGAGCATTTGGAGCTAAGTAGGAGGCCATTATTGATCTTGGAGGTGTCATTGTTGCAAGGAAGGAGAAGAGCTAGTCAAGGGAAAGCAAGAGGAGCCACTTCTGTGGATTTGGAGTCCAGAGCATCACTATTGTGGTAATAAATTCGAGTTATCTTCTTCCTTGTTGATTGTTTATCTACATTTAGGGTTTGTTGAACCCTTTTATGGCAAGATCTAGTGTCCTCTTGGTCCCTTATGAGGTTTGAACCATAGATCTGGACCCTTAGAGGTCCATAGTGTCCCTTTACCCAAGCTTTTTGGGAATCAATGGAGGCTTTGGATTGGAATCCTCATGCCTTAGGTCAAAACTCCATTTATGAGCCATGGGGTGTGTTATGGGCACCAAGATAGGAGCTTTACGTGATGAATCAGTCTAGGGAGGCCGGATCTATAGATTGTGGAAGCAGATCTGACCTTAGAAGCAAGTTGGAGTGGTTGCATGGCATGGACTCACCGAGTATGTTCATCAGACTCGGCGAGTAGTTTGAAGATTGCCTTGGGATTGCTCAGTGAGTGGTCCAATCGAGTCATGGGTAGACTCAGTGAGTCAGGGTGAGTTGGAGAGGGATGACGAGTGGACTGAGTCAAACTGGGACTCGCCGAGTTGTTCTTGAGACTTGACGAGTTGAGTCGGGGTGGCCCCGCGATTCTTTCAGGTGAAAAATCGTCGAGTAAGGGGGGGGGGGGGATACTCGACATGTAGTAAGGGGATTTCGGAGGGTTGGTGAAAATGTCTAGACTCGCCGAGTCACCGTAGCACTCGCCGAGTCCGGTCAAAGTTTACCGTTGACCAGAGTTGACCTGTGTTGACTTCTTAGGGATAGTCAACCTTAGAGATATAAAGTGCTAATTAGAGACATATAATGTTATAGGAGGATTAGAGCTCGGAGGATCGAGCATGAGGGATTTCCAGGATTCGTGAGATACTGAGATTCACGAGGTGAGTCTTCTCACTATACTATTACCTTGAGTAGGTAACCAGAGTTATGTGATAGAGTATTTGTATGCTATGTATGTTATGTGTTGTACTGCATTATGTCTATGTGATTTATGTGGTGCATGTTTATCAGAGCTAGAACCTGAGGGTTCACAGAGTTTGGGTGCACGGACCCACAGAGTTGTAGCCTCGAGTGACTAATATGTGTTATATGTGGTATTTTGGGGAACTCACTAAGCTTTGTGCTTACAGTGTTTGATGTTATTGTTTCAGGTACTAGTGACGACCGCGGGAAGGCGCCGGCTTGATCCGTACACACACACTCGGAGTTTTTACATTGTGATCTTGGGATTTTGTATTGACCTATATTGGATAATTAATATGGTTGTTTGATGAATATTAATCGAATTATGTTTTATAATAAAATTGAAAATTTTGTTTTGAAATTTACGGTGTTACAGAGAGAGAGAGAGAGAGAGAGAGAGAGAGAGAGAGAGAGAAAGAGAATATGAACAAAAATGGAATAGGGAATAAGAGGGAAAATATTTGAGTAAATTACACGAATGGTCCCTATGGTTTATGGTAATTTGCGCATTTGGTCCCTAATTTATATTTTTAACTCGGAAGGTCCCTATTGTTTGTTTTTGTTATGCGCTTGGTCCCTGTCATACATAAAAAGACTATTTTGCCCTTGATTTTTTAATCTATTTAAATAAACACACCCCCAACCCCACCCCTCTCACCTTACCTTGCCTACCTAATCATTTTTTCCTATTTAAATAATAGTCGTTTTGGGTAAGACGGGGACCAAACGTGTAACAAAAACAAACAGTAGGGACCAAACACGTAACAAAAACAAACAGTAAGGACCTTCCGAGTTAAAAAAATAAGTTAGGGATCAAACGCATAAATTACTCCAAACCATAGGGACCATTCGTGTAATTTACTCAAAATATTTTATATGTACATGTATGCATTTACTTAATTTGGTGGGGATTTGTTTTTATTAACTATCAACCCAAAGTTAGGCTTTTATGAAAATGGAATTATAAGATATACATGTTTATTTATATTAATTATAAATGGAATTAATAGATTATAAGATATACATGTTTATTTATATAGTATCTGAATAATTTATTTTGTCAATAATAAGAATTCTAATAAATATGTTAATGCCATCTCCAATGAGAATTTAATGGAGGGTTTAATGTCATTAAACTTAAAATCTCTATTATAAGAAAATGATTAGGATTCAATAGAATGGAGAGTTCAATCTCCATTTAACTATATACTCTCTCTCCTTATACACACGTACACACAAACACACACACACACATACACACACACACATATATATATATATATATATATATATGTGTGTGTGTGTGTGTGTGTGTACGTGTGTATAAGGAGAGAGAGTATATAGTTAAATGGAGATTGAACTCTCCATTCTATTGAATCCTAATCATTTTATATATATTAATGTTAATTTTAATTTTTTTTTATGCTAATTAATTTTTTTTACAAATAACAATAAATAAAAAGAAAAGGATAAATGACGTAATAATCCATTAAATTGTAGAGTTTAATAGAGTGTAGAGTTTAATGAGTAAATTTATATAATGAATGGAATAGACATTTGTTAATTCATTAAACTCATATGAGTTCAATGCATTGGAGATTGTCTAATTAGATCGCTCATTCAACGCACCCAAACACACCGAAGCATATATATACACAGTATCATATTTTTCTCTAATTATTGTTTGTCGTAGTTTGGATTTGCTTTCTGCAAACTCAATATGGTTTGGCGTGTAAGGATTAAGCTACTAGTCTGTCTTATTCGCATTTAAACCGCCGTTCTCCCGTATGACTAACATAATAATTTCCTAATTTGCATTTAAGTCCTTCCCCATCATATTTTGAACAAATGAAGTCCTAGACAGTGTAGTAGACACTACTAATTCTTTAAATATCAAGTCAATACGATCTTTCATCGTTTGTACGCTTTTGATCTCTAAAAACTAGCCCTAATAAAAGTAAA
Organism: Lactuca saligna; assembly: GCF_052625555.1. Taxonomy (NCBI): domain Eukaryota; kingdom Viridiplantae; phylum Streptophyta; class Magnoliopsida; order Asterales; family Asteraceae; genus Lactuca; species Lactuca saligna. The sequence continues at coordinate 158,580,088 of NC_136417.1, forward strand.
CTTATAAATCTTAGACATTTTCCCAAATTTGTCAATCATCTAATTTAGAATTTAAGTCGAAAATTGAAAATTTCCTCTTTCAAGTTTGAACAATTCGTCCAATTTAGTCGTTCCTCTATTATTTTCTATTTTTTAGTCCAAATTTACTATTTACGATAAATATGTAATGTAAATATTCTATTAACTCATTTACATTTTCTTTCTTTGTGTTTTCTTATTTTACTAGTTAGTTAACTTTTTCAAGAAAAGAATATTTTCACTAAAAAGAACAAAAACTATAGACGCTATATTTGACAATGTTACAAACTAAATGTCATTCATAATGCCTACATTGTTTTTTAATAGTGTCGTTGCTAATATCCAACGTTCTTGTTATATCATTGACAAAATATTAATTGAAAAAATATAGTTTCAAATAAGAATCAATCGGGAGATTATATTATTTATATATTTTAGATTATTTAAAGTTCACAACTTCACATGATTCATAAATGTCGAATTGAAGTGTAAGAAACAACCAATCAATAAAAACGAACATATCAGACATCAAACAACAAGCTCAAATGACCTATAATTTTCCTATTTCGACGTACCAATATCATCATCTTCATGATCCATCAACAACCACGACCCATCTGCATGTCGAACCATCCCCTTGTGCTTCTGAACCCACCAAAAAGAAGGCACGTGATATTCATCCTTCAAACCATCTGAATATTTGTTTACTAGCGCAATATCACGTCCAACTTCTAAATTAAACCCTCCTTCGCTACCTTGTGTACCCGCGACCCCATGTAAATAACTCTCCATGTCATGCCATCTTTGTATATCTCCAGGACTCTTCAAATACGGCGACTTAGTTGTATCAATCGCCAACTCTTCTCCGACATGCAAGTACCCTATCTTCAATGGATAGTGTGGAACCACATCTTTTGCATTTTGAACACGTAGGACATGGATATCTTTGTGTGAAGAAAAGAACTTATGAAAGTCCGAGTCACCCACACGAGGGCTCGCAAAAACAAACGCAGTCACCGGAAACGTCTTGCTAGGCATACTCATCGTCTTGTTGAATCCGTTTGAGACAATATCAACAGCATTAAGCGTGGCAAGTGCTCCGCCCATGCTATGTCCGACTACTGTTAAACTTACTTCCTCATTCTTGTATAATTCAACTAATCGACTAACCTCTTCAAGAACCTAAACATATATAATATACGTTAATGAATATTGCAATATATATATATATTTTGGGTATTTTGTAAGGAAAAAAGATCATAAAAGAAACGAACTTGGTGCCGAGCACTTGTTTTGTTAAAAGGAGATCGGGGATCAGCGGTGGTGTAGATTGAATGCCAACCATCTTGAATTTTTATATCATCATTCCCTTTAAATATTTCTGGAGCCAAAACTGATACAAATTTTAGATCATTAATCCATTCCATGGCTTGAACTGTGCCTCTCCATGCAATCACGATGTCTCTCCTCCCTAACGCCGCCTTGCCTTCATCGGTAGCCACCGCCACGTACCCTATCCAGTTTGATTCCTTGCTCCATGCCTCCCTAGACAATGACTTCACAAGAAAGGAAGGAAGGGGAACTGACGATGTTCCGTAGAAATATTTTGTCACTTCGTATCTGAAAGGGTTTCCTTGTTCGATTTCAACTTTTGACAAAAGATTACTACGACTGTATAGGCTATTTCCAGCGTGCTTTGATGCCTTCTCAGAATTAAAAGCGTCACGTGCTGCCTGAGCCATCTCCCCATAGTGGATGATGTATCGCCGGAGATCGATGTCTAGAGGGTCTAAGAGGCCTATCCAATTGTCTTCTCCACTTAGACTCTTCCATCTATTGGATATGCTACCCATTTTTTTTTTTTTTTTCTGTCTTGATGAAAATTGTGTTGCTTGTGTGTATGCTTATTTGTGATGTCTCAAGTTGTATATAATGTTGTATTTGATGATAAAATATTCTTCAGGTTGGAAAAGAAAATGAACATACTTCATCATATCATAAGATGATAAGAATCGTGTTAATAAAATATTTACACGACTCCTTCAATAATAAAATTTATATCATAGTTTTTCTTTGTCCATGGAAGAAACTTCTTTTATATTAATTTAAGAAGACGAAATGTAGTGAATTATGAATATATGTTTTTAGAAAATACAGAAAAAGAGTAAAATGAAAGAAATAATAAAATACTTTCTAATATTTTATTCAACTTAGTTTAATGGATTGACTTTTAAATAAGTTCAATGAAAATGCTTTTTTTTTTTTTTTTTTAAATCGTTTTTCATATTAATTAATAAAATGTTACTTACACTTGATATACATTGATAGTATATACATTGAAAGTTAACATGGCATCGTATTATAATTGAATTTAATTAATTGAATTGTATTTCACGACATTAAACCATTCTATTAAAATTCTCATTGCGAATAACGTTAACCTGACATCTTATTATAAATTTCATTGCGACATTCAACCGCATTCAACTATTCTATTAAATTTTTCATTGCGAATACATATTTTTTGTTAATAACAACCCGTCCTAATTTGAACAGCATAGTATCCTATTTTCAATTTTACTACTTCATTTCTTTTATTTTTCATTTCGGGTTAAACATAAAGTTACTTAATTTTCTTTAAAAAAAAGTTGCATTTTTCCTTCATATTTTTTATTTGCTCTTTTTTTAGCAAGTTTACCTATAACCTATCGGTTTCAAAAAAAAAAAAAAAAAAAAAAAAAAAAAAAAAAAAAAAAAAAAAAAAAGAGTCAGAAAAGCCAACAACATTTTTTTTTTTCTTTCTGAAAAACCCTTCAATTTTTTTTTCCAAAAGAAATCATCGACTTTTTTATTTCCAAAAATCTAGCATTCGAAATTTCTTTTGAAACGACTTTTTCACATTGGCTCATCATTTCCAATGCTTATATGCTCTTGTTAGTTTTAGTATTTTTAACATTAAAATAAAAGAAAACATTTAAGTGTTTTTTAAAGAAAAAGTGGTGTGCCCAATCATTATTACCAAAATGTATACCAAAATTAGTTAAAAACAACTGTCTAGTCTAGTGTTGCTTAAGAATAATATTTATAAACATTAATCCATTTGAATTGGATCCGGCGATCTCGGAAATTCATACCTTCACCGGCGGGTCCAAACATCGGCAAGGTCCTCGGTGGGTAGATTCAATAATTCAGAAGTTTCAAGTTTCATTCTTCTAGTCGGATACTGGCCAATTGAAGATTGAATACAAGAATGGGATCAGTTTTTACAGACCGCTGGCAGCCTAAGGAATCAGGGTCCAAGAAATCGTGAATGTAGCATTCACAGATGTGCAGGTGTAACACCCAGAATCAGAAAGACCAAGAAAAGAAAGAAAATGTTGTAAGTCAATAGTCAACTCGTCGAGTCCAGGGAAGAACTCAACAAGTCGGAGCGGGATCCGGGGCATTAAGTAAGTGACCGACTCGGCGAGTCGGCTAGTGGACTCGGCGAGTCTGGTCTGGATGAGGAAAACCCTAATACCAGTGGTTGTACCCTATTTAAAGAACATTACATCCCTTCCCTAGCCTCTCTACTTCCCTTTTGAGATCCAGAAACCCTAAATCGTGAGTGAGAGTCCTTGGGAACAATTTGGAGCTTAGATAATGTAACGCCCGAGTTTTGGGGCGAAGCATTTTTAGACAATGTAATTGTTTAGGCCAACTATTGTAAATCTTTTTGAAGTAATAAAGATGAAATATTTGAATTCTATGTGAATTATGTGTATTTGTGTGCTTATTACTTAATTATAAATATATAAGTAATAAAGAATAAAAATAATCATCAAAATTAAAGTATGAGATAAGTCCGATACCTTTACATAAAGTTGTAAATGTCGAAAGAAGGGTTCCATACATATAAAGAACGCCGAAATCCGAGTTATAACGAAGAAGTTATGACCCGTCGAAGTTTTACGGCAAAACCGGCACGACACCGGGAAACGTAAAAAGTAAAATTATGATAGAAGATTTTTTAGCCTTAGTAATCTAAACCAAAGTCTTAGAGTATGTTAAACCAAGAAAATCCATAAAAAAAACGACCAAATCTGACTTCGTATGAGGAAGTTATGATTTTTCAAAGTTTCCACTTAGCAGTGTACAGCCCGAAACTTGAATTTTAGTTCGAGCGGTTTTTGTCTTGCGCGACCTAAATGAGAGTTGAAGATCTCATTAATAGGAACTCAACGGTAACAAGACAGACGAAAACGGAGTCCGTATGAAGGAGTTACGAATTCTTCGCGGTCATTTAGCAGTCTAATCTCCTCCTACTGTGAAATTTGAGATCGGTTGAGAATTAGCCGACGAAGTCTAAATGAAAGTTGTAGATCTTGTTTTTACCTACGCGTGGATATAAATCACGTCAAAAACGGAGCTCATATGTGAATGTTACGGGGTTTAGAAGTCGGAAGGGTGCTGCTGCAAAAAGGGTGACGTGGCTGAATATGTGCCAATGCTTTCTCCCCAAGGAAAGCCATCACGTGATGACACGTGGCACCTGTTGGGTTTTGAGCAATCTACACTTCCTAAATGTGCATGCAACCCTAATAAACCTTGGATCTATGTTTGTCTAAATACATGCAAAATAATAAATTTTCCAAGGTTTATAACCTATCTAACATGGCATGGGGAACATTTCAACATAAAAGAGTTAGAAGAGATTACATACCTTTTGATGAGTTTGGTTCTAAGGAGTTTGAGGGCCAAGCACCAATAGTGTGAATGCCCCAAATGGAATCACAAAACACCACAAACTCTTGGAAAACTTTGAGAGAGTATACACACTCTTATAATTTCGGCCACACACAAGCTTACACACACTAGTTCACTAGTTGCCATTTCATGCTTCATAAGCGTGCTTATATAGTGTGCATGGTTAGGGTGAAACCCTAATAACCCATGTCTTTTCCTTTCCAAGGATCCATGGGTTGAAAGCTCCATGGATCATCCATGGACTTCCATATAAGCCTAGCCCATTAACAAATGAGTGTTAGCCCACACCATATAAAATCAATTGCCCATAATCTAATTAGTCTTCCTTTTAATCTCTAAATTAATTCATAATTAATTTAAGATTAAAACTAATTAAATAACATAAATTCATATTAATATATTATAACTTATAATATATTAATAAACATATGTGTATAACTCTCATAAAATTATCGATAAATAGTTTGGATGAGATGCAACCCAAATGGACCATGCCGGTCGGGTCAAGTATATACCAAATAAGTTATGGACTTAGACACCTTATCTAATAGACTCCCACTTGGATAAGTCTAATAACTGTATTTTCCTATATAACTTCAGGAACCAACCAGCAATCATAGCTCTCGAAAACTCCGTCGAACTATGAAGCGCCATTTTTAAGACAAGTGATCACATAATCCTCTGTTCTCATGATATCAGCCGGACAAACACATGGAACTATGTCTTGCTTATTGTCTAGCAGTTGTTTCTCGATTTTCCGATTTGTTTGACAAAGAACTTCACTGAACACATCGGTTTAGTTTTGACCGGGCCCGGTACATGGGTCAACACAAAATCATCGAGGGGCCCAGATATCGCTTCTATTTCTAGAAGTAACAGATAAACTTCGACTGATATGCTTGTCCTACTACTTATTGAATTGTACACAAAGACATGTTTTATAACATCAAGTTACTGATGCGTTTACGTGCAATCAATGCACAACCAACTCATAGGTAACAACTCATATCTCTAGGTTTGAAGATTTATATGATATTATCGTCTCACGATCACTCGAGATAAATTCCATGAAGTGATACATGTGAGCGTGGGTTTATACCAATACTCATAACTTATGAGTACTCATGAATGTTGCAGCAACCATTGCCATGTCTAAACACCTTTAGCCATCTACAAACCAAATTCATGACAATATTGATTCATACCTACTTACGACGTATGATCGATTGTGGAGGTTTGAATAAATTAATTATTCTGGAAGTCAAAACATGCAAAACTGAAACGATAGTAAATAATTGAAAATGACAGTAACACTTTACTCATAAATAAATCACAAATTTTATTCATCATCAAACATCGATTACATTTTACAAGTTTCAGGAAAACTATCTAATCTGTAAAGCTAATATCGTCCCTCAGCTCGATGCGTCTCGCATGCTGAAAATGCTTAACCCTCGTCAGTCCCTTCGTAAGGGGATCCGCAGGATTCTCATCCGACGATATCCTCCTTGCCACGAGGAGTCCCTCTTCAATCTTGTGTCTTATGAAGTGAAATTTTCTGTCAATGTGTCGGGATCTGCCATGATCTCTTGGTTCCTTGGCTAAGGGAACCGCACTATTGTTGTCACAGAAAATCTCTATAGGTTCCTTAATAGCTGGTACAACTCCAAGGTCTTCGATGAAGTTCTTTAGCCATATCGCCTCCTTCGCTGCTTCACTCGCTGCTATATACTCTGATTCACAAGTCGAATCAGCCACCGTCTCCTGCTTGGAACTCTTCCAAGAAATTGCCCCTCCATTTAAGGTAAAGACCCAGCCTGACTGAGAGCGGAAGTTATCCCTATCAGTCTGAAAACTAGCATCACTATACCCTAATACTCTCAAGTCATCACTCCCACCAAGGGTAAGGACCCAATCCTTAGTCCTCCGCAGGTACTTGAGAATGTTCTTCACCGCGGTCCAATAAGCCTTGCCAGGGTTCCCCTGATACCTGCTGACCATGCTCAAAGCAAATGCCACATCAGGGCGGGTACAAGTCATAGCATATATGATCAAGCCAACTACGGAAGCATACGGTAATTGGCTCATCTCAGCTATGTCTGCCTCTGTACTCGGACTCTGAGTCTTACTCAGTTTGGCATTGCTTTGGATCGGTAAATCTCCTTTCTTGGAATTCTCCATGTTGAACCTTTTCAACACCTTATCCAAGTAGGTACTCTGACTAAGTCCAATTAGTCTTCTACTCCTTTCTCTTAATATCCTTATCCCTAGGATATAGGCAGCTTCCCCTAGGTCCTTCATAGCAAAGCACTTCCCAAGCCAGGACTTAACCTCCTGCAAGGTTGGGATGTCATTACCTATAAGTAGTATGTCATCCACATACAGTACCAAGAAGCTAACTATACTCCCACTAGCTCTGACATACACGCAAGACTCATCTTCACTTCTCGAGAAACCAAACTCTTTGACCTTCTCATCGAAACAAAGATTCCAGCTACGAGATGCTTGTTTTAACCCATAAATGGACTTCTTAAGCTTGCATACTCTATTTGGATACTCTGCACTGATAAAACCCTCTGGCTGATTCATGTACACATCCTCAGCGAACTTTCCATTAAGGAAAGCGGTTTTGACATCCATTTTCCATATTTCATAATCATGAAATGCGGCAATGGCTAACATAACCCTAATAGATTTAACCTTTGCTACCGGCGAGAAGGTTTCATCATAATCAATACCTTGAGTTTGAGTAAAACCCTTCGCAACCAGTCGAGCCTTATAAGTATGCACTTTTCCTCCCATGTCGGTCTTCTTCTTAAAGATCCATTTGCACCCGACTGTTTTACGGCCTGGTACATTGTCAACCAAGTTCCAAACTTGATTGTCATACATGGACTGCATCTTGCTGTCCGTAGCCTCCTTCCATTTGGCAGACTCTGGGCCTGCCATGGCTTCCTTGACATTGCTAGGTTCATCCAAATTTACCAATGTACTATCACTGATAAACGTATCACCTTCCGTAGTAATATGAAAGCCATAATAAAACGAAGGTGTGTTCCTAACTCGTGTAGAACGCCTCGGAGGTACAGACTCATCAGCTGGATCAATAGGAGTTTCCTCCTCAGGCTGATTGCTAGTGTCTAAGGTTCCTTCACCAATTGATTCTTGAATTTCTTCAAGATCAATTTGCCTCCCACTGTCTCCTTGGCTTATAAATTCTCTCTCACGAAAGACCCCTCTCCGTGCTACAAAAATCACATTCTCACTGGGTCTGTAGAAGAGGTAACCGAAGGATTTCTATGGGTAGCCGATGAAAATACACCTTTCGCTTCGGGGTTCAAGCTTATCACGAGTTTCACGCCTCACGAAAGCTTTGCAACCCCAAATTTTGATGTGGTCCAAATTGGGAACCTTCCCAGTCCACATCTCATGAGGTGTTTTGGTAACCTTCTTTGTAGGGACTAGATTAAGGATATGGGTGGCAGTCTCTAAGGCATACCCCCAAAAAGAGATTGGTAACGAAACTCGACTAATCATAGAGCGAACCATGTCTAACAAGGTTCGATTACGCCTCTCAGCTACACTATTCAGCTGTGGTGTCCTGGGAGGAGTCAATTGTGAGACAATCCCACACTCCTTAAGATAGTTAAGGAACTCGATACTAAGATACTCACCACCTCGATCGGATCGAAGCATCTTAATGTTCCTGCCCAATTGATTTTCTACTTCCTGTTTGAATTCCTTGAACCTTTCAAAGGTTTCTGACTTATGTTTGATTAAGTAGACATACTCATATCTACTAAAATCATCAATAAAAGTCACATAATACCGATTAGCATCCCTTGTGGCGGTTTTGAATGGCCCACATACATCCGTATGTATTAGGTCCAACAAACCCTCACCCCTCTCACAAGTTCCAGTGAAGGGTGATTTTGTCATCTTTCCAAGTAGACAAGATTCACAACTATCATCCGATTTAAGGTCAAATGATTCCAAGACTCCACTCTTTTGGAGTTGGCCTATGCGTTTCTTGTTTACATGTCCAAGACGACAATGCCACAATGATGCTTTATCTAGGCTAGTAGAAGAATCAATATACAACACATTATTTCCTAAGTTGTCTACAATCGACACAGTTTCATACACACCATCACAAGGTAATGCTTTAAAATAAAACATGTTATTAAAGAAAGCATTAATACCACCACATTCATTATCAAACGAAAAGGTAAAACCTTGTTTGTACAAAGCATGAAAGGAAATAATATTCCTCGCCATATCAGACGAGTACACACATTTATTCAAATCTAATTTTAACCCATTATAAAGCAACAAAGTATAAACTCCAATCTTGGAAACAGGTGAAGCCTTCCTATTCCCCATGATCAAGTTTATCTTCCCGTGCTCCATATCCTCACTTCTTCTTAGGCCCTGAAAATCAGAACATATGTGAATACCACATCCTGTATCAAGCACCCAAGAGTTAGAATATGTTGAGTAATTAGACAATATAGTGTAAATACCTGCATGGGTGGGTTTCACTTTCCCATCCTTTAGATCCTGCAAGTACTTAGGGCAGTTTCGCTTCCAATGTGCCTTTTCATGGAAATAAAAGCATTCAACATCCTTGGGAATGGCAGAAGGAGTGACAGAACCACTCTTGGTCTTCGATGAGGAGCCTTCAAGAGACTTTCCCTTGGTACCCTTCGAAGGGTGCTTCATCTTCTTTCCTTTGCCTTGCCCGATAGCTAAAAAAGGGGTAGATGTTGGAGTAGGAGTAGTAGAGGTAACAACCTCGTTACCCTTAAGACCGGATTCCGCGGTCTTCAAAAGTCCTTGAAGCTTGCTGAGGGTAACTTCCTCCTTGTTCATATGATATGTCATACGAAAATGGTCATAACAAGAAGGTAAGGAGTACAAAATGATGTCAATTGCCAACTCCTCAGGGATGTTTACATTCAGCTTCAGCAAACGGTCCACATACCTTTGCATCTTTTGCATGTGGGCCGTGATGGATTCACCGTCCTTCATGCGGGTAGTTATTATGGAGGAGATTATTTCATACCGCTCCTGACGAGCACTCAGATGGTACCTTTCCATCAGGTCTTGGTGCATCTCAAAAGGGTAGAAATCTTCATATGACTTTTGGAGCTCGGCTGTCATCGCGGCCATCATGATACATGCCACCTTAGTAGCATCTCTCTCATGAGTCCTAAATTCAGCGATCTCCTCAGGAGTAGCAGTAGACTCATCAAGCTCTTTTAACTCCTTATCGAGGACATATTCTTTGTCCTCATAACGAGTAACCATCCTGATGTTGCTAATCCAATCCATGAAGTTGGAACCATCAAAGATGACGCTCCCACAAAGATTCATGAGAGAGAAAGAACAAGTTGGGTTAGAGCCCGAAGCATTAGTGTTGGAAGACATCTGAAAGAACAAGGCAAGTTTAGATTAGATATATAGAATCCTTAATAAGACACCCAAATGTAATATTAAGGCTAGGACCCAATCACAATATATTACACTTAGAAGAGGGATGTCGTAATCTAAGTAATAATCTAGTTGAAAGGTAGGTGAATGACGATTCACCAATTTCCACCATGAAAACAAAATGAATTATTAGGTTTAATTAGATTTGAAATTCCTAGATTCTTTTGAGATTCATTGAACTTTTCAATGGCATGTTTCAATCTCGATTGTGCCCTTCAAGTTTTGCGACTGGGATGCCGAGGATCACAAAACAAGGTGTGAATAACCATGCTAATTCACTTGGTACCCCTAATATTATCACCTAATCAATGTGCCGGTTAAACACACACACTCCATTGATCTATGACAAACATTAAGTCACCCTTCGTCATCCTTACTAGTCCAAGTTAGTGTGCCGGTTACCCACACACGCTCCACCAATGACTTGGTAAGGTACAAAGTGTGAATTCCATGGACTAGCACCATGTTCACATTTTTCCTAAAGTAACTAAGATTGGGAATTAAAAGGAGTTTAGTTACTTTATAATAATCATTATACTTTTAATGAGGATTTAAAGTCATTGTTCTACCCGTTCGGCTAACGAACCTCCACCGATCAAGCAAGCGGTGGGTGAGAATGGACACCCATTAAGTCGCCATTTTATAGGCAACAACCTTATACCCACCTTATAGACCGGCTTCGTGAATGAGGCCTACTAACGGTAAAACGACTTATTCTTATACATATATATATAATAATTAACCATTAATGTTATAAATAGTATAAGGATTGAATTTTAACTATTAAAACTCTAAGGGTTGGAATTAAAGTTTATTAAAGTGTGTGAAACTTTACAAATTCCAAAACTTGAGGACAAGTTTTGTAACTATGCAAAACTCTTCATTTCATAACTTATGAATTAAAGGTTCATAAAAATGAAGACTCTTCATTTTCATGTAACTTATGTGTTTTAAGTGTGTGTTAAATAAAAGTGACCTTTGGAAATCCATAACTTGAGGACAAATTATGGACTCCATTAAAACACATAAATGATCAAAAATTAATTCTAAAGAATTCAGCAAATAATTCCTATCATTTTCTAAATTCAAAAGAACATGAACATGATCATCAAAATTTCAAGAATTATATGAACGCATAAAATCATGGAATTTTGATATATGCTATTGTAAATGGATTAGAACAACCATTACACCAACTAAAATAAGTTTTAAAACACCAAAACAGTTTAGGGTAATGTTTCTAGTCCATTTCCAGCAGCAAAAGTCGAAAATATGCACTCTCTCGATCCTACTCATCGAGTGCATGAACCTACTCGGCGAGTAGGTTGAAGATACACATGGAATCAGCGAGTCCCCCCATGGACTCGGCGAGTTCATCAGTCAGACAATAAGTTTTTCGACTTTTTCAACTATTTTGCATCAAGTATCAAACAAGCAAGCCTAGGCTCTGATACCACTGTTGGGTTTTGAGCAATCTACACTTCCTAAGTGTGCATGCAACCCTAATAAACCTTGGATCTATGTTTGTCTAAATACATGAAAAATAATAAATTTTCCAAGGTTTATAACCTATCTAACATGGCATGGGGAACATTTCAACATAAAAGAGTTAGAAGAGATTACATACCTTTTGATGAGTTTGTTTCTAAGGAGTTTGAGGGACAAGCACCAATAGTGTGAATGCCTCAAATGGAATCACAAAACACCACAAACTCTTGGAAAACTTTGAGAGAGTATACACACTTGTATAATTTCGGCCACACACAAGCTTACACACACTAGTTCACTAGTTGCCATTTCATGCTTCATAAGCATGCTTATATAGTGTGCATGGTTAGGGTGAAACCCTAATAACCCATGTCTTTTCCTTTCCAAGGATCCATGGGTTGAAAGCTCTATGGATCATCCATGGACTTCCATATAAGCCTAGCCCATTAACAAATGAGTGTTAGCCCATACCATATAAAATCAATAGCCCATAATCTAATTAGTCTTCCTTTTAATCTCTAAATTAATTCATAATTAATTTAAGACTAAAACTAATTAAATAACATAACTTCATATTAATATATTATAAATTATAATATATTAATAAACATATTTGTATAACTCTCATAAAATTATCCATAAATAGTTTGGATGAGATGCAACCCAAATGGACCATGCCGGTCGGGTCAAGTATATACCAAATAAGTTATGGACTTAGACACCTTATCCAACAGCACCGACTCGGCGAGTCCTTCAGGATTTCATCCTATAAATAGAAGTGTCGGGTCCAAATAAGTTATGGACTTAGACACCTTAAGCCCCCTAAAGTCTAGGTAAACCCCTTAGCACCCAAAGGAAGCCCCGAGAAAAGAGCCTTTCGGCTCGGAAACGCTGCTCCAGCGAAACCCGTTAAAAGTGAGTTACACCTAACCTATCTGTAGTATAGCTTATGTTTTAATATAGTGATGTTATTAGGACCTTATAATAAGTACTTGGGATATTATTATGGGTTATATAAGTATCGTTTAATGCTTATATAATAGTAATAATAGCTAGACTATTAATTAGTCTCGGTGAATATTAGACTAAACCTTAGTCGTAATGACACTAGGTTTTGCCAAAGGAAAATTGTGTTAAGAGTAATGAAGTGCTATCCAAGCGCCGACTCACCACCTTATCAGTTGAGTGCATAGTTATTTTCAGCTTACACATAGATATGAAGTATTTTATATAAATTTCGTGCTATGTGTGCATATTATCTGAATACTTGGTATCTATGCCAGATGAACATTTTTATACATGTTTTTAATGATTTAAACTGTATATGTATTTTATATCTACAAAAATGTTGGGGTAAAACATGGGTAGATGTAATAAGACGATGTGTGACAAAATGATGAGAGGCCTCGATGTTTTTGTTGTTGATCGAGTCATCTAGTGTAGTATAGATGAAGACCCTAGACTCTTCTAGACAGTCCAGTGGACCGCTGATAGGCTCGCAACCTGTAGGTGTTGTGAACAATGTGTTCAACGGTGTACTCCATCCTCCACATATTTTCCTTTTGGACCTTTATTACTAAGGAATCCCCTTATCAGTAGTGTCCATCCCGATGTTGATCCTTAGGATAGGTCCCTTATGATAAGTGTTTAGGGACGTAATGTGAGGATCACGGGAACGGGTAATCGGGTTATTGTTGGTTGATGAAATTAGTAAACTTATTTATTGTGGGTTGAAAACCCTATGTGATCACTGGGCTCCCAAGCCTGACCCACTCAGTTTTATGTAATACATGTAGTGGCGCTCGAGCATACTTGTGATGTGTTGGGATGAGGGATTACAAATATAAGCCTGCAGATATGAAATAATGTAGTAGGGCCTATATTGTGTTGTTTATACTTATGTAATGTATCGAACATGACATCCCGAGTCTTTTAATGAAATACATTTCTATGGAAATGCTTTTGATAAATCTTTATCATATTATTATTTTGTGACAAATTTTGCAACTCTTTTATTAAAAGGTTACTCGGATTTTGAAATAAAGTATAAACAAAACCGATCTTTTCTGGCTGTGATTTTGGGGATGTCACAGATAAGGGAGTTTTGCGAAGGGATATTGAAGACCAAGAAGCTTGGAGCAAGGGGCTTTGGAGCAGTGGGAGGTCATCCTTGAGGTAATAAGCTGTTGCTTTGGCTTTATTGCAATTGGATCTATTCTTTAATAAGATTTTGGGGCTATTTTGGTAAGATTGAGATCTATTTCAGGTTTGGGACTTACATCTGAGGTTGCTACTTCAGATCTAGGGTTGTGATGGTCCAGAATGTCTTAAAGCGCAAGTCAATAAGTTATTGGTGCAACCCCTTTGTCTGAAACCCTAGCCCTAGTGTGTTTTGGGTCTTTAGCTCCTAGGTTTCATGTATAGGTTGCAACTTTATGTGGGGGATAAACTGTAGAAGAGTGGATCTATGGATTGGAGCCCCTACATGGCTCGAAAAGCCACTGTATGGATTGAGAACTAGAGAGACTCGGCTAGTCACATGGGTGTACTCGACGAGTTGTATGAACTTGTGCATGGACTCGGTGAGTTGGAAGAACAACTCGGCGCGTTTGTTGAAGATTGCCTAGGACTCAGCGAGTCTGTTCTTGGACTCGACGAGTCAGATTGCAGAACCCCCAACCTCTTCTGTTTAAGATGCAGATCAGCGAGTTGAGTGTTGACTCAGTGTGTTGGACAGGATGGGAATCAGAGATCGTTCAACTCGAAGAGTCTTGGGGTGACTCGGTGAGTTGGGTTGTATTTTGAGAGCTTCCGAGTTTAAGGACTCGACGAGTCTATGGGTTGACTCAGTGAGTTGAGGCAACTGGAAGGTTGACTTTGACCAGGACTTTGACTTTGACCAGAGTTTACTTAGTTTGACTTCTAGAGTTCAGTTTGGAACTAGGTGTTATGTTGATACTAGTAGCTAGTGGAGCTATTGGAGCAGCGGTTCAGAGAGTTGTTGGTCAACATCTAGAGGATTATTAACAAAGTTCAGCAGTGCGAGGTGAGTCTCCTCAGTATTTGTATGGGTGTACAGCCACAATGTCGGCCGATGTAGTTATGTATGATAGGAAGACCCGGGGGTTAGCCTTAGGCATTATGCATGAATCGACAGGAGGGGCTCCTAGCACACATTATGTTATGTATGATAGGAAGACCCGGGGGTTAGCACTAAGCAATATGCATGAAAGACCATGAGGCGGCTCCTAGAACAGAGTATGTTATAATGTATGATAGGAAGACCTGGGGGTTAGCCCTAGGCAATATCTAAGAAACACCATGAGGTGGCTCCTAGCGCACTGTATGCTATTGTGTATGGAAGACTAGGAGGTGGCTCCTGGCACATTGTATGCGGAGTAGCCTAGTAGAGTAGTATGTATAGTTGTCTTTGTGATACTTGCATGAAAGACCAGGGGGTGGCCCTTGGCACTTTTCTGTAAGACCCAGGGAGTGGCCCTAGGCTTGACCAGGAAGACCACGTGCGGCCCGTGGCAAAACCAAAAGACTATGTTCGGCACATAGCACCATAGCAAGACTATGTTTGGCACATAGAACCTTACTTGATTATGGATGTGTTGGTTATGTATGGCTGTTGGATATGTATGCCATGTATGGATTAGTTGGTTTGTATGGTATGTGGTATCTGCGGAACTCACTAAGCTTCGTGCTTACGGTTTTCAGTTTTTGTTTCAGGTATTTTTTTTCAAGGAAAGGAGTCGGCTCGATCGCATCGCATCACACTATGTTTTCCGCACATGGGATATTTGGGATTACACTCTGATATGGTTTTATGAATGTTTTGATTACTGACACTTTGGTTTGTCATGAGATATTATAATGAATGTTTTTGTACTGATGGTTTTATGTAATATCTTATTTAAAAACAAAATTTTTAACCTTGAATTTTGGGATGTTACAAGTTGGTATCAGAGCCTTGGTTTGAGGGATTCAGAGATACCCTTAGGTGTGTTTGAACTCAAACTAAGGGCTTGGTATGAAAGTTTTCAAAAGGAAAACCATTTGATAAAAACGAGTTTGAAAAGAATCTAGAAAGAGAAAAGAACTTTGAGAAGAACAAAGTGTGTAATACGTGCAATCAGCCGAGCTCAAGTAAGTTTACCCCAAGATATCCATACACGTTTACGTTATGTTTATTAGTTTCAGTAGAGCAGCATGCTAGAATAGGACTAAGGATCTAGGAATGATGCCTTATGTGCCTACTTTATGTGCTTCAGCTTATGAGGATTGCATGCTAGTATTGAGTAGACAGTAATAGGATAGCCTGTTTAGGTTATGCCTGATTATATGAGCTTAGCATCGCACGCTAGTACATATTCTTGTTGTGAGGATAGAATTTCTTGATTATGTTATGGTTAGATTTCCCTTTTGTTTGAATGCTACTTGCTTTGTGCTTTGTGGGACTCTGAGTGATGAGAGTTAGCCATTAGGTGAATACGCCAGGTCACATGCGATCAAGGTTTAATAATCTCAGAGTGTTGGATTTGGTCCTATTTCGCAACTCTCGTATGAGTCTAACCGTTGTAGGGACAAGTCCTTTACCTAAAGGATTATCTAAGCCTCGTCACATGTGATGGTATCCAGGTAGTGGCTACTTGGAATTATAAAGATGCCTTCAGTAGCTGAGGACTGGGTGCGGGTTAGAGGTTACCCTAGGGCAAGCATAGGATGAGAGTAGTGCTGGAAGCAGTGTTAGTAGTATTGAAAGGAACTTGGTGAAACTGAAGCAACCCTTAAGGAAAGTACGAATAGATGTGGAAGGTAGTATGGGCCCGTTCTACTGGAAGCAGAGGATCCGTACTCGAGTCAAGGAGGGCCGAGATGGAACCAGGAATCTTGGATAATGTTTGAGACCTCTCGGGGTATGTTTTGATTCGGAAATTTATGTGTTTATTTCCAGTATGGTGACCACACGACATGGAGCAGGAGGCTTAGGATTTGGGTCAGGATCGGGATCGGGCACGGGATCCGAGCAAATTGATGATTGGTTACGCGAGTGTATCACGTCTAAGATTATGAGAGGCATCCTTGAGGCGACCCCGGTCATTTTTGAGTCGATCAAGGAGGGGATCATTGAGCTGATGGAGGATCGCCTTTGAGCTTTTAGGAGTGATTTGGCATCTAGCCAGGCGAGTACATGCACACTGTCCTTCAAGGACTTCAGAGGGAGTGGTGCGCCGGATTTTCACGGGGTGAAGGACCCCATTGCTACTAGGAGATGGATCGCAAACATTGATTTTGCGCAGTTGAAGAGCTTCTATTAGGAGGGGTCGAAGGTCCGCTTTGCGACGAGATGTTTAAGAGATAGAGCCAGAGACTGGTGGGATTTGGTTGGTGATTCTTTGGGAGCCTCAACCATTAAGGCTATGACCTGGCCCGACTTTGTGACCAAGTTTAGGGCGGAGTTTGCACCGGAGGTGGAGCTTCTGTAGTTGGCCAGAGAGTTCCTAGACATGAGACAGACGACAGAGTTGGTGGCGGAGATTACCGCCAAATTTCGGGAGAGGGCTTTATTGGTGCCTCAATATGCATGGGATGATGAGATGTAGAGGACCCGCTATCATGACATGTTGAGAGCGGATATTCGGGAGTATGTAAGCTTCTCGGCATGCCCGACCTTGGACTCTATGATTGTCAGGGCGTGGGAACAGGAGATTTATTTAGAGCATTGCGAAGAGGAAGTCGGATCAGATGTATACTTTGGAGGGTCCCATAAAGACACACAATACTTCAGATTAGTGGTTAGCAGACCGGCAGGGCCGAAGTCAGTGCATAATGTGCGGAAAACGGCACGAGGGAGTTTGTGGTTCCAGGGGTTTAGGCTGCTACAAGTGTGGTTCCACAGGGGGCAAGCCCCTTATGCTTTCACTGAAATCGGGTGAGTCACAAGAAGGCGGACTGCCCAACGGTGAGGGGAGGAGTAGGGATTGCTTTTTACCTGACAACTTCGAGGATTACCGATAGGTGAGAGGGTAGGGCCTTGTAGTGATAGATGAGGGAGATTTGGATCACATCATGGAATGTTGCAGATGTGTATCTATAGCTATTTTCGATTCTATGCGTATTAGGTTGTTCTTAGTCCAGAATCTGGTGATAGTATATATGAGTTGTCTCTCTTGTATTCAGATTGTACTTTCAGAATTATCTTATGCCAATTGCATACCAGGAACTATTAGTAGCTAGTGTAGAGTCATCTCTCACTTCGGGTTCGAAGTGTCCAATATTATCTCGATTATGACCAAAAGCAGTTCAGGAGCGTTGTGTGGAGGTCGGTGGGCGGGGTCCAGGGAGTAGCCCTCCACCATTATCAGGGTTTGGTGGCTTTGGTCTTGGTACTTGGGAAGCATCAAGGGAAGTGGTCTATCACTGCTGGGGTTGCTCTAAACATTAGTTATTCGGAACTTAAGGGAATTAGTTTGAGCCCAAGGGATTATCAGTATCAGAATGCAGGAGGTGTTCATCTAATATTCGGTAATCGTACGGTATTTGGAATGGGCTAGTTATGGATCGCTAGCGACATCAAGGCGATGGTAGTTATCATTCCTATTGTCCAAGGGAGGAAGGAATTGAAATCCTTGTGTTTTTCACGTGCAGTAAAGACTTAGCCGAAGCTAATTGGGGGAGAAACAATCATGATATAGGAACAAGAGCGGTTTTGGAACTAGGATAAGTTTTGCTCTCCTGTCATGAAGAAAGATAGCTCAGGTGGCTGTATGAATTGAGGAAAGTGTGAACCGGAAATTCAGAAAACTTGCCAATTGTGAGATCGCATTATCGGGTTGCTCGATAACAGATTGTAGAAGAACCGGTTAGGAGTTTCAGATAGGACATGAGTACAACTCGGTGGTACTAGATTGTGCCTGTATGCTCGACTATGGGTTAGTATTAACATCCACTAGCAGCCAGTCGGTGTGGAAAGCTGTTGTCAGACTACCGGATGGCCGTAGCATTCACCAGTGGTCAGATAGTAAGAGGAGTGTGGTAATACTGCAGTGTGGTTCGTAGGTTTAGTATAGTAAGACTGCGGTGTGGCCCATAGCACTAGTTTAGGAAGGCTGCTGTATGGCTCATAGCATTAGTTTAGTAAGACTACGGTGTGGCCCATAGCACTGGTATAGCAAGACTACGGGGTGGCCCGTAGCTTTAGTTGGCTGGCAGTGATGAAGTGTTGTAAGACTATATGGGTGGCCCGTAGTATTCAGTAGTTAGCAAAGCGAGTATAGTAAGACTACGGGGTGGTCCGTAGCATTCGTCGGTCCCTGTTCGCTAGTGCGAATGTATCAGCTGTGATGCATTGGTAGGGTTTTTCAGATTGTTAAGTTCAGGACGGGAAGCCGCTCGGATGTGAGTGGGCCAGATTGTGATTGGGACTAGAAGATGGTGGGTCATTGGAGACTAGGAGTGGCGTAAGACTGTGGGTAAGCTGTGGCATTCATTAGTAGCTTGGTTCATGGAGTGTGGGCGGAGGGGCCCGTATCTCCAAGGTAGCATGGGGGAAACCAGTATTCTGGGTAATGGTAGATAAGTTGGGACCAGGGTGGTCTTGGTTCATCAGGTAGGCGAATGGGAGTCAACAGGACTTCAAGCAGGAATGATGGTAAGGGATTTGGTGCGAAAAGCCGTGAACTGATCGGATGATGTTAAGCTGCTCATCACGGGATCAAATGATCTCAGAGTAAAGGATTTGGCTCGGTGGCGCTGTTCTCTTCTGAGCCTTAAACCTAGCAGAGAGGCATTTGCTACCCGAAGGATTGTCGGAATTCTAATGATTGGGTGGAGCCTTCAGTATTGGGGCATTACATGGGGGTTATTCTGTGAGTATTGATATGATGGCCATCACTGGGAGTGGTCGGGATTGCGGTTTCAGTAGAGGATCGGTCCTCGGAGGAAATTGGGAAGGTTGTTGCTTGTGGAAAGTAGCTTAGAAGGCCAGTGGCAGTGTATGGTAAAATGGGAAACCCCTTCCGAATCATGGGTAAGTGTAACAAGAGTATCGGTATCATTACCGGTTGGATAAAAGTGTTGTACTCAAATGTAGTAAGGAAACGGGTTATTTTGAAGATGACCTTTTCAAGGTTTGGATCAGATGGGCGGAGCGGGTACCTAATGGTAAAATGGTGATCAGATGGTAAGGTAGTTGGCCATGGCAGACTTTGAGGACGAAGTCTAGTTTCAGTGGGGGAGTGTAACACCCAGAATTAGAAAGACCAAGAAAAGAAAGGAAAGGCTCTAATTCAATAGTCAACTCGTCAAGTCCAGGGAGGAAGTCGACAAGTCAGAGCAGGATCCGGGGCATAAAGTAAGTTACCGACTCAGCGAGTTGGCTAGTGGACTCGGCGAGTCTGGTCTGGATGAGGAAAACCCTAATCCTAGGGGTTGTGCCCGATTTAAAGAACATCACATCCCTTCCCTATCCTCTCTACTTCCTTTTTGAGATCCAGAAACCCTAAATCGTGAGTGAGAGCCGTTGGGAGCAATTTGGAGCTTAGATAAGGGAGTTTTGTGAAGAAATATTGAAGATCGAGAAGTTTGGAGCAAGGGGATTTGTAGAGAGTTGGATTATTCTTTAGTGGGAGGTCATCCTTGAGGTAATAAGTTTTTGCTTTGGATTTATTGCAATTAGATATATTGTTGAATGAGATTTTGGGGCTATTTTGGTATGATTGAGATCCATTTTGGGTTTGGGACTTAGATCTGAGGTTGCTACTTCATATCTAGGGTTGTGATGGTCCAGAATGTCTTAAAGATAAAGTTAATAAGTTATTGGTGAAGCCCCTTTTTCTTAAACCCTATCCCTAGAGTGTTTTGGGCCTTTAGCTCATTTGTTTCATGTAAAGGTTGCAACTTTATGTGGGGGATAGATTGTAGAAGAGTGGATCTATGGATTGGAGCCCCTGCATCGCTCGAAAAGCCACTATATGGATTGAGAACTGGAGAGACTCGGCGAGTCACATGGGTGTACTCGACGAGTTGTATGAACTTGGGCATGGACTCTAGAGATGCACAAAACCCGAATCCGATCCGGTTTCGCTTACGTCATCAAAAATCCGATCCGGTCAAAATCCGATCCGGTTCCAACCAAAATCCGAATCCGATTCTAATCCTATTTGAAACCGGTTTAAACCGATTTTAGTGGGTTTTAATCGGATTTTGGGGCGGATTTGAATCCAGTTTTTAGTGAATCCGGTTTCCGATCCGGTATCAAATCCGATTTGGAATATAGGATTAGGATCCGATTGAAAATCCGGTTTTAAATCCGATCCGATCCGGTTTTGTCAAAACCGGTTTTGAGCCAATCCGGTTTCGGATTGGATCCGATTTTGAATAGTGAAACTGGTTTTTGTGTGCATCTCTAATGGACTCGGTGAGTTGGAAGAACAACTCAACGAGTTTGTTGAAGATTACCTAGGACTCGGTGAGTCTGTTCTTGGACTCGACGAGTCAGATCGTAGAACCCCCGAACCTCTTATGGTTATGATGCATATCAGGGAGTTGAGTGGTGATTCAGTGAGTTGGACAAGATGGGACGCAGAGATCGTTAAACTCAACGAGTGTTGGGGTGACTCGGCGAGTTGGGTCGTATTTCGAGAGCTTCTAAGTTTAAGGACTCGACGAGTCTATGGGTTGACTTAGCGAGTTGAGTCAACTGGAAGGTTGACTTTGACCAGGACTTTGACATTGACCAGAGTTTACTTAGTTTGACTTCTAGAGTTCAGTTTGGAACTAGGTGTTATGTTGATACTAGTAGCTAGTGAAGCTATTGGAGCAGCGGTTTAGAGAGTTGTCGGTCAGCCTCCAGAGGATTATCAACAAAGTTCAGCAGTGCGAGGTGAGTCTCCTCAGTATTTGTATGGGTGTATAGCCACAATGTCGGCCGATGTAGTTATGTATGATAGGAAGACCCGGGGGTTAGCCCTAGGCATTATGCATGAATCGACAGGAGGGGCTCCTGGCACACATTATGTTATGTATGATAGGAAGACCCGGGGGTTAGCCCTAACCGTTATGCATTAAAGACCATGAGGCGGCTCCTAGCACAGAGTATGTTATAATGTATGATAGGAAGACCTTGGGGTTAGCCCTAGGCAATATCTAAGAAAGACCAGGAGGTGGCTCCTAGCGTACTATATGCTATTGTGTATGGAAGACCAGGAGGTGGCTCCTGGCACACTGTATGCGGAGTAGCCTAGTAGAGTAGTATGTATAGTTTTCTTTGTGATACTTGCATGAAAGACCAAGGGGTGGCCCTTGGCACTTTTCTGTAAGACCCAGGGAGTGGCCCTAGGCTTGACCAGGAAGACCACGTGCGGCCCATGGCAAAACCAAAAGACTATGTTCGGCACATAGCACCGTAGAAAGACTATGTTTGGCACATAGCACCTTACTTGATTATGGATATGTTGGTTATGTATGACTGTTGGATATGTATGGCATGTATGGATTAGTTGGTTTGTATGGTATATGGTATCTGCGGAACTTACTAAGCTTCGTGCTTACGGTTCTCAGTTTTGGTTTCAGGTATTTTGTTTTCAAGGAAACGAGTCGGCTCGATCGCATCGCATCATACTATGTTTTCCGCACATGGGATCTTTGGGATTACACTCTGATATGGTTTTATGATAATATGTTTTGATTACTGACACTTTGGTTTGTCATGAGATATTATAATGAATGTTTTTGTACTGATAGTTGAGAAACGACCATGGGATAGAAACTTTGTGCCTCTAGACCGTTTAATTTGGCTTGATGTGGAAGGCTTACCAATACGGGCCTAGAGAAAACAAGCTTTCAAAAATATTTTGGCAAAGTGGGGAAATATAGCACGTTTGGATGATGATTCGGTGGAAGATGTATGTAAAAAAAAAGAATCTATATCCTCTCCTAATTCCAAGAGATTATTTCAGATGTTGTCACCGTTAGATTTGAGGGCCAATATATTTTGGTTAAAATTAAGGAAACACATGAGTGGACTCCATCTTTTGCATAGGAAAATAATAAGGTTAGTCGCGAAAGGTCCAGTGAGAATGGCAATGGATTGGAAGATCAAGTTGATGATTTAAAATCTGATAAGGAAGAGAGGTCATTTGACTTGTTTAGAATTTATGAACAATAGAAAAAATGAAGGGGGATGACGGACATGGTAAAAATGTCAATTCAAATGTAAACATGAAGTAATACGGGCTAATGATAGTAGCGAAAATCCAATATGTGATGAGGGGCAATTTTCGAATTTACATGAAAAAACAAAGAAAAATTCGTTTTCTACAAACAGGTCTCCTGATCAGCTACATGAGGATGAAGTCTGGAATGTTGCTATTCCCCATCAGCCATTGAAGGCTGTTCAACCTCCACGCAGTGCCCGGCAACAACTGTTTTGGTTCCAGCGGGTGCTTCAACTAGAGAAAAAAAGCCGACAATAGCCCTTGCCTCCTCTTCTGCATCGGCTATGGAATGTCACTTTCATGACTCTAATTAGGGTAGGAATGAGACATCCAAAAAATACAAGCCAAAATTTTCGTTTGAAAACATTACTAAAACCATAATATCCAAATATCATATAAAGAAAACCATAAGTCTTGTTTCCCAATATGTCATAAAATATTTCTCATATCAATACTGATTTCAAGATCATGTCAAAATATCAGAGTATAACTCATAGGCTAAAGTTGTGGTGTGTACCATGCCACCATCCTGAGCCCTTCCCCTTGCTAATTGAAGTACCTGAATACAAAAACTGAAACTGTAAGCACAAAGCATAGTGAGGTCCCCCAAACTACCACATACAATACAATAACATATAAAGCACATATTGGGCCTTGCCCACTACATTGGACCAATGTCCGAAATTGACTAGGGCCTTGCCCTCTACATCAGACTGAAGTCCGGAACTAACTAGGGCCTTGCCCACTGCATCGGACCGATGTACGGAACTAAATAAGGCCTTACCCATTGCACCAGACCGAAGTCTGGAACTAACTAGGGCCTCACCCTATGCATCAGGCCGGAGTCCGGAACTGAATGAAGATAGCATAACATAATCATAACATATAACAATAACACATATACTACATACCGCATCAGATCGCAGCCCAAAACACATAACTCTCATCCGGAATGTAGATCTGGACTTATAAGATCGATCTAGCATGTAAAGTTATGAACTTTACATGATTGCATGGAAGTATAAGCTTTAAGGACCCAAAATGAGGTCTAAAGGAGTGCATAAACTAATATAGCCATAAACCTTGCATCTTTATGCCATGAACTTGGTTCTATAGTCTAGATCTGAAGGTGAATCGACTTGGGGCGTCCATGTCATAAGGATCAAGCTTATTGACCCCAAAACTCCATAAAGGGGCAAATGAGAAAATCTATAAAACCACAAGCTAAGTTTTGAGCTTGATTACCTAAAAGTGAAGAGAAACTGATGTTGCTCCTGGATCTAGTCCTTCTCCCTTGATCCTTATTCCTTCTAACTCTTCTACTAGATACACAATGCACCAAAAACCCTCTAAGTCACCAGGAAAGCTCAAGTATGCCAAAAGGGAATTAGGGTTTTGAATGTAATGCTCTGGAGGTGATGGAGCCTGGACCTGAAGCTTATAATGTTGTTTAAATAGGGTGAAAACCCTTTAATTAGGGTTTCATCCAAACTGACCTACTCGCCGAGTCCAAGTGCGGACTCGACGAGTAGATTACTAAAACCCGCGTCCCAACCTTGCATCTACTAGACAAGTTAGGGCTGCTACTCGTCGAGTCACTAATACAAATGATATAAAAGTAGATCAATTACGTACGAGAAATGGGGCGTTACAATTCTCCCCCACTTATCTTAGACTTCGTCCTCGAAGTATGCTGTCTCTGCAAACAACTATGGGTAGTGTTCTCTCATCTCCACCTCGGGCTCCCACTTCCACTTCGAGCTTTGTGATGCTGCCACTGCACCTTTACTAGTTGAACCACCTTGTTCCTCAAGGTATTTGTCTTCAGATCCAAGATAGCAACATGTCTCTTGATGTAATTTAGGCTACCATCAACCTAAATATCCTTCAATGATAAAACTGTTGACTCGTCCACTAAGCACTTCCGCAGCTGGGAAACGTGGAAAGTGTTGTGGATCTAGCTGAGCTCTGCCGGAAGATCTAGCCGATACGCAACCCGACCCACCCGGGCCAAAAGCCTAAAGGGACCAATGAATCTGGGGCCTAGCTTGCACCTCTTCCGAAATCGGATGACACCCTTCCAGTGTGACACCTTCAGGAGGATGACATTGCCCACCTGGAACTCCAAATCCGAGCGCCGCTTATCGGCGTAACTCTTCTGACAATCCGAAGTTTACTCCCTCGCCGTAACCCATTTCCGGCTATAAAATTCGTCTTTTTCGAATTGTTTCCGTTTAAGTTATAAATTAAGTCATTATTTTGGAGACTTCTATTATGACTTAATGGGGTCTAAACATGATTAGAACTCATTTTATCACTCCATATTAGAAATCGGAAACATTTTTGTTTCGACCATATCGGGTTACGACATCTTAATCGGGTGCGACCAAAAGCCCTGTTTAACGTCAGTATCGGGTAGAATTCCACTGTGTCCCAAAACCAAACCATATTTAAGGTGGTTTAAGCTTCCATTTGAAGCTTTTACTCTCTCTCACTACTCTCTCTCTCTAACCTCTCTCCTCAAACCAAATATAGGGTCTAAAAACATCAAATTTAGGCTTCAAATCTTCAAGGTAACTTCCCTAACTTGTTATTCAACCTCTTTAGCCTTCAAATCTGAGTTTAAACATTGATTTAGGACCATCTTCATGAGTTTACGGTCCTGGAGCATGCTTGGGCCATAAACTCAAGTAAATTGGGTTTTTGAGCCATAAAACCCCTCCAAACCAACTTTAGGACTTAGATATGACTTTATGGCTTACCAATTCGGACTTAGACTACCCTAAACATGATTTTTGAGGAGTAAACATGAGTTTACTGCCTAAGAACATACTTGGGCCGTAAACTCATCCCTGACCCGCATCTGGTGATATCCGGACCGTAAATCAATCTTGGAAAACCAAGATGCTCCTTGAAGTTGATCGAACAAGTCATCTATCCTCGGAAGTGGGTAATGGTTCTTCACCGTTACCTTGTTCAACTCCCAGTAGTCTATATACATGCGATGGAACCCGTCCTTCTTCTTCACAAATAGGATCGGGCCTCCCCATGGTGAACTACTCGGTTTGATAAAACCCTTGTCTAGCAGTTCTTGTAGCTGCGTAGACAACTCCTGCATCTCTGGAAGAGCCAATCGATACGGTGCCTTGGCTATCGGAGACGCACTAGGAACCAGGTCAATCCTAAACTCAACAGGTCTCTCAGGAGGTATTCCATGAAAATCCTCTGTAAATACATCTAGGTACTCGTACCACTGACACATCGTTAACTGTCGCCTTACCCTTCTCATGGGTATCCATAACATAGGCGATTTACCCCGCACAACCGTGCTGAAAGTAAAGCCTCAGCCTCGTTGCGGAGAAAAGAATTGGTCCGCGCTATGGCCTCTACCCTGAATCACTAACTCACCCCCACTAGGAGTGCGTACCCTCACTAACTGCAGCTCACAATCAATTACTGCCCCATTGGGGATCAGCCAATCCATACCTACTATAACCTTATTCCTTCGCAGGGGAATAGGAACCAGATCCACTGAGAACTACTCATCAAATAATCGCAACGAACACCCCTTATATAGCCCCGCGACCCTGACGGTCCTGTCATCTACTATCTCAACCGCAAGTGGGCAATCTAGCTACCCTAGAACTTTGCTAAATCGCTTTCTAAGCGCAAGTGAGACAAATGATCGGGTAGCCCCCGAATCAAACAATATTGTAGCTGAAATTCCGTTCACTATGAACGACCCTACACACAACACATAACCATGAGAAACAATCAATACTAAAAACAAAGATAAGAGGAAAAAACATACCCGTCACCACATCAGGAGTCGCTCGTGCCTCCTCTGTTGTCATCTGGAAAGCTCTACTCTTCACCAATGGCACCTTAGCCTAACCCGGACATCCATCTGTAACCCTCAAAGTAGCAGGGACAGGTGCCCCCACCTTCCCTGTTGCTGCGAAGATCGGATACTGGGACCTCTTGTGGCCACCTCTGATTACACTGAAAGCAAATTAGATCAGATGCTGAGGTGTGGGTTGTAGTGGTAGTAGCGGTACAATGTGCCCAGTCCGACCGCACTTGTAGCAGCTGTAACTCCCTGCCTTGCACACTTCATTGTGCAACCTCCCACACTTGCCACACCGACTGTGGCTCTACTGTCCCCAATGTCTGTGATCTGATACGTTGGGCTTTTTGCCCGAACTCCCTGTGCCAGATACAACCTCTGGCTTCCTCTTCCTCTCCATCTCTAAATCAATCTTCCTCTCACGAGCCCTCGCAATCATGTCATCCAGTGTTTTACAGCTGGAATGGCTCACAAACTGTCTAATATCACTCCTCAACATCTAATTGTAGTGGGCCTTCTTCATCTCCTCGTCTACCGCGTACTAAGGAACGAGAAGAGCCCTCTCCCTGAACTTGGTGGTAATCTCCGCCACTGACTCTGCCATCTGTTGGAGATCCTGAAACTCCCTAGCAAGCTGCTGCACCTCAATAATAGGTGTGAACTCGGCTCTAAACCTAGTCATGAAATCGATCTAGGTCATAGCATCAAGAGCTGCACCATCCCTGATGACATGTCTGACCTCCTCCCACTAATCATGTGCCCTGCCCTTCAAAAGATAGGATGCAAGTCAGACCTTGTCCCCCTCGAGACATCTGCTAGTGCAGAAAGCGTTGGCCACATCAGCCAACCATCTGGTACTCACAATGGGGTCTTGGGCCCCCTGGTTATCTAGAGCTCTACAAGCCCTGAACTCCCTGAATGTGAGCATGCAAGACCTCATCATAGCCGCCACCTCAACTTGGAACGTACTCATCCTCTCATCCAAAAGCTCCAAAATGCCCTCCTTGATCGAACTAAATATCACAGGAGTCTGCTCAAGTATGTTGCGTGCGATCTCTGAGGAATGAACTCCCTAGTCTGCTCATCCAAATGCTCGACCCCCAAGCCTGAACCTGATCCCTCTCCGGCACCGGAACTGCCGACTGCTGGTCTAGGGCGCAAAACCACCATTCTAAAAACACCCAATGACAACATCAGAATACAATTATAACTCGAGGGATTATATCTACTACGAGTTCCCTGGTCTTATCTCAGCCCTCCTTAATTCGAGTACAGATCCTCGTCTTTCAGTAGTACGGGCCCATACTACCTTCCATATATATATCCATACTTTCATCAAGAACTTCCTTGACTCCACCAAATCCCTTCTACTACTACTGATTTCTGCTACCCTCATAGTAGGCTTGCCCTAGGGAACCTCCAACCCACACCCGATCCTCAACTACTGAAGATACCTTTGTAATTCCAATTAGCCACTATCTGAATACCATTACATGTGATGAGGCTCGGATAATCCTTTGAGAAAAGGACTCGTCCCTACAAAGGTTAGACTCAAATGAGAGTTGCGCAATAGGGCCAAATCCAACACTCTGAGATTATTCAACCCTCATCACATGTGACGTGACATATTCACCTAATGGCCAACTCCCATCACTCATATTCCCATAACGCATAAAGAAAGCAACATTCAGACAAAAAAGGAAATCTAACCCAAGCAATTCTATTCAAATAGGAGTCTGTACTAGCATACGATTCTAAGCTCATACTATCATGCATAACCTACACAGGCTATCCTACTACTATCTACTCGATACAAGCATGCAATTCTCATAAAGCTAAAACCCATATAGTAGGAAGATAAGGCATCCTTGCTAGATCCTTAGTCCTATTCTAGCATGCTGTTCTACTGAAACTAATAATAACAACATAAACTTGTATTGGCAATTTGGGGGTACTTACTTGGGCTCGGCTGATAGCATGCACCACACCCTTCTCTCTTTTTCAAAAACTCTTTTCTTTTTAAGTTTCTTTTTCAAAAATATTCTTTCGAAAATGTTTTTCTTTTGGAAACCTTATACCATTTCCTTAGTTTGAGTTCAGACACACCTGAGAGTATGCCCGAATCCCTCAAACCAAGGCTCTGATACCAACTTGAGACATCCCAAAAATACAAGCCAAAAATTTCGTTTGAAAACATTACTTAAACCATAATATCCATATATCATATAAAAAACCCATAAGTCGTCTATCTCAAATTTTCATAAAGTATGTCTCATATCAATACTGATGTCAAGATCATGTCAAAAATATCAGAGTATAACTTCCAGGCTAAAGCTGTGGTGTGTGCCATGCCATCATCCCGAGCCCTTCCCCTTGCTAGCTGAAGTACCTGAAACCAAAAACTTAAACTGTAAGCAGGAAGATTAGTGAGCTCCTCCAAACTACCACATACCATAAAATAACATATAAAGCACATACTGGGCCTTGCCCAATGCATTGGACCAAAGTCCGGAACTGACTAAGTCCTTGTCCTCTTTATCGGACTGAAGTCCAGAACTAACTAGGGCCTTGCCCACTGCATCAGACCGAAGTCCGAAACTAAATAGGGCGTTACCCACTGCATCAGACCGAAGTCCGAAACTAACTAGGGCCTCGCCCTCTGCATCGGACTGGAGTCTGGAACTGACTGAATATAGCATAACATAATCATAATATATAACAATAACACGTATACTACATACTGCATCGGACCGCAACCCAGAACACATAATGCATAGACATTCCTGAATCACAAAGACATCAAGCATACTGAACTACTCCTATCTAAATAGGCCGACATTGTGGCTGTAGACCCATTCCTACTGGAAGGAAACTCACCTCGTAAGTCTGACTACTGAAATGCTGATTGGGAACTGTCTGACTGCTGATCCGATAACTCTCCGACTACAATTCCGATAAGACACTTAATCAAACACTGATAACTAATATTAGGGTAAAATGAGCATTTTACCCCTGGTCAAAGTCAATATCCTGGTCAAAGTCAACTTCCAGTTGACCTGACTCCCCGAGTTTGGCTGCCAAATCGTCGAGTCCCTATCCTTTCTTTTATCCTTATATATAACTCTACTCATCAAGTTTAGCAAAGACTCGACATGTTCCCCTTCTATAATGAAATCTACTCAACCTTCATTTGACTCGCCGAGTTGTATGAACAACTCGTTGAGTCCTCCTTGATCATATGAACACGTCCAGACTATGTAGCACCTGGTTCCTGGTATGTATTTATTTAAGTATTTTGCATTTTGGCCTGGGACTTGGCGAGTTAAAGGCCAAACTTGTCGAGTAGAAGTGGATTGGATACAGGATTTAAATGATGGACTCGACGAGTAGACTCTGACTGGACAAAACCCTAATCTAAGGGTTTGCACACTATTTAAGTATCTATTTCAGCCACCCTTCGTCCCTATTGCTTCCAGAAACCCCATAGCGAACCCTAATTGTGTGTGAAGATCTAAAGGCATTTGTGGTGATTTTTGGTCACTTTGAACACAAGGAAGAAGGAAGGGACTAGAGGGATCAAGAGAAGACTAAGGGAGTTCAAGTTTGTGCATCATTTGCAGTTCCCAAAATGTAAAAAGTCGATACCTTGCTTATTTATTTGATAGATCCCTTTTTGGGGAGATTTAGGGCTTTTATAAGCCATTCTTGGTGACCAACCATGATTGCAAGCATGGTTGGGGGATTGAGGCTTCAGATCTAGGTCCATGAAGGAGTTACAAGGCAGAAAAGGGCTGCTTTTGCACCCATGGAAGCACCCATGCAACTTAAGACTCTCTTTTAGAGCCTTTTTGGCTTAAAGTCCCATGCATGCACGTAACGTTCATAACTTTACGTGCTATATTGATTTTAGGGACCTAGATATATCTTTTGGACAGGAGTTGTACACCAGAAGTCAAAGAAATATGACTTTGACAGTATCGACTTGGTGAGTCATTCTTGGGACTAGGCAAGTCCGAGGTTAGACTCCCCTTTTCTGTTACAGGTCGAAGGGACCCAGTTGAATGTTGGAAAGGTTTTAGAGCGTCCGAGGTAGTGGCCCAATGATTTGGGCTAAGCCACATTCCTAGATTTCATAGGACTCGGCGAGTCCAAGGCAATCTCCCAACATTTAAAGATGAACTCGATGAGTTGTTCTTAAAACTCGGCGAGTCTAGGACTGGTTCATAGGGTGAGGATAAACTCGATGATTTGTTCATATAACTCGGCGAGTCGGAAGAAGGATCCTTCGACGATTTATATAGGAGGAGAACTCGTCGAGTCATTGATAAACTCGATGGGTAGAGACGTGGATGAGGACAATTAAAGGGATAGGGACCTGATGAGTTGGCGGGCCAACTCGACAAGTCAGGACAACTGGAAGTTGACTTTGTCTTTGAATTTGGCTTTGGCTTAGACTTGGTCAGGGGTAAAATGGTCTTTTTCCCTAAGAATACATATCAGACTTTGATTAAGTGTTTTTTGGGGATTATAGCCGGAGGATTTCCGGAGCAGCAGCAGACAACGATTTCTCAAGCAGATTATCAGCATCTACTCATTCGAGGTGAGTTACTTTCCAGTATGGGTGGGGCTAAGGTCACAATGCCAGCCCACCAACATGGGTATTTGGTAACTAATTGTCTTTGTGATAATTATCTTGTTATGGTTATGTACTTTGGTCATGAGATATGCATGTGTGATATGTTACGTGTGTTAATGGAAGTGGTAGGGATTAGTCTTTCCCAACCATCGGTCATTAGGATCGAGGGGTAGGTCAGTACCTAATTATGCCCGACTGTATGATTATATCTTGTTATTGTATGATAGTGGTAAGGGTGAAATAGTCCCCAATTACCGGTTGAAAGATACCGATGGTAGTTACCGGTTGAAGGATACTGGTGACAGTTACCGGTTGAAAGATACTGATGATGGATACCGGTTGAAACACATCGACGAAAGCTACCGGTTGAAAGACACGATGATATTATATGGTATGTGGTATGATGGGGGAACTTACTAAGCTTTGTGCTTATAATTTCAGTTTTGGTTTCAGGAACCTCTTTGTCTAAGGGTAAGGAGTCGGTGGTGTAGCAGCGCATCACACATTCACACATGTTTTTTCAATGAGCTTCTGAGATTGTACTCTGATTTCCATCACTTATGATGTTATGATTTTTGAGACACGACATTGTGGTTTAAACCTGATGTAAAATTGACAATGTTTTGGCAACATATTTTATGATTTACTTAATCTAAAAATGAAAATTTTGGCCTCAAATTTTGGGATGTTATAGGCTATGACTCGCCGAGTTGTATGAACAACTCATCGAGTCTGTTCTTGTGGGTAAGGAGATTGCGTTAAACTCACCGAGTGTGTTCTAACACTCGTCGAGTCCCATGGTTTCCAGATTGTGGCTTCTTCTCAATATGTCAAATCACTCCTCTGGACTTGACTAAATCCTTTCCATCACTCAACTGGGTTCCTTTGAACCACCACAGATTGGGGACTGAAGTCCCCAGACTCGCCGAGTTCTAAAAACAACTCACAAGTTGCCTATTGTCCAAGTCTATAACTCGATTTCTGGCATACAACTCTTATTGAGAATGTAGGTCTGGGCTTCTAAGATCGATCTAGCATGTAAAGCTATGAACTTTACATTCATGCATGGAAGTATAAGCTTTAAGGACCCAAAATGAGGTCTAAAGGAGTGCATGGGCTAATATGGCCATAAAGCTTGCATCATTATGCCATGAACTTGGTTCTATAGTCTAGATCTGAAGGTGAATCGACTTGGGGCGTCCATGTCATAAGGATCAAGCTTATTGACCCCAAAACTCCATAAAGGGGAAAAGGAGAAAGCCTATAAAAACACAAGTTAACTTTTGAGCTTGATTACCTAAAAGTGAAGAGAAACTGATGTTGCTCCTGGATCTAGTCCTTCTCCCTTGATCTTTCTTCCTTCTTCCTTCCAACTCTTCTACTAGATACACAATGCACCAAAAACCCTCCAAGTCACTAAGAAAGCTAAAGTTTGCCAAACGGAATTAGGGTTTCCAAAGTAATGATCTGGAGGTGATGGAGGCTAGACCTAAAGCTCATAATGTTGTTTAAATAGGGTGCAAACCCTTTAATTAGGATTTCATCCACACTGGCCTACTAGTTGAGTCCAAGCGTGGACTCGGCGAGTAGATTACTTAAACCCGCATCCCAACCTCACATCTACTCGACGAGTTAGGGCTGCCACTTCTCGAGTCATTAATACAAATGATATAAAAGTAGATCAAATATGTACCACACTACTAGAAAAACAGCCTTTTACAACGCTCATTACGCGTCGTAAAACGCTCTGACGACGCGCAAATGCGCGTCAAGGAGGGACCTGTCATAAAGAGAGACGATGCGCTTTTGCGCGTCATCTATAGACAACGCGCTTTTGCGCGTCGTCTATAGACAACGCGCATTTACGACGCGTAGTTATGACTTGCAATGCGTATCAAGGAAGGCCCTATCATAAAGGAAGACGACACGCATTTGCGTGTCGTAACCTTACGCAACGCGTGTTTATGATACACAATGCGTATCAAGGAAGCCCCTATCAAGAAAGGCCATGTTATAAATGAAGACAACACACATTTTTGGGTATCGTAATTTTAACTTTTTAAAAAAAAAAAATTATTTATAGATTTTTCTATTTTCAAATTAAATTTGCATTTTATGTCTCATAATAGAGAATTAAATATCATATACAAAAAATACAATACATTGCAAAAAAGTTAATGTAATACAAATAATCATTCCAATAGTAGACAAATGTAACATTTCAACATTTTTTATATAATTAACTAAATTATTAGCCAAAATTCCTAAAATACCAACATACTTTTCTATGAAGAGCATTAACACTATTTTTTTCCATCAAAAACTTCAAAACCTGCATAATTAAATTAATGTGTAATCAGCTACAAAAATTTGTGTGAGCATATGGATAATTCTCTATAAACGCCACATAGAGGTATATAAGTGAAGTCAGAAGTCAGAACTGTAAGTAAGGCTAAAGATGCAGCAACTCACATTGAAAAGGTAATTTTACCTCCTCATCTCTTTCACCCATCAACTACAGTACATCAGAGTGCCTTCATCTTAATGCTTCTAGTTCTGCTTTTAGGCCAGACAACATACACTTTTGACCATAATTTTTCACACTGCAACAAAAAAAAAGCATATGAGATCAAAGGGTAATATAGACATTTATCATCCAAAATGAATAACATAATGAAAAGAAAGGAAAATCTACCTCCTCTGTCAAATTAACCAATGCCTCAGCAAGAGAGTCGTGAATGGATTCCATGGATGCCTGAATGCTACAAATTAATACAAAACCCTTGATTTCATTGTTGTCCCTATTTTTCACCAATCTTACCTGTATAATGATGGAGATATAAATTAACATATTTTTCATCAGTTGATATAGCACATGCCTAACAAAGATTCACAAAATAACACCCAAAATGTATTAGCACTTCTGTTAAAAGAATGTTAAAAGTTTTAGTAATCAGTTAATCATCACATCACCTTCTTCTTTACCCTTATGTATTGATGAAGCCATCCAAACAGATCTATCAGTAATTTTTTCCTATAGATCTTATATATTTCTCATGTTTTGACTTACATTGACTTCAGTTCCTGAGAAGGCAACATCATATATCATCATATCAGTGAATATTATTATTCCCTCAAAAAGAAAAAGTAACACTTAGCTTCTTCAAGATTTACACGTACTAGAATGGTATCATTTCACTAAGTGGCTTTGTTGGAGGCATATGCATGAAAAGAGAATTTGTAAAAAACTCTAATGAAACTCATTACCCAAGAGTCTTGACTAGGATCAAAATCAGCAGTATGAAAAACGAAAAATTATTTTGATCAACTGCAAACCAAACAAGAAGATTCGGAGCAAAGATTTCATTCAATGAGATGATGAAATTTATTAAATGAAAAGAATATCATATTGAAGGGTATCCTGAACTTGCTCGTTATAAATCTCAATTATTTGAACAAGGACATCATATTGAAGGGTATCCTTCCTTTGTTCAACAATAAAAAATAGTGACATTATAAATATTTTGCATGAGATACAATCTTGTATAATTTATAGAAATGAGAAAGCTAGTTACCTGATAAGCTAGTTCTCTACGACAAATCTCACCCAAGATACAAAGAGTAAGACATGGGTGAAAATTAACATTTTCAAATTGTTGGAGGGTTACAAATGAAAATCTGACATGATAGGCTAGTTCTCTGCTGTGGCAAAGGACAAGTGCAGCAACTTGACCTGCTATAGATGTGTCTCCACATATTGTTCCACATAAGCACCAATTTTATCTCCTTGTGTGTTTGATAACAGATGGAGCATCCAGAATAATGGAATTTTATCCTGAACCTATACCACCTCTTGAATCTGTCAACAGAAACAAAACTTTTCAGATTCAATCAAAAAATCACCAATAATCAATCTTCAACAAAATATCCAAATATTCACTTCATACCACTTTCAAGTAAAAAAGATAAGATAGTAGTGCAAGAAAAGAACCTAGCATTTAGGGTTTAGGGTTTAGGGCATGAAAGTAGAAAATAATATAAATTGCACCCTTAAAATCGTAATCCCATTAATTTAGGTTAAACTGGTGCCAATTACTAACATGGATCTTTAGCAATAAAGCTCAAGACACGGTTAATGAAATTGCCTAAATTATTCAGCAACTCAGTGTTGAGTTTTGCTTGAAGATCTATCCATGTGAACAATATGTCTGATTCCTACACAAGTAAACCCAACAATTAATCAAAGAGAAGGAAACAAGAAAAAAAAAGTGAGAAATCACATTTTTAATTTATATACTGAATAAAAGTTACACCTCTGGTCTATTAGTTAGCAAATAGTATCTCCACACTCTACTGGAATATTTGTATCATGTGCATCATTACCAAAGACTCCTACACCCTTGATCTTTAAAAACTTACCTTTAAAAGAAATAGGGTTTGTTTATCATGAAAAGAATAGATTTTGGGATTGAATAGAGGCATAGAACAAACCTCCATCATAGTTTAGATTCGATCTACAAGAGACTGGTTTGGATTCGATCTAAAAGACACTGGTTTGTTTTTGAACCAGTTTAATTTTGGACCTGTTTAGGATCGGTTTTGGACTACCATGTGTAAAATTTTGAAGGACAGAGCATGACTTCTTTCTGGACTGAACAGTCCAGGACTGGTCCAGGACCAATTTAGTTCATATACATATTTTTAGGATCAGTTTGGACTAATTCTTTTGCCCACCTATACCTCATACTACCTGAACAGTTTTCCCCAGGCACATTTCGTCTGCTAGAAGTTCTTTGACTCTATAACATTGAACCGATGATGAGTTTGAAAAAATAAAACAACTGATTAAAGCCAAGAGAAATAACATACAAGGAAATAAAAAAGTTAATGAAGTAGCTATGAAACATCAAATAGTACTTTTCATTGCTCTCCATGTAATGTTGTAGAAGCCGAAATATTTATTAATAAGATATTAAAACTCAAACAAAGGTTATAAGAGTGTAAAGTAACAAAAGATAGAACATACCTTGGCCTGATCTGTTTCGTCTTCATTCTCAATAGTAAATTAACTATTATCATTTAGACCATTATCTGCTTAAAAGGCTCTGCTGATCCAAACTTCTGGAGATACTTCTCGGTCTCTTTCAATAGTTGCTTCAATCAATCCGACTTTGCATCCTATAAAATCAATTTTAATTTTTTTTATTTTATTTGAATTCATATCTTTGTTGAGTTGTATTAATAAGATTAGATCTCACCTTAAAATATTACATCATTGACAGCTTCCATTTCACCTTCCTGCTTGTTTTTTTCATAGAGATTCACTCATTAACATAATACATGCATAAATGTATGTATGTATGTGTGTGTTAAAAGAATTATACCTGTGTTTCAGCATAAATTGTTGCTTTTTGACAACCTATAATGAGTTTTTCTCCTTGATCCAATCGACTAAATATAACTGCAGAAAGATAGAAAAGCTAATAAAATTATATATATAGAAGATGAGAAATGAGTATAAGAATATAAGGATACTCCCCAGGGACAAGGGTATAAATGGAAACAGCATGACTGCAAGCGAAAATCAGAAGATCTTGAAATCAAATGGAGAAGTAAATATACAAAATACATTTTCTAGGGAAAAGGGTAGAAATGGAAACAACACTACCTGTAATACGCGACACTGAAAGGCTTTGGCACATATGGAAGTGAACTCAAAAGAACCAACAGAAGTTGTGAGTGCTCAAAGCGATGTTGTGAGTCATAGAAGTTTAGTCCCTCATCTGTTGTGGATGCATTTAACTGGTACAAAAAGATACTATTTTTTAGTTTGTTAAAAGGGGGAAAAATTCATATATACATTACTGAATATGAAGTCATACCGAGGTACCCAATAAAGCCAGGTAGGCATTGTTAGTCATAAGCCGGTTAGGCGATGCCTGAAAAGACCTTTGCAAAGCATAACATAGAAGTGAAACTTTATCTTCAAACATAGAAGTTTAGGCGCTGCCTGAAATGGCCTTGCAACCTAAAATTAGAGTACATTACAAAAATGGTCTATGTGCTTTCTGATGTTTATCATGTTTGGTCCAAATTTGGTGCATTTTTCAGTTATGGTCCTAATTTCAAGGTTTCATTTCGATTTTACTCTTTATTTCAAGGTTCCAAGGACTGAAACTGTAAAAGAATTCAATTTTTGACTAAACATGGTTAACACAGGAACCATTTTGTAAGTTCCTGTCACTTCCTTGATCAAATAAGCATTAATATGTATCAACTGAAAACATAAACACACCTAATCAACCATCGATGAATTAACTTACATATATACACATAAATATATCTTCATACCTAGTTTTGAGTGAAGAAGGCCATGGCTAGGGGAATTAGCCTAGGAGGAGGAATGCTCAATTCCATTCCTTCACAAACAATCACATTTAGAGCTTCATGCCCATAAAACTACCTCTTGATATTCAACTTGTCCTCATCTTGATGATCTAAAGTAGCATCAAACATATCGATCATTGAAGAGAAATCAAAAAGAACCTCCTTGAAATGAGTCACAAAAAACCGAGAACTATAAGAGCGTGAGGTGAGATTTTGTGAGCTAAGATTGGAGGAGGTGAAGTGTGAAGAAAGCTATGGGGGCTAGGTTTCCTTTACGATTATAGGGTTTGATGAGTCGTGTTAATCGAACGATACAGGCTAGGCGACAACTGCTTACTCTTTCATGGGACCTTCTTTGAGAATTTCAACAAACACCGAGCATTCACCAGCGTTCAACGCTCTCAGGATTACGACCTAGCAATCCAATTGCAGATGCAACGTTCTCCTGACCTTCTGGGGATCGAGAAATGAAGGAGAAGAAAATGTAGAGAGAGAAAAAAGTCTGAGAACCATTTGAAGAAGTTAACGAATTTAGATGAGAAATTAGGGCTCGTATGAAGCGGTATCTCTTCCGTCGAGAACCCCTATAGGTTTGATCTGTTCAAAACATGGGGTCATATTGTGATTCTGTTGTGGGAAAAAAGAGGATTGGTGATGTTATTAGGGTTTTTTTTGGGTATTAGAGTGAGAGAGATAGAGAGAGAGAGAGAAAGAGAGAGAGAGGGAGAGAGAGAGAGAGAAGAACGATGGAAATAAGGCAGAGGGTAACAATGGTGGTCTTTCAAACTTTTGGGATTTTCGTTTCCCTCAAGCTGCAAAAGAAGAGAATGTGCCTTTCATTAAAAAAAATATAAAGCGACATTTCTAGACGACGCCCGTTTTTAAATAAGTGCCCTACCTGTTTTTTTTTGTTCGACATTAATTTTAGGGCACACATAAAAGTGTGTCCATTATCCTTCAAATTTTAGAAGAGATAACATTATTTTTAGGGCACACGCTTTTGCGTATCGTAAATCACCATGTGCCATTGTTTGCGCGTCATTAAAGGGCTGTTTTCTAGTAGTGCTAGGAAGGTGGCGTTACAAGGAAGTCTAAACGTACAGATGCTCGAGTTGGTTTTTCGGGAGGGTTTGTACGGGTTTCGGGTGTTGTTGACTCAAAAGATGAACTGACCCACCCTCTAGGCTTTTCTAATTGTAATAGCTTTGTTGCTTGTTCAGATAATTCGTATAATAAGGGCTCTTTCTTGAGTGAGATTCAAAAAACATTGGAGATGGGAAAGGCAATGGGATACAACTTGGAGGGATGCTATGACCAGGTAAAAGAAATTGTTGAAGGCAACGGAGATAAAATGGTGTTGAGATGAATTGTCTCTCCATCAACATTCAAGGAGCGGGTTGTAAAAATAAACATAGTTGGGTACATAATTTGTGTCTTAAACATAAGTTTAATCTGCTAGCTATTCATGAAACGAAGATGGAGGATATTGATGTTTGTTTTGGCTTGGTCTTTTTGGGGTAATAATTCTTTTTCTTACGTTTTCTCTCCTTCTCGTGGTGCTTCGGGTGGTATTCTTCTTATTCGAGACATGGATTCTATCTCCTTTCAATCCTCTCGTATTTCTGATTATTTTACGGTTATGGAGGCAATTTGGTCTTCTTTGGGATTGTCGACCATGTTTATTGTGGTTTATGCTCCGCAAGGGGCTGAACATAAGAGAACTCTTTAGGGAAAGCTT
The DNA here is from genome assembly GCF_052625555.1 of Lactuca saligna. NCBI lineage: Eukaryota > Viridiplantae > Streptophyta > Magnoliopsida > Asterales > Asteraceae > Lactuca > Lactuca saligna. The sequence continues at coordinate 158,619,663 of NC_136417.1, forward strand.
CTCTAGATTATTTATTCTTTCCAAGGGGAATGTGTGTTGATGGGAGATTTTAACGAGGATTGTGATGAATCGGAAAGATTTGGTACTGTGTTTAATTCCAATACAGCCAAGAGCTTTAATAATGTTATCGAGCAGGCGGGTTTATTTTATGTTTCTCTTGGTGGTCCTCGATTTAAATGGATTGATAAGTGAGGTTCAAATTTTAGTAAGTTGGATAGATTTTTAACATCTCATGGTGTTTTGGATGCCTTTCCTCATGTGACAGGTATTGTATTGGAAAAGTATTTTCCAGATCATAGACCTATTTTTTTAACGGAGCATATAGTTGATTATTGGCCGACTCCATTCCGTATCTTCTATTCCTGGTTCAATTTAGAGGGGTTTGATGATGTTGTCAGAAATTCTTGGTCCCAAGACCAAAATTTAATTAGGGCTTCACATCCTTGGGTTCAATTTAAGAAGAAGCTTCAACTTCTTAAGACAAATATTCGTGTTTGGCACACTTCTACGAGGCTCCAATTGTATGCTAAACACAAGGAGCTCCAAAATATGGTAGAATCTATTGGTTCTCACCTTATGAATGATGGTGGGGGATGCCTCTTTACGGGAGCAACGACTAAATTATCTTAACAATATCATGGATTTAGATCATGTTATGCATTTGGAGTTAGCCCAAAAAGCAAAAGTCAAGTGGGGAATTGAAGGTGATGAAAACTCGAGTTTTTTTCATGAGGTCATAAATAATAAGAGAAGACAAATGGCTATTAGAGGTGCTTTGAAGGATGGATGTTGGATTGATGACCCAAATTCGGTTACTGAGGAGTTTTGTGGCCATTATCATATTATTTTCTATAAACAGGATGGTACTCGACCCCGAATCCAGGATACCTATTTTTCTAATTTATCGTCTGATCAAATTTAGTTGGTTGATGCTCCGTTCACTTGGGAGGAAATAAAAAAGGCAGTGTGGGATTCAGGTTCTTCAAAAGCTCTAGGCCCTGATGGTTCCACTTTTGGTTTTATAAAACAGTATTGGGATATTTTTCAGGATGACATTTTTGACATGGTCTCCCATTTTCAAACGCATTCGTCGATTTCTAAGGGTTGTAATGCTTCATTTTTCACTATGATTCCTAAAATTAGAGAACCGAAGGTTGTAAAAGATTATAAACCTATTAGCTTGATTGGGTGTCAGTACAAGATTATTGGTAAAATTCTTGCTAATAGGCTGGCTGAGGTTATTGATAGTATGGTTAGTGTGGAGCAATAGGCGTTTATAAAAGACGGACATATTTTGGATGGTCCGTTCCTTCTCAATGAAATTGTAGCTTGGAATAAAGACTCTATGAATCCTATTTTGATGTTTAAAGTGGATTTTGAAAAGGCTTATAATTCTTTGTCATGGGAATATTTGATTGAAATCATGAAAATCATGGGGTTTAGTTCTTTGTGGTGTAATTGGATTTAGAGATGATGTCTTCTGCTATTGTCTTGCTTCTAGTGAATGGTTCTCCATGCCAGGAATTTCATATGTTTAGAGGTTTGAGACAAGGGGATCGCCTATCTCATTTTCTTTTTGTGTTGGCTATGGAGGGTTTGCATGTGGCCTTTGCTAGGGCTCAGTAAGCTAATGTCTATAGGGGATTCAAGATTGGAGGAATCACCATTTCCCATCTTCTTTATGCTGATGATGTTGTTCTGTTGGCTGATTGGAATCAGGAAAATGCTCTCCATATTGTTCGTATTCTGAGATGTGTCTTACTAGCATCGGGTCTAAAAATCAATCTTCTCAAAAGCAAGTTGTATGTAGTGGGGCTCACGGTTGATCAATTTTCATCTATGGCTAATTGTATGGGGTGTTCTTCGGGTTGCTTTCTGTTTTATCACCTGGGGGTTCCGGTTGGACAGAATATGGCTATAACTTATTCCTGGGGTCCTATTGTTGATTCTTTCCGGAAAAGATTGGCGGGTTAGAAAGCTAAATGTCTTTCTTTTGGGGGATGGATGACTCTAGTTAAAGCAGTTTTGGGGTTGGTTGCTAGTTAATTGATGTCTATTTATCCGGTGCCTCTTACAATGATAAATGATTTGGGGTGCTGATTTGGATGATCGTCGTATGCATTAGGTTCGGTAGGATAAAATCCTAGCCCCGAAAGAGGTTAGAGGTTTGGGAATTGGTAGTCTTTTTTCCTTTAACAGGGCTTTATTATTACGTTGGAAGTGGAGGTTTTTTCATAAACCTAATTTATTATGGGTGTGGGTGGTCAAAAGCATCTATGGTTTGTGGGATAATAATGGTTATTTGATTCCAAAAAGACAGTTGATGGGTCCTTGGAATGGTATTATGAGGATAGTAAATAATCATAAGGTAGGGGTTTTGATTTCCATAATCTTGCTCCTATTAGAATTGGTGATGGGGTGTACACGTCCATTTGGCATGATAAGTGGCAAGGAAATAATCCCCTTTCAATTTCTTTTCATCATATCTTTTCTTTGGATATGAACCGCTCAGCTAATGTTAGGGATCAATTTTTAATTGGGTAGGATACGAAAAATCATATATGTATGCCTAAAGGTGGGGTTGAAGAAACTCAATGGATTTCCTTCTTGGAAGTGGTCCACGGGGTTCAACTCCAACAAGTCCCGGATAGATTGGGTTGGTCTCTTGATTGTTCTGATTCTTCTGCAAGGTATGCATTGGATAGTGGTTTGGTGCCTTCCGGGACAGGCTACTCGTTGGCATAATTGGGTTCCTATTAAGCTTAATATTCTACTTTGGAGAATTCAGCTTTCCAGTATTCCTACGAGGGAGAGATTATCGATTAGAGGTGTTATGGTCCCATCTATCATGTGCCTAATTTGCATGGTTGCAGCCAAGACAATATACCACGTTTTTGTTGGGTGTCGTGACTTACGATTTATTTAGGGTGGAGTTGCTATTTGGTAAGTGGTATCTCTACCTTCTCAGATTTCAGTGCATTCCCTAATCAATTGGTCGGAGGATGTAAATTTGTGTAGAGGCCAAAGAAAGGCGTTTGATGCGGTCATTATTACTTCCTTCTAGTGCTTATGGAATTTTTGTAATATGTTTATCTTTTGAATAGTTTTACCCAAATAGTTGGTTATTTTTTATGATGTTTTTGAGAAATCCATCTTTTGGATTTCCAATAGATGTTGTAGGGTAAATTTAAATTGGACTGAGTGGCTTCATAACCCCTCTCTAGCTACCACTTTGATATAATCTCTTTCTAGCTCCTCGCTAGTTTTTATTTTTTAATAAAATTATGTCGCTCAATATATATATATATATATATATATATATATATATATATATATATATATATATATATATAAACATGAAGCTGAGACTATATTCCAAATATATAATCGTGTTTTTAAAATTATCTAAGAGAAGACTACCTTAGAGTGATGTGCTTTGCCTACAACAATGCTTAAACATGTTGCAAATAGATTTTCATATGTATTTTGTTAAGATTCTTCTTTGTCTTTGTTTCAAACAAATTGTAATATCCACTAACCTACGTTACTAATTTATAATTTCATTTTTCATATTGAGGGTCTTCACGACATGAAGTTATAAGGATTACATCGTGACTGACCGTTGACATGATGACCCACATTTTTAGGAACTAACTATGTGAGGCGTAGGTCTCACTATGTGGGATCGACATTATGACCCAAAACCCTATTTTCGGGTATTTAAGTGAATGAGACACTAGGGTTACCCATCCTCAGCCTCTCTCACCGTCTAAGCCTCTAGAAACCATAATCTCAACTTTCTAAAAGCTTTTATGCATATTTGAAATCCTTGAATCATTTTTTGGTTGAGCAACGTGTTGGTGTTTTTGCTTTCATCTTGCAATCTCTTGGTGCCTTTGGACCATTGTAAGTCATAAAGTTGGCAACATTATGGATATGTGGCTTATTCTTCATTATAGTCTTTGGGTCTGACTTTTAATGAAGTTTGGAACTCCAAGTTTGAGTCTAGATCTCATTTTTCCCCACTTTTGCTCTAATAAGAGTTTGAGTCATGCTTAACTAAAAGGATTCGGTTTTTTTATCATTTTTTGGCTAAAGCAAGACTCCCTGGAAAGTCCCAAGTTATGGCTAAAAGCATTAATACCTTAGTGTCTTAAGTTGGTCTGTTTAGATCTCACGACATATGGTTTAGGACCTTCACGTGGTGAGGATGTTGGCTAGTCTAAACTAGGTCACAACGTAAATCAAGGTTGGGTCATGACATGAAGTAGTCTAGAATACTCTTGATGGGTTAAGTTGGCTCACCGAGTCAGGAATGGGTTGAGTTGGCTGACATGACTTGACCATGGCCTGGCTACAACGTGAAAACCTATTCTTGGAGCTTGGACCATAGATTTTAGACAATATTCGGCCTTAGGATTTTGTGTTGGGCGAATGGTATTTATTGGAATATTGGTTAAAGGCTCATAAAGGGGATTAGGAACAATTTGGAAAATTGGGCCATATTTGGACTTGATTAATAATTGAGGCATTTGGGGCTTCTAGTGTAGTTACTTGGGCCTTGGTCTAGGAACAAGCTTGATAAAAGTGTAAAACGATCTTTTTACTCTAGTTTAGGAGGAAGGTTATGAATTGGACCCCAATTACTAATTGGATGATATTTTATTGATAGCGCTGGGATTAATGCCAACCAACAACTACAGTTTTATCTGTGAGGTTCAGCGGTTTGAGGTGAGTTTACTCGTTGTGTTTAACGGGCCAAATGCACCAATCAGGCCAGTCATAGTCTAGTCTCTAGCAGATCTCTCATAAGCTCCTCGTTGCTATTTACTCACTCTCAAGCATCTCATAGTAGCAAAACCCCTAAGCTAAGGCATCACAAATTAGGGCAGTCTAGTTATAATAAGAATATCTAGCCTACTCTAGCATGCATAACATATTATCTCCTATCTCATAACACATAATATAAGGATATTTTAGGAAATCACCATTCGGGCGCTGGTTGATCGTACACACAACTCTGCTCTACTCTTTTCAAACTGTCACACCTCGAAACCGATGGCGGAAACGTTCCGGTGCGGAGGACGTCATGTAAAGTATCACAACCAATGTACATAGTAATCATAGTAAACACGAAACATTACATTACATAGAATCATTACATTTGTGTGAAAGTGGAAAAGCAAAGTAATACAAGTTTTAGATATATAAGATTAAACAAAGTAAAGACAAGAATTCCATCTGCTCCGTCTTCTACAAAAGGACGCGTGATACTTGTCTAAGGAGAACCTGAGAATACAAGCAGTTTAAAAATCAGCATAAAGCTGGTGAGTTCATAAGTGTTTTGTTTTCTGAAAATGAACATGCTTCCTTTGGTTTTCTGAAAAGTTGTTATCAAAGAAAGTCCAATATTTTCTTATAAAGATAGTTTAGTTAAAGTTTTGAATTTCTGTTAAATACATCAGCGTGTAGTTTAATACATAAAACTATATATTGAAAACCACTGGGAATACCATCTAGTACAAAAGTAGATATTTTTAATACATAAAAATATAGATTGAAAACCATGGGAATAACATCTTGTACTACATATAAGGTAGTTTTTAATACAAAAAAACTATAGATTGAAAGCCATGGGATTACCATACCGTACTAGATATAAAGACCATGGGAATACCATCCCGTACTAGATATAAAGACCATGGGAATACCATACAATACTAGATATAAAAACCATGGGAATACCATCCCATACTGGATATAAATTCTATACATCAAAGACAGATATGAAAATCCGTGAATAAACTTATATTAATACGTATTGTGAGTCGAGTAACCATGCTAATATGACTACGTGACCTCCTTGACGTTCTTCAAACGTCAGACAATATCAAGAATTTGTCACCCCAGGTGTGCCCGCCTAACTGTAGCTAGGAATTTAGGTGTGGGATTGTCAGTCCCGAATAGATCTATTCACAAATTCCACGCTCTCCCTCGAGGAGACTCTGGTTACATTTCGGGGAAGATTTACTGATAACCCAAAGGGTTTAATGAAGAAGAATCTCACAAGCTAGTATTAAATTATTCACAGTGTTCCCGGTTGTTATCCAACATACTAATCGTTTTGAAACATAATACAGTAAAAACAGATTAATACAATGAAATTATCTGGCATAATACTCTAAATTAAACAGAGATAAACTGAATCAAATATAGTTTATCTGTTAACTTTACATAAATCTGTGCTCGTAAAACAAGAACTGAAGATCCCAAATTATTCCCATAATAATTTAATTGATTTGATTGTTTCCGTTACTGTAATTGAAATTCACATGACTATATTCGATAAAACATCCCTTATGCTCCGCATAATACATAAGGGGTAAAGATATCTAAAAGTTTCCCAGATATTCATAGAATTACATTAGTTTTAGGTTTTAAAAACATTTATAGTTTGCTAGTATTCCCCCCTGAAAACATTGAAAAACACGAAAAAAGGCGTAGGGGCATGAACTCACCAGTCGAGAAGTGTGTCGGTTTGATGCTAATTATCCGTTCGGGGATTGAAAACACGCGAGGTTACTATGTAATATGAATAGATATATAGATGTATCTAATTAGACTCCAAACCACTAATTATATAAGATTAAACACTTCTAGATGCGAAAACACTTCAATTCAAATGTTTGGAGTGACCTGGGTAGCATCTACGGATGTATAGGGCATAGATATGGAGTTTGCTCCTCAAGAGTAAACTCCTTTCGGATTTTACGATCCAAATGACCAACTCCCCATGAGTTTATGGTTGTAAACTCATGGAGAGGTGTTCTTGGTTGCTAAATGGCGTTATTACATTTGAGGGTGATGCTAGACTTGGTTTCAAGGCTTTGAAAGGTGATTTGAACATCCTAAGGATCATTTGAGGAGTTTACGGCAGTAAAGTATGAGTTTATAGCCATAAAATCTTATGTGACATGTCTTAATGTGTTTTGATGGTCCTAGGTTAATTACAACGCACAAAGGAAGGTTCTAGGGTTGATTTCATGGCTTAGGAAGTGATTGGGACTTGAATTGACCTTGGAAAAGGAGTTTACGGTCTATGAAGATGTTCTTGGTGAGTTTACTACCTTAAACACATGAGTTTATGGCAGTAAAATCATGTTTGTCCATGATTCATGTGATTTGGTGGTTGAAGGTTAAGCATGCTAAGTTCTAGACCCATTTCTAAGCCATACAAGGTGTTAAGGACTTAAACACCCTTTGGAGGTTTTTATGGTCTAAGAATATGTGTTTACGGTCCAAGAACGTTCTTGGGCCGTAAACTCAAGTTTGACCCATTTGAGTATGTTTTGGTGCATCTCTTGAAGGATTATAAGGTTCTATAGTCTCATGGAAGCTTTTTTTGGAGGTGTTTAGGGGCAAACTAACACCTTAAATGATGTTTATGGTCCATGAATGAGGGTTTACAGTCCAAGCATGTTCTTGGGCCGTAAAATCATGTCCAAGCCTCAAATGATAAGATTTTGGGGTCCTAAGCCCATGCATGCAAGTCCAAATGTCTTAACTAAGCACTAGAAGTGATTTGGAAGGGTTTTGGGGCTCCAAAACCCCATTTATAGGTGTTCACGGTTTGGGGAGGTTCCTAGACCATAAACACAAGTCTTTGGTCCTATTTCATGATTTAAACATGAATTTGAAGGATAAAGATGCTAATCTATAAGTTAGAATAGTTACCTTAATGATTTGAGGCTTAAATTGGATGATTTTGGATCAAAGTTGAGTTTTAGAGAGAGAGTAGTGAGAGAAAGTGTTTTAAGAGAGAGAAAAAGCTTCAAAATGATGTCACTCAATCCCTTATATAGGGGTTGAGTTTATGGTAGGGAGGAAGTCTACCCGATACTGACGTTAAATGGTGCTTTTGGTCGTACCGGATAAATTTGTCGTAATCACGACTTAAAGGAAACTAAAAATTTTCCAAACGAATATGGAAAATATTTTAATGTTTATAATGTATCCAGACACTTATGAAACTGAAATAGAAGTCGCAATTAAATAAATTTAAAACAATGTTAATGGAAAAATTGGAACGTAACTGCTTTATTAACGGAAACGAGTTGCAGTGACGAAATAAATTACGGGTTGTCACATTATCCCCCGTTAGAGAAAATTTCATCCTGAAATTCAAAATTAAGACACAATCATGAGTCTGGAAAGAGATGTGGTTATTTCCATTTAATTGAGTCTTCGTGCTCCCAAGTGAACTCAGGTTCTCGCTCGGTATTCCAACGAACTTTCACTTATCGAGATACGGCTTTATTTCGTACATTTGATTTCGGTTGGTTCTTCCATGAAGTTTAGACTTTTGTTGATCTCGGTCTCATAAAAAGATATTACTAGGGTTTCATCAGTTAGGTGCTTCCTAAGATTGGAGACGTAGAGTACAGGATGGATGCAACTAAGTCCTAAAGGTAGTCAGAGTTTTATGGGATATAGGACCGATCCTGGCTAGGATCTCGAAAAGGTTCTATGTATCTCGGGTTCAGTTTTTCCGCGCTTCCAAAGTGTACCATGTCTTTCCAGTGTGAGACCTTCAACAGGACACAATTTCCAATCTAGAATTCTATGGGTTTTCGTAGTTTATCGGCGTACACTTCTGTCTGTCTCGTGAAGCTTCTCAGTCGATCTCAGATCTGGATGATTTTCTCGGCGTTTTCATGGGTGATTTTAAGTACTAGAGAAGGAACTGTCAACAAAAAGGTCTCTTGACTAGCTGCGTGTCCTCAATCTTGGTCCAGCACAGAAGGGATCTTGTAGTTGTGACCGTAGAGGGCTTCGAACGAGGTAGTCTTAATGCAGGTCTATGATGATTCGGTCAAGGGTAAATGGGTGATGCACGATTTTCCAAAATCAACAAGACATGTCCTTAGTATGTCTTCTAGGGTCTGGGTAATTCTCTTACTCTGTTCGTCTTTCTGAGGATGGTAAGCTGTTCTCGTATCCAGCTTTGTTCCAGGAGCTTTCTGAAGGGACTGCGAAAATCTTAAAGTAAACCTGCTATCTCAGTCGGAGATAATGGATACAGGTACACCGTGCAATCAGACTATCTCTTTGGCGTAGATTCGTGTGAGTCTTTCCATCTTGAATGACTCTTTAATCTGAGGGAACTGAGCGGATTTTGTCAAACAATCGACAATTGCCTAAATGGTATCGAACCCACTCGGAGAGCTAGGTAATTTGGTGATGAAATCCATGGTATTCATCTCCTACTTCCATTTAGATATCTCTGACTACTGGAGCAGACTTGAGGGTTCCTGATACTCGACCATTATCTTGGCGCAAGTCAGACACTTTCTCACAAAGGTTATCATCTCGGCTTGCATGGTTGATGAGGATCATGCACTTAGTTCCGTAGAGATAATGTCACCAAACCTTCAATGTGAAGACCACAGCTCCTAACTTCCAGTCGTAAATAGAGTAGTTAAGTTTGTGTGTATCCATATGTCTCGAGGTATATGTGATAACTCTTTCTCTCCGTATAAGTACATAGTCTAGACTCTGATTAGACACATCGTTGATGACAACAAAATCCTCTGTTTCTTCATGCAGAGATAGGATAGGCGTGCTGTACAAGGCTTGCTTCAATGTTTGGAACATCGTATCTTGATTTTCACTCTAACGAAAGAGTACACCTTTCTGAGTCAGAGTGGTCAGGGCTTGGAAATTTCTAGAAAATTTCTGGATGAATCTGCGATAATAGCTGGCAAAACCCAAGAATTGACAGATTTCTGTGGGTGTCTTCGGTGCCAACTAATTCTTTATCGTCTTGCTTTTGCAAGGGTCGCGTGTATGTATCTATTTCTTACTACGTGACCAAGGAAAGTGGTTAGACTGAAGGGAATCACTACAAACTTGTAGTGATCATATCGAGTCCTGAATGCCGTCTTGGAAACATTATTTTCGTGAACTTGAAGCTGATGATACTCTTTTGTTGAGCAGTTCATTAGGCTGATTGGATAACTTCTGCATTTCTGCTGGAGCTAAGCGATACGAAGACTTGGCTACATGATTAGTTTCAGGAATTAAGTCAATGCGAAACTTGACTTGGCGTTCGGGAGGAATTCCTAGAAGCTCTTTGGGAAAAACATCAGGAAAGTTGCAGACTTCGGGGATGCTCTTGAGGTCTTTAATAATTTTTTCTCGGTGATTACATGAGTTAGGAATGTGCGACACTCCTTTCACAGAAGCCTTTGAGCTTTGATGCAACATATGATACGAAGATTGGAACTGAGTTCATCGCCGAGGCTCATGAGAGTCTGGCTAGAGGGACAATTGAGATGGGTGGTTGTAACAAAGGATATCTGCATGATTGGGACTTAACCAATCCATGCCAATAGGAACATCAAAGCTCTTGATGGTACTTGTATTAGGTCAATGGAAAATGAATGATTGTTCAGGGTAAGGGTATAGTTTATGAACATGTCGTTAATGTTTCCATTTTCTCACTGTTAGTTATCTCGACGGTAGATGTTTCGATTACTGGACGAGAACTATGTTTAAGAAGATGTTTGAATGAATGGCTACTAAGAACTTCTTTAACATTAGATTTGAAAAGGATACGAGTATAAGAATTGTCAAGAAGAAACGTACCCGCGACGACGGAGGGATCGATGACTGCCTCCTCCTGTTTTATAGCTAGAATTATCCCGTCGTTGCTAGTTGTTATTGCTTTGGGGCAGTTCCTCTTGAAATGCCCGACTTATCCACAGCCGTAGCAGACCTGTTCGACACTCAATCCGGAAGCTTGATTGGTTGGTGTTCTGCAGCTTTGCACAAGGTGACCCTCTTGGCCACAGTTTTTACAAAACTTCACGTGATAGTGACCGGGGATGTGGTGCTGGTAATTGCACCTATCGCACCAAGGGAGGTTACCAGCATACCCAATGGTAGGTGCTTGAGCTGTAGACGCAGCAATAGGAGTAGTCACAGCTTGAACTACCACAGATTCATGCCTTTTGGAGGTCCTTGTGAACTTTGTGTTGGATTAATGTCTAAGTCCATAACTATAATTGGTAAGACTTGACCCGACCCGGCATGGTCCATTTGGGTTGCATGGCATCATGCACTTGGATAGACTATAATGAGAGAAATAAGATACTTACGGTTATTAATATATTATAAGTTCTAGTATATTAATAATAAGAATAATAAGATTATTTAATTAGTATTGATCAAGAATTAATCTAGGATTAATTAAGTGATCAAAAGAAGACTAATTAAATATATGGGTTGATTGTGTAAATCATCCATACTTATATAGTGGGCTAATGCTCCATGGATTATCTAGTTGGGCCAAAACCCATATGATGCTCCATGGATGCTCCATGGTGTATTTGAACCCATGGATCCAAGGAAATGGAAAGTCATGACAATTAGGGTTTCCCCTAATTGTAACACTATATAAAGATATTATTCTTCCCAAAATCGGCCACTAGATTATTCTAGAGAGGGCTAGCCGATTTTATGAAGTGTAGAATTCTCTCAAGTTATTCCAAGTGTATTTGGTGTTGTGTGAACCATTTGAGGTGTCACACTTGGGGCACTAGGCACTCAAGCTTCATGAAGACAAGCACCATCAAAGAGGTATGTATTCTATCTTGTTATATTGATAGTTTTTGTATGCTAGATTAGGATAATACCTTGGATGTTCATATTTGCATGTATAATAGAGAAAACATAGATCAAAGGTATTTAGGGTTGCATGTACACTTAGGAGTGTTAGAATGCTCATAACCCAACAGTGGTATCAGAGCCTAGGCTTGTTTTCTTGTTATACTTGCAATAGAAGCTGAAAAATCGAGTTTTGTTGTTGTCTACCCAGCAGACTCGCCGAGTCCATGAAGGGACTCGACGAGTCCAAGGCAAAATGCATCCAACTCGCCGAGTTGTGTTCATGCACTCGACGAGTTGGACCCCAGACAGCATATCTTCGAGGTTTTTGGCTAGAAATGGACTAGGAACATTACCCTAAGTTGTTTTGAACTTATAATCTTGTTTTTAATATGGTAATGTTCATGCTAATCCATTTTCAAAGATAATTGTCAATAGATTCATTTTTTGTATTAGTTTAAAGGTTAGACTAATTACATGAAAAAGTTTGATTTGAATTATCTTGTTCTTATGAGTTTCTTAGATTAATAGAAAAGTTGAGTGAAAAAGTTGTTTTCAATCCAAATTAATCTAAGAGTTGATTCTAAAATGTGTTTTTGTAACTTGTCCTCAAGTTATATGAAAAGTCACATTTAAGTTTCATAAAAACTCATAAAAGTTGGCAATGGTTACAAAAGATGAAGAGTCTTGTCCTTAAGTTATGGAGGTTCAAGAGTCACTTCATTAATAAATAAATAAATAAAATATGTAACCTTAATTAATTCCATAAGTTATAAAATAAAGAAAAGATTAATTCTTTATTAGTTTAAAGTCTTCCATAATTTGTCCACAAGTTATGGAACTTGAAGAGTTTTTGGATTAAAACTACTTTAAATACATAAGTTATGGAATTAATTAGTTTTGAATAGTTTCAAAACTTGCCCTCAAGTTTTGGAATTTGTAAAGTTTTCTCTTATGAATACTTTAATTCCAAGTTAGCCCTTAGAATTTTAAAAAGTTCAAATTCAACCCTTATACTTTATAATATTATAAGATAATAATATATATGTATAAGAGTAAAGTCGGTCTTACCGCTAGTACGCCTCATTCACGAAGCCGGTCTATAAGGTGGGTATAAGGTTGTTTCCTATAAAATGGGAAATTAATGGGTGTCCACTCTCACCCACCGCTTGCTTGACTGGTGGAGGGTCGTTAGCCGAACGGGTTTGACAGGACTATAATTCTCCCTTCATTAAAATTATTAATGATAAATACTAAGTAACTAAACTCTTAATAATTCCCAATCTTATTTACTTAGGAAAAAGTGAATAAGGTGCTAATCCATGAAATTACACTTTGCACTTTGTTTAAGTCGGTTAGTGGAGCGTGTGTGGTTAACCGGCACACTAACTCGTATTTAACAAGGTAGGCAAAGGGTAACATAATGTTTATCATAGTATCGATGGAGCGTGTGTGGTTAACCGGCACATCGATTGAGGGATAAACACTTAAGGGTACCCAGTAATTTGCATGGTTACTTCACACCTTGTTTTGTGATCCTCGACATCCCAGTCACAAAACCTGAAGGGCACACTCGAGATTGAAACATGCCATTGAACAGTTCAATGAATCTCAAAAGATCTAGGAGTTTCAAATCCAATTAAAACCTAACAATACATTTCATTTATCTTGGTGGAAATTGGTGAATCGTCATTCACCTACCTTCAAATTGTTTTATAGCTTGGATTACGGCATACCTCTTCTAAGTTATAAAATAGTTTGTTGGGTCCTAGCCTTAATATTTTCATATTGGGTGTCATATTAAGGACTCAAAGATCATCTATCTTGAATATCTCCCAAAAGATGTCTATTTTAGATCTTCCCAAATCTCTTGAAACAAGCATTCCTAATGAAGATGATGTCCCATGGATATCATACTTCTTTCTCCTCCACCAATTATTCTCCCTAACCCACAAATTCTTGAAAAGTTTAAGGTCACTCAAACCCTATTGGCAAGGCAAGGTCTAGGTGTGATCACATCTTGGAGATGTAGTCACATATTGACAAGCCGGGAGAGTTGGGTGTCAAAGTCTTGAGAAAGTTGGTGGTTCAACTACTTTCTAAGTCACATAGTGAGTTCTTTTTGGAACACCTATCAAACAGACTATGACAAGACCCTTAATGATCTTATTTATTTGTTAAGATCAACTTCCTCAAAAACTTGATGGACATTGACAATAGTGACACAGGAAATCCAAAAAAGCATTCTCTTCCCAATGGAAAGGGATCGGCCATAGTCAACTCGGTTGAACAAATGGTAAAGAGAAAAGCTAAGTCTGTGATAGTCCCGTGTACCATTATCAAAGGGTCCATATGTTTATATTGCCCAAGAAAGGGTCATTAGTTACGAAGCTGCCAAATTTGCCTAAGGATGTTAAAGTCAATAAGTTTGACTCTACTTCAGGTAAAGTCCACTATCTAACTCTGCTAAGTTTCTATTCTGAGATTTTTGATACATGATGTGACTGGGTCACATGGTGGTGTTTTAAGAATCAAAGAAAAGTAAAGGAACTTGAAGAAAGAATATGCTGAATCTGATCGCATAGATGGATTTCTATCGCGTAGTTTGAAGATCGGATTCTTGAGCTACTTCTTAGGAGTTATGAGGTATTGCTTAGGAATAGATAACAACAAGTTTTCATATGGATTGTCAGGATAAGTTTTTCCGCATAGTTTTAAATTAAAAGAAAATTTTTTGATTTTATTTATTTTAAAAAATATCCTTACAATGACATTTGAGGAAAATTGTTGCTTATATGATTCCATTAATAGCAAGAGTGGAAATATGTAATTGATTCTTTCATTTGTGGTAATGTCTAAATTTACCAAATAAGGAAAGATTCTCATCATCCAAAGTCTCAATTGGACCGGGACTTGGAATCATGCAATTTGTATAGCATGATGAATGAGAACTTTCAAGTATTGGAAAAATTAAGACTAATTACTTGTTCACATGGATGTGTGAGTCAAGTAATGGACTAAGGGATCGAGTACATAGTCATGTGCACTGATTAAGTCCACCACAAAAGATATAAGGATATTCGTCATAGTTTACTAAAGCTCAGTAAATATGATTATACTTACAAGCTTAAGTGTAACTCTGAGACATTGGAAAAGGTTCCAATGCATGGCAGAGCGGATAAGAAGAATCAAATTAGGCAGAAGGATAAAAGTTTCTCAAATCTGAAAAGATGGGAGAGTACTTTAGTACAGCTTTGTGATCATCTCAATGATTAAGAAACCATATCAAAATTAGTTCTCTAAGGAAGTCTTAGTGCATTCTTATGACTAAGAAGAAGGGATCTTGAATTGTTGAAATGGTTAAATCAAGAAGATGAGTCATAATTCGTTCCAATACAAGTCTTAGAGTCATACTCCAAGATTGTAATATGAGTGACATGTCTTAAAGAAGGTTTAAAACACTTGTCAAATGTAAGAGTAAAAGTTTTCTACTCTTGTACATTTGAAATTGGTAAGTTGTGATGTTTTGGACAAAACAAAGACCAACTCAGGCCAATTGTGTGAAGCGTTTGTCTTGATAAAGAATCTGCACTATCCCTTGAATATTTGACAAGAGAGTCTTATAGGTCAAGAGGACAGTGGGAGTCTTAAAGGTCTTGAAAGTCTCAAGAACTAATCAAGAATGAAACCTAAAGTTCTTCACTAGCACACGACTTAAGGTTTATAACCTATCGTGTTGACATATTTTGTGCCCATTCCAATCAAAGTTGGCTTTGCATATGAGTTCTTAGAGTTCTGAATGTGTTGCACAACAACTTGGAAGCAATGGCAGGCCCTTGAGCTGCCAGGTGGCAAGAAATTAAGATTGAGTTCAGTCCATATGAGTTTGGATTTGTCATTATCCTTGTCTTGTGACAACGGTTTTGACAATTCACATTGATAAGAACTCATACACCATTATATCTAAGTTTCATAAGGTTTCTCTCCGATTCATGAAAATGATGGTGAGGAAACACTTCCACTAAGTAGATTTTAGTTAGATAGCAATTGTGATATTGGCATTCTCAAAGTCGTTAGTGGAGCGTGTGTGGTTTACCGGCACACTAACCTGGACTTGTGTGAAGTAGCAAAAAGGTCTAACCATTATGATTACGGCATCCCTCTTCATAATTGTTTAGACACACAAATGTGCTATCTAAGGGAAGGTGTATGTTTTTTTTTTGATAAAGTCTTATCAAAACAATCTGGTATCAGAAATCTGAACTTTGGTCAGAAAGTCAATAAAGTATTGATTTCTAGAAGTCGAGCTTTCTGAGTACATGTCAAAGCTAGTGGGAGCATAAGTGTTATGCTAATAATCATCATGTTAGTGGGAGCATGATAATTACGATAAGTATTGCAAGCTAGCAATGTTAATTATAGAAAACAAAAGGTTTCAATTGGGAAAAAGTTGTTTTGCTATAATTAAGGGAGAGGAAATTATACTTCATCTCAAATCTATAAGCTTAGATCGTGAGGTTTTAATCATTTAGTCAAGGATATATATGAATTTCATGTTGGAATGGCTCAACATAAGGAAATTCTGTATATGGGTCCATTATTTGCGTTCTTAAATTCGATTATGATTACGACATCCCTTTTCATAATCTGAATTATGAGAACTTGGCAAATTGAAATGGAAATGTTATAGCAAAAGACTGGTTTAGTATTTATGTGAGACATCATGAATCGTGTCCCATATCCTTCGGATATAGGATCGATTACATGTGCTATATTCATCCTTTCTAAAATTTTCCAAATGCCTAGGGCATTAAGAAGGGAAAAGGTTTAGAACTGGGTATGACTAAAAGGATTAAACAATTATCAAGGACAATCTAAGGTTTACCAAAGACTGGTTTCTCAAGGACAATTGGAAGTATAGTAATAATTCTGGAAGGACCATATTGACATAATCTGTAAGGAGGCAACTCTTGTTCAGAAGTGATAGTCAAAATGGAATCTGGAAATGTTTCAAAGTTAGAATTTTTCAATCTGTGTAAGATTAAGGAAACTTAATGCAAGAAGGATGGTTCCAAGGACTTGATCTCCTTTGGAATGCTCTGTAATGATTGTTGTTAAGTCTTTCTGACTTTGTGCATAATCATTACAAGAGGATCGATGCATATAAGTTTAGAATCTAACAGATTTCAGTAAATGACATGAATTTGGAATTCTTGCATTTGCAGTAAGGATTTGGGAGTGTGAAAAAAGAATCATTGAAGTTATGTTCAATTGATCTAGTTCACAAAGTAAAGATCATAGACAAACATAGTATGCATACTTGGTGTATGGCATGACTAGTGTTTAGAAAACATAGTGTACATGCTTGGAGCATGGGACAACTATTGTTTTAAATTCAAGAATAAAGTTGATAGCTGAAACAATATACAATAAATAATGTGTAATCATATGGTGATAAATAAAAAGTGTTTTATTTATATTCATAAGTTCTGAGACCATATTGGATTCAATTATTATTGTGTTTCACTTTGCATGTTTTGACTTCCCGAATAAACTAGGTTATTCTTCCAGAATGACTAAGTTATTCAAACCATCCACAGTCGGTCATATGTTGGAAGTAGATATGAATTAAGACTGTCATGGGTTGGCTTGTAGAAGTCTAAGTTGTTGGACAAAGGGCTACAACACTCATGAGTGCTCATAAGTTCTGAGTATTGGATTCAACCCGCGCTCATTGGAATCACTTCATGGATTTTATCACGAGTGATCATGAGACGATAATATCTTATATTCTTCAAACCTAGAGATATGAGTTGTTACTATGAGTTGGTTGTACATTGATTGCACGAAACTGCATTTGGTAACTCGGTGCTATAAAACGTGCCTTTGTGTATGATTCAACAAGTAGTAGAACAAGCCATATGAGTTGAAGTTTATCCATTCCTTTTACCTTCGGGATAAAAGCGATATCTGTGGGCCCCTCGATGATTTGATGATGACAAATGGAAGTGCTCGGCCGGGCCAGGACTGATTTGATTTGTTCAATTAGTCAGTCGTCATAAATCGGAAATCGGGAAACAACAAATGGACAGAGAGAATGATTATAATCCATGTCTCAGTCTATATGATATCTAGAATGGAGGAATATATGATCCCTTATCTAATGGACAAGTCATTGACAAGATCATAGTTCATCTACAAGGTCAGAGTTCGACAAAAGCTTTTGAGAGCTACGATTGCCAGTTGGTTCCTGAAGTCATACGCAATAATAGTTTTAGACTTATCCAAGTGGGAGACTGTTGGATTAATGTCTAAGTCCATAACTATAATTGGTAAGACTTGACCCGACCCGGCATGGTCCATTTGGGTTGCATGGCATCATGCACTTGGATAGACTATAATGAGAGAAATAAGATACTTACGGTTATTAATATATTATAAGTTCTAGTATATTAATAATAAGAATAATAAGGTTATTTAATTAGTATTGATCAAGAATTAATCTAGGATTAATTAAGTGATCAAAAGAAGACTAATTAAATATATGGGTTGATTGTGTAAATCATCCATACTTATATAGTGGGCTAATGCTCCATGGATTATCTAGTTGGGCCAAAATCCATATGATGCTCCATGGATGCTCCATGGTGTATTTGAACCCATGGATCCAAGGAAATGGAAAGTCATGACAATTAGGGTTTACCCTAATTGTAACACTATATAAAGATATTATTCTTCCCAAAATCGGCCACTAGATTATTCTAGAGAGGGCTAGCCGATTTTATGAAGTGTAGAATTCTCTCAAGTTATTCCAAGTGTATTTGGTGTTGTGTGAACCATTTGAGGTGTCACACTTGGGGCACTAGGAACTCAAGCTTCATGAAGACAAGCACCATCAAAGAGGTATGTATTCTATCTTGTTATATTGATAGTTTTTGTATGCTAGATTAGGATAATACCTTGGATGTTCATATTTGCATGTATAATAGAGAAAACATAGATCAAAGGTATTTAGGGTTGCATGTACACTTAGGAGTGTTAGAATGCTCATAACCCAACACTTTGACCCTTTCGCTTTTTCCAGATAAACTTTTTACTTTCCTTATGCTCATTTTGTTGCTCCTGATTATATTCATGGTTTTGGGAGTAGGTGTTACCTCCTGGTCCATTGAACCTGCTAGGGTACAATAGCATTATTGTAGCCGTCACTGCAGCAGTAACAACTGCCTGTAAATAGATAGGGTCGAACGGAGGAGAATATGGTGGCGGAGAGTTGTTGTTCCTAGAGTTGGGTCCTTTCTTTGGAGGCATGGTGATCTAAAATGATTAGGAAAAAGAGGATGGTATGTCCTCTGAATTGAATTAAGAGATATGAAACAGGGAATATCTCTTTATGACAGATATAAGGTTCCATAAGCGATAAGCAGGAAGAGTTATCAAAGAAGATAAACTATCACTAAAGAAGGAATGAGTAGCAATACTCGAAATGAATTTCAACAACTTACTCAGCTTTGGCTAAAATACTCCAATAGTATTTTTATGTTTTGCTGCGATGACGGCTCGTTGTTTGGCTATTGGGTAAGTTTTAGGCATGATGTATACTACAGTCACTCCCAAGCACATGTTGGTCGTGTCTCGAATGAATATAGTTGATCAGGCTATATTGACCCTAGACAAGACTACATAACTACCCAGGTTTAACTGCAGCATACAACACCTAATTACTTATGTTTTGTTCTACTTATAGTTACGGATTCCGGTGGTTAGGTATACTTGTATACTTTTGAAAATACTTATATTTTAATGTATACTTTTAGTTCAGAGCACTTCGGCCCCTTACTGTTTATAGTCTTATACCATGTAAGGTTTGGTATACTACTTCACAATAAACACGGGCTCTGATTTCAATCTGTCACACCCTGAAACCGATTGTGGAAACGTCCTGGGGCGGAGGACGTCATGTAAAGTATCATAACCAATGTACATAGTAATCATAGTAAACACGAAACATTACATTACATAGAATCATTACATTCATTTGAAAGTGGAAAAGCAAAGTAATACAAGTTTTAGATACATAAGATTAAACAAAGTAAAGATGAGAATTCCATATGCTCCGTCTCCTGCAAAAGGACGCACGATACCTGTCTAAGGAGAACCTGAGAATACAAGCAGTTTAAAAATTAGCATAAAGTTGGTGAGTTCATAAGTGTTTTGTTTTCTGAAATTGAACATATTTCCTTTGGTTTTCTGAAAAATTCTAATCCAAAAAAATCCCATATTTTCTTATAAAGATAGTTTAGTTAAAGTTTTGAATTTTTGCTAAATACATCAGTGTATAGTTTAATACATAAAACTATATATTGAAAACCACTGGGAATACCATCCAGTACAACAGTAGATATTTTTAATACATAAGAATATAGATTGAAAATCATGGGAATAACATCCCGTACTAGATATAAGGTAGTTTTTAATACAAAAGAACTATAGATTGAAAGCCATGGGTGTAACAGCCCGGAATCTCAAGTAATGTTAAAATTATATTTTGGGGTGTTTTAAAGGGGGGACTCGGCAAGTTGGATCCAGACTCGCCGAGTAGGATCGCAGACCTGGTCGCGGGTTCGCGACTGGACTCGAAGAGTCAGCTAGTGACTCGGTGAGTCTGCGCTGTTTAGCGAAAACCCTAGCCGTTTAGGTTTGGGACGTATAAAGGGGACTTATTGGCCGTCATTGTTCGTTTTAGCCTTCTGGGAGGAACCCTAAACCGATTGTGTGCATCTGGAGCAAAGCTAAGAGCCATTGGTGATTTTGAAGGAGTTGTTGTGCAAAGAAGAGAAGGGCTTGGCTAAAGGAACAACAAGGGGGTCACATTCTGAGGTTTGGGGACACAGAGAGTGCATTATTCAGGTATGAATTCGGGTACACTCTGCTATGGTGATGTATTTAGAGGATTAGGGTTTATGGAACCCCTTTTTGTGGATAGATTGAATGCTACCCTAGTCCCCAAATGATTGTAACACCGAGTTGGGACCCTTGGAGGTCCAGAATACCCCCATGTCTGTGCATCTCGGGAATTGGTGAAGGTTTTGGATTGAAATCCTTATGCCTTAGGTCAACATGTGAATTATAAGTCTTGGGGTGTAGCATGAGCACCGAAATGAGGACCATACATAATGGATCAGTCTAGGAAGGCCAGACCTATGAATGGTCGGAGCAGTTCTGACCTTAGGGAGCAGTTTGAGCGGCTGCATGGCATGGACTCGCCGAGTCAGATGAGCAGACTCGACGAGTAGCTTGAAGAATAACTGGGACTCGTCGAGTTGTTCCTCAGACTCGACGAGTGGAGTCGGGGTGGCCCCGCGATTCTTCCAGGAGTAACTCGTCGGGTCAAGGAGGATACTCGACGAGTAGAAGGGAAACCTTAGAGGATTGGAGGACGACTAGACTCGCCGAGTCGCCAGAGTACTCGCCGAGTCCGGTCGAGTTGACCGTGGACCGTTGACCAGAGTTGACCCATATGTGATTTCTTAGGGTTAGTTAACGTGGAAGATAAAAGTATTAATAAGAGATATATGATGTTATAGGGAACTTGTAGCCCGGCGGATCAAGTACGAGGGATTTTAGGAGTTGCTAACTTTCAGTATCCGCGAGGTGAGTCTTCTCACTATACTATACCCGGAAGGGTTTGACTGTGTGACCGGAAGGTCGGATATGATATGTGATATACGTGCTATATGTGGTAAGATAATTACTATGCGTGCTATGTATGTTTATATGGGCCGGAAGGCAATATGTATGGGCCGGAAGGCAATATGCTACGTGACCGGAAGGTCGGATATGATATGTGATGTATGTGCTATATGTGGTAAGTTAATTGTTATATGTGTTGTGTATGTTTTATGGGCCAGAAGGCAATGTGTTATGGGCCAGAAGGCAATATGTTAAGGGCCGGAAGGCGAATATGTTACGGGCCTGAAGGCGATTATGTTAAGGGCCGGAAGGCGGGTTGTGTTGTGGGCCGGAAGGTCAGGGCCTGGAAAGGCGTATGTGCGTAAGTTGTATATTGGGGAACTCACTAAGCTTCGTGCTTACAGTGTTTTGTGTTATGTTGTTTTCAGGTTCTTTCAGTAACACGGGATGGCACCGGCTCGATTGTACACACCAGAGAAAGAGTCAAATTTTGGAGGATCCTGGTTTTCTATATAAGTGAAAATGAAACTATGCTTTGTAATTCAATTATGAACGAGATTTTTAACAAGTTTTTTAATATTAAAATGATTATTTTAAATGAAAATTTTGCCTTGAAATTTACGGTGTTACAATGGGATTACCATCCCGTACTAGATATAAAGACCATGGGAATACCATCCCGTACTAGATATAAAGACCATGGGTATACCATCCCGTAGTAGATATAAAAACCATGGGAATACCATCCCATACTAGATATAAATTCTATAGATCAAAGATAGATATGAAAATCCGTGAATAAACTTATATTAATAGGTACTGTGAGTCGGGTAACCATGCTAATATAACCACGAGACCTCCTTGACGTTCTTCAGCCGTCGGACGATATCCAGAATTTGTCATCCCATGCGTGCCCGCCTAATTGTAGCTATCAGTTTAGGTGTGGGATTGTCAGTCCCAAATAGATCTATTCACAAATTCCACGCTCTCCCTCCAGGAGACTCTGGTTACACTTCCGGGGAGGATTTACTAATAACCCAAAGGGTTTAATGAAGACGAATCTCACAAGCTAGTATTAAATTATTCATAGTGTTCCCGGTTGTTATCCAACATACTAATCGCTTTGAAACATAATACAATAAAAATAGTTTAATACAATGAAATTATCTGGCATAATACTCTAAATTAAACAGAGATAAACTGAATCAGACATAGTTTATCTATTAACTTTACATAAATCTGTGCTCGTAAAACAAGAACTGAAGACCCCAAATTATTCCCATAATAATTTATAGTTTGCTTGTAGTCCCCCCTGAAAACATTGAAAAAATGGAAAAAGGTGTAGGGGCATGAACTCACCAGTCGAGAAGTGTGTCGGTTTGATGCTAATTGTCCGTTCGGGGATTGAAAACACACGAGGTTCCTATGTAATATGAATACATATATAATTGTATCTAATTATACTTCTAACCAGTAATTAGATAAGAATAAACACTTCTAGATGCGAAAACACTTCAATTCAAGTGTTTGGAGTGACCCGGGTAGCATCTACGGACGTATACGACATATATATGGAGTTTGCTCTTCAAGAGTAAACTCCTTTAGGAGTTTACGGTCCAAATGACCAACTCCCCACGAGTTTACGATCGTAAACTCATGGTGAGGTGTTCTTGGTTTCTAAATGGACTTATTACACTTGAGGGGTGATGCTAGACTTTGTTTCAAGGCTTTGCAAGGTGACTTGAACATCCTAAGGACCATTTGAGGAGTTTACGGCAGTAAACTATGAGTTTACTTCCGTAAACTCTTATGTGCCATGTCTTAATGTGTTTTGATGGTCCTAGGATAATTACAATGCACAAAGGAAGGTTCTAGGGTTGATTTCATGGCTTAGGAAGTGATTGGGACTTGAATTGACCTTGGAAAAGGAGTCTACGGTCTATGAAGATGTTCTTGGTGAGTTTACTACCTAAAACACATGCGTTTATGGCAGTAAACTCATGTTTGTCCATGATTCATGTGTTTTGGTGGTTGAAGGTTAAGCATGCTAAGTTCTAGACCCATTTCTAAGCCATACAAGGTGTTAAGGGCACTTAAACACACTTTGGAGGTGTTCATGGTCTAAGAAGATGTGTTTACGGTCCAAGAATGTTCTTGGGTCGTAAACTCAAGTTTGACCCATTTGAGTATGTTTTGGTGCATCTCTTGAAGGATTATAAGGTTCTATACTCTCATGGAAGCTTTTTTGGAGGTGTTTAGGGGCAAACTAACACCTTAAATGATGTTTACGGTCAATGACTGAGTATTTACGGTCCAAGCATGTTTTTGGGCTGTAAACTCATGTCCAAGCCTCAAATGATAAGATTTAGGCGTCCCAAGCTCATGCATGCAAGTCCAAAGGTCTTAACTAAGCACTAGAAGTGATTTGGAAGGGTTTTAGGGCTCCAAAACCCCATTTATAGGTGTTCACGGTTTGGGGAGGTTCCTAGACCTTAATCACAAGTATTTGGTTCTATTTCACGATATAAACACGAATTTGAAGGCTAAAGATGCTAATCTATGAGTTAGGATAGTTACCTTAATGATTTGAGGCTTGAATTGGATGATTTTGGATTAAAGTCGAGTTTTAGAGAGAGAGTAGTGAGAGAAAGTGTTTTAAGTGAGAGAAAAAGCTTCAAAATGATGTCACTCAATCCCTTATATAGGGGTTGAGTTTATGGCACAGAGGAATTCTACCCGATACTGACATGAAACGGTGCTTTTGGTCGTACCTGATAAATTTATCGTAATCACGACTTAAATGAAACTAAAAAATTTCCAAATGAATATGGAAAATATTTTAATGTTTATAATGTATCTCGACACTTATGAAACCGAAATAGAAGTCGCAATTAAATAAATTTAAAACAAAGTTAACAGAAAAATTGGAACGTAACGGCTTTATTAACGGAAACGGGTTATAGTGACAAAATAAATTACGGTTGTCACGCAACGTTATGAATAAAATATCATCCAA
Source organism: Lactuca saligna (assembly GCF_052625555.1). Lineage (NCBI taxonomy): Eukaryota > Viridiplantae > Streptophyta > Magnoliopsida > Asterales > Asteraceae > Lactuca > Lactuca saligna. The sequence goes on from NC_136417.1 coordinate 158,644,039, forward strand.
TTAATAATTGGGGTCCAATTCATAGCCATCATCGTAAATTAGGATAAAAATATTAGTTTACACTTTTATCAAGCTTGTTCCTAGACCACGGCCCAACCAACTACACTAGAAGGCCCAAATTCCTCAATGATTAATCAAGTCCAAATATTCCCCAGTTTTCAAAATTGGGCCTAATCCGCTTCATGAGCCTTCAACCAACATTCCAATAAATATCATTTGCCCAACACAAAATCCTAAATATGGCCCAATTTTCCAAATTGGGCCTAATCCCCATCATGAGCCTTCAACCAACATTCCAAACAGGATCGCGGACCCAATTATCCCTACAAATCACTTATTCTTGGCCAAACTTAGATAATTTCGTCATGAGTGACTTAGCACCACCCAAGCAATCAGCTACACCATCCATACATGGGATCTTAAAACACTAATACCACCCAAACCACTGAAACAGACCGAAACAGCATGCTGCCACATCGCTACTTTCCCAAAGCTACCAAGACCTTCTGGGTCTTAATTCGCACATAAACCATCTGAAATACCAGGTCCCTGCTCGATTGCTGAGGCAAAAGACCCACACGCTTTTTCTCCACGCAACTTCTGAACAAAATCCTTATCTGTTAATAGTTGACATTCGTTATCTTAACACTATAGCTCTAAAAACTTCCTGATCCAACTAATCGGGTCCATTCATCGAATCCTAACGTCTCCAAATCCAAGGCTAATAGTGATGGCTACATGACCAATGGTAGCCTTATATCATAGATGACCTTGAGGAATCCATTGCTTCCTTGATCTCATAACTGTAGTGGCATTCCTACGATCATATCACTGGCTCAACCAACTCTAATTCATCTGGGGAAATCCATAAACCAATATGCGGATTTGCCACATCATCATTGTCGCACCTGAACTGGTGGGTACTATTGTTCCTTACGTGATCTAAGAACATACTCAGATTATCTACCAACGTAGTGAATGTTACGACTACACCTGTAGTCTTACAACACTCTAACATTATCTGCCAACCCTTGTAAATGCTATGACTGCACCCGCACACTTACAAAACTTCCCACGCTAACCGTTAGTGAATGCTACGGCTTCACCCATAGTCTTACAACACATCCCACAATATCTGACCACTAGTGAATGTTACGGCTACACCCGCAGTCTTACAACACTTTCCACACTACGTGACTGCTAGTGAATTCTATGCCTACACCCGCAGTCTTACAACACTTTCCATACTATCTGATCACTAGTGAATGCTATGGCTATACCCGCAGTCTTAAAACGCTTTCCATACTACCTGATCGCTAGTGCATGCTACAGCTACCCCCCGCAGTCTTACAACACTATACATACTATCTGATCACTAGTGAATGCTATAGCTACACCCACAGTCATACAACACTTTCCATACTACCTGATCGCTAGTGAATGCTAGTGTTACCCCCAAAAATCTTACAACACTTTCCATAATGGTCGAACACGCACTCGACCTAGCACACAACTGAACGTCCTAACCGGAGCCCTAACATTGTTCCCAAAACCTGTTGTTTGCTACCAAGGAAAAGCATGAACCAAACATTGGAACGTTTCTTGAACTCCCAACTCACCCAATCCTCATCCTACATGGCCACTCGACTGCATTTTCCCCATGAAGGGGATGCGAAACCTATCCTAGTTTCATACCTACTTCTATTCTTGAGTACCTGATCGATTCTCCCCCACTTAGATTCAACTAAGTCTTCACGGTACATGAGAATTGAAGGATTCACAATCCTTCTTACTTCCTAATAGTTCACTATCGACAATCTGGGCTTCCCAATGCTAACGATCAATTACTAACTAAACCTTAAGATCGCCCATACTCTGAAATCCTGAAGAGTACTATTGAAATCTGGTGCAGTCTGACACCTCAATCCACCTCCCATGCTGACAACTGGAGGCCTTAATCTTCACCCTAGCTCATGAATCCTCATTCCTACTTCAAATCTTGCAACACCACTGAACTATAACCAAACACAGCCCAGGCGAAAATACAATTTTCTTGAACATCCAATGACCAACCACTTATGCATCTAACACCCGCAACTGACTCCAGTATCTTCATGCTACAAATCCTTTCCTAGCAATGGTAGTTCCTTGAACTACAAAGTTCTTCCATAGGAAATTCTCAATCATACCCAAACAAATGATAGAACCATTGAACTTTGACTTCACCGGAGAACTATCCCCCTAACTGTGACCTAATACCCTCTAGATAATACTCTTGAACAGATCCTGATAAAGATCCGGAATGATAACGGTAAACGCGGAACCCTCTCTGCAAGATATGTCCCTCTATAGGTTCACCAAGGACTCCTCGACATGAAGAATGGCATATAAAAATCATTGATAACCCATAAAAAGGCAGAGAACCAACCCGAGATCTAACTTGTTCAAACTCAATCAAAATTCAAAGTGGTAGAATTCCTGGTATCCACCTAGACGTAGTACATAATAATAATACACAATTATCTGAAGGATTCCTTGTAACATCCTAATTTCCAGGTATTATATTTTATCATTTATTTTGGAGTTAAGAGAGGGAATCGACGTATTGACGCCTAGACTCGTCGAGTAGGATCGTGATTCACTGGCTGGTTAATGAAGGGACTCGACGAGTTGGTAAGGGTGGACTCGACGAGACCATGATAACGACTGAAACCCTAAATTCCTGGGCATGTGCCCTATTTAAAGGACCTTATAGCCCTCATTTGCGGCTACCAGTCTAGAGAGAGATACCCTATTGATCTTGAGCAATTTGTGAGAGCGTTTAAGCCTCTTTGATCATTTTTGGTGTGATTTTGCAAAGGAGAATCTGTTTCCAGCTAGGGAGGTCAAGAGGATTGCATTTCAGTGGGTTTTCAGCCTAGATCTTCAATTTTGAGGTACCTATGATCCTATTGTTCTATTTTGGTTAAGGGCATTGAATATAGGGTTTTCTATATCCTTTTATGGCTTGTTTAGTTGAGTATAGTGTCCCATTGGGTGCGAAACTCTAGATCTGGACCTTTTGAGGTCCAGAGAGCCTGATCCATTCTGCTTTTTGTGGTTCTATGGAGGAAATGGACATAGGTTGACATGTTAGAAATTATTTCACCAAAATAAGCCTTGTGTACAATGATTGTGTAGTAAGATTCAACCTTTACGTGGTTACTGGTCATAGGGAAGTCAGATCTATGGATTAGAGAAGCAGATCTAACCTCAGGAGGTTAGATGAATGTTTTCATGGGAGCAACTCGCCGAGTTCATAAGTGGACTCGACGAGTCAAGTCGGGGTTCCCCTGCGATTCATTGTTGAGTTTCCTGATGAGTGGAGAGGGAACTCGTCGTGCCAAGTGAGGCTTAGAAGGATTTAGAGGACCAGTGTGGACTCGCCGTGTCTCCCGAGTACACTGCACAACTCTGGTCAAAGTTTGATCATTGAATTCGTTGACTTTTAGGGATTAGTCAATGCTTGGACTCTTGAGCCATTATAGGGGTAGAATGGACTTTTACCCTTCTTTGAGAACATATATAGAAATTAGTCTAGCATTTGAAAGTCATATTCATTTGACTAATTATTTATGTGATTAGGCGGAGACTAGTTCAGTATTTTCGAGTTCAAGATACTTTGAGATTTCCGGAGGTGAGTCTTCTCACTATACTTTACCTTGAGTGGTAATTAGAGTTATGTGATAGAGTGTCTTGTATGATATTTATATGATGTGTTGCACCGCATTATTTCTATGTGAATTATGTTGTATGTATATCATAGTTTATAGAGCTAGGATAGGAAGGTCCACAGAGTTAGGACCAAAGGGTCAGAGTTAGGGCCAGAGGGCCCACAAAGTTATAGACTTGAGTGGCTATTATGTGTTATATGTGGTATTTTGGGGAACTCACTAAGCATTTATGCTTACAATGTTGTGTTTTGTTTTTTAGGTACCAGTGAGGATCGCAAGAAGGTGCCAGCATGAAGAGTACACACTTGAGGAGTTTTTATTTACATTATGATATCGGGGTGTGTTTCTATCGATTAATATGTGATACAATGAGATTTTTATAATATTTATGAATGAAACTATGTTTTTAAAAATATGAAAAATTGTTTGAAAAATTATGGTGTTACAAGTTGGTATCAGAGCCTTGGTTTGAGGGATTCGGATGCACCTTTGAGCGTTTTTGAACTCAAACTGAGGATTTGAGGAATTTTTCGAAGTAAACCAAATTTTTTCTAAAAGAGTAAAACGGTTTGAAAAGAGTAGAGTAGAGTAGAGTGTACGATCAGCCAGCGCCCGAACGGTGATTTTCCAAAATACCCTTATATTATGTGTTATGAGATAGGAGATAATATGTTATGAATGCTAGAGTAGGCTAGGTATTCTTATTAGGATTAGAGTGACCTGATTTGTGATGCCTTAGCTTAGGGGTTTTGCTGCTAGGAGATGCTTGAGAACGAGTAGATACTAGCGAAGAGCTTATGAGAGATCTGCTACAGAGTAGACTATTCATAGTGAGAATAAATTACTTGGGATTTGGGATCCTAGGAGGAGGACTTGGGGTGAATACTTATGAGGTGTGTATGTTAGTATTGCGCCTGTACTACTGAATACACCATAGCAGTGCGCAACCCAAGTAAGAATCCTTAGGGTACTAGGGAATGACTACGGTTGAGTTATCGAGTGTGAGTATGCTCGAGCGAGTCTCTGATATTTTTATGTTGTATTTTAGAGTCATCATGGTTGGGACACGGCACAGACCAAAGACAAGCAGGGTGAGTGATGAGGAGCTCCACCAGATGATCCATGTAGAGGTGGCTACGGCTATCCATGCAGAGATTCCAGAGATGTTCGGGTCTATTAACACCATGGTGATTGAGACTTTTGATGATAGATATGTAGTGGTTACAAAGGCTGTAGCCGCTACAGCTACCGCAACTATCGCTGTTGCCAGACCTCAAGGTGGTGATTTGTCGTTGTTCCCAGAGTTCAGCAACACGAAGGCACCAGAGTTTGATGGGATGTAGGATCTGATTTCTGCGATGAGATGGGTTTCTGATATTGAGGGATGATTCTATATGTGTTCATGTCAAGAGCATTTAAGGGTCCGGTTCATGCCGAACTAGGTTCGCTTGGGAGCAAAGGACTGGTGGAAGTTTGTGACGGCGCACTTTTCATCCTCTAAGCTTGTCGCGGTGACTTGGGAGAGGTTCAGTGCTATGTTTCATGATGAGTACGTTCCCCCGATGGAGATGGAATGTTTGGCCCAGGAGTTTTTGACCCTCAAGTAGGGTACTGTGATCACCAGGTTGTTCTATGAAAGGGTGATGTTCTGCCCTGAGCACATGACTACCGAGTAGGCACATATGATTCGATACATGAGAAATTTTAGGAGAGACATACAAGAGTTCGTAGCAAACTCATCGTACCGGACGTTTGCTGAGGTCCAGGAAAATTCTCGGAAGAGGGAGATAGAGCTGGAGACTCAGACTAGGGAGGACGCAGAGTCTTAGGGGAGGTATCGACGACCGACTCAGTCCCAGCCGGCAGCCAAGCAGGACAAGCCTGCCGATTCGAGATTAGGGAACCAGAAGGGCTGCATTTGTGGCAAATGCGGCAAGGTTCATGAGGGAGTGTGTAGGGTAGGGTCTTGCTACAAGTGTGGCAAGGAGGTGCATATGGCCAAGGATTGCCCCAAGGGGTTTGCAGTCTGTTTTCACTGCAACTAGACCGTACACCGGAAGGCTGAGTGTCCGCATCTACGTGGATCAGCACAAAGAGCATCGCAGGGGATTTGCCCCTACTGCTTTTCGCGCTACCGAGATTCGGTCGATGAAGACCGGGACACTGAAGGCACGAAGGAGAGCCTTCCAGTTGACTGTGGTGGAGGTCCGTGCAGCACCCGATGTTGTGACTAGTATGTATTCTTTCATCTATTTATTATGATGTTTGAGATATTGTGCTTATATTATGATATGCGTAGGTACTTTTCTTGTGAGTTCTGTGCCTTCCTTGGTATTATTTGACTCGGGTGCGAGTCGATTTTTTGTGTCATTAGCCTTTAGTCAGCACATCAATATTCGTCGAGAGGCGTTGAGTTGATCTCTACGAGTTTCCATAGCAGACGAGCGAGCGGTGTATGCCGCGCGATGTGATTCGGGGATATGTACTTGAGAGCTTTAGAGTCGAGTTTCCGATTGATTTGGTCCCGATTGCGATGAGGGATGTCAATGTCATCGTGGGCATGGACTGGCTGAGCAGATTTGCAGCAGTTATCAACTGCGAGCGGAAGCTAGTGACCATACGAGACCCTAGTGGGGGAGTTCGTACGGTGTACCTGTTGGGTTTTGAGCATTCTAACACTCCTAAGTGTACATGCAACCCTAAATACATTGGATCTATGTTTTCTCTATTATACACGCAAATATGAACTTTTCAAGGTATTCATCCTAACTAGCATAATAACATGATTCATATGAATATATCAAGTTAGAATTTACATACCTCTTTGATGTAGAAAGTCTTCATGAAGCTTGAGTGCCTAGTGCCCCAAGTGTGACACCTCAAATTGTTCACACAACACCGAATACACATGGAATAACTTGAGATAAATTGGAACACTTCATAAAATCGGCTAGCCCTCTCTATTATCCATAGTGGCTGATTTTCCCAAGAGTATGATCTTTATATAGTGTTACAATTAGGGTAAACCCTAATTGTTATGACATTCCATTTCCTTGGATCCATGGGTTCAAATACACCATGGAGCATCTTATGGTTTTAGCCCAACTTGATAATCCATGGAGCATTAGCCCACTATACAAGTATGGATGATTTACACAATCAACCCATATATTTAATTAGTCTTCTTTTGATCACTTAATTAATCCTATACTAATTCTTGATCAATACTAATTAAATAATATTAATAATATATTAGAACTTATAATATATTCACCATCCTTAAGTGTTATTTCTCTCATTATAGTCTATCCAAATGTATGATGCCATGCAACCCAAATGGACCATGCCGGGTCAGGTCAAGTCTCACCAATTATAGTTATGGACTTAGATATTAATTCAACAGTCTCCCACTTGGATAAGTCTAAAACTATTACTTCGTATGACCTCAAGAACCGACTAACAATAGTAGCTCTCAAAAGCTTATGTCGAACTCTGACCTTGTACATGAACTTTAACATTTGTTAATGACTTATCCATTAGATAAGGGATCATATATTCCTCCATTCTAGATATCATATGGGATGAGACATGGATTATAATCATTCTCTCTATCCATTTGTTGTGTCTCGATTTCTGTTTATGACGACTGACTAATTGAACAAATCAAATCAGTCGAGGCCCGACCGAGTACTTACATTTGTCATCACCAAATCTTCGAGGGGCCCACAGATATCGCTTTTATCCTGAAGGTAAAAGGAATGGATAAAATTCGACTCATATGGCTTGATCTACTTCTTGTTGAATCATACACAAAGGCACGTTTTATAACATCGAGTTACCAAATGTGTTTTTGTGCAATCAATGTATAACCAACTCATAGTAACAACTCATATCTCTAGGCCTTTGTCCAACATCTTAGACCTCTACAAGACAACCCATGAATATCTTAATTCATATCTACTTCCAACATATGACCAGATGTGGATGGTTTGAATAACTTAGTCATCCAGAACAATGACCTAGTTATTCTGGAAGTTAAAACATGCAAAGTGAAACACAATAATAATTGAATCTAATATGGTATCAAAATCTATTAACATAAATAAATCACCTTTTATTTATCACCGTATGATTACATATTATTCATTGTATAATGTTTCAGCTACCAACTTTATTCTTGAATTTAAAACAATAGTTGTCCCATGCTCCAAGCATGTACACTATGTTTTCTAAACACTTGTCATGCCATACACCAAGTATGCATACTATGTTTGTATATGATCTTTACTTTGTGAAATTGATCAATTGAACATAACTCCAATGATCCTATTTTCACAGTCCCAAATCCTTATTGCAAATGCAAGAATTCCAAATTCATGCCATTTACTGAAATCTTTTAGATTCTAAACCTATATGCATTGATCCTTTTGTAATGATTATGTATGAAGTCATAAAGACTTGACAACAACCATTACAGATCATTCCAAAGGAGATCAACTCCTTGGAAACATCCTTCTTGCATTAAGTTTCCTAATCTTACACAGATTGAATAATTTGTAACTTTGAAACATTTCCAGATTCCATTTTGACTATCACTTCTGAACAAGAGTTGCCTCCTTACAGACTATCTCAATATGGTCCTTCCAGAATTATCACTATACTCCCAACCATCCTTGAGCAACCAATCTTTGGTAAACCTTAGATTGTCCTCGACAATTGTTTAATCCTTTTAGTCATATCCAATTCTAGACCTTTTCCCTTCTTAATGCCCCAGGCATTTGGAAAATATTAGAAAGCATGAATATAGCACATGTAATCGATCCTATATCTGAAGTATATATGACACGATTCATGATGTCTCACATAAAGACTAAACCAACCTTTTGCTATAACATTGCCATTTCTATTTTCCAAGTTCTCATAATTCAGATTATGAAAAGGGATGGCGTAATCATAATCGAATTTTTGAACGGAAATAATGGACCCATATATAGAATTTTCTTATGTTGAGCCATTCCAACATAACATTCATATATACACTTGACTAAATACGATTAAAACCTCAATCTAAGCTTTTAGATTTGAGATGAAGTATGATTTCCTCTCCTTAATTATAGCAAAACAACTCTTTCCCAATTGAAACCTTTCGTTTTCAATAATTAACATTGCTAACTTGCAACCTTTATCATAATTATCATGCTCCCACTAACATGATGATTATTAGCTTAACACTTATGCTCCCACTAACTTTGACATGTACTCAGAAATCAGTTGGACTTCTAGAAATCAATACTTTATTGATTTTCTTCCCAAAGATCAGATTTCTTATACTCGATTTCTTTGATAAAACTTTATCATAATCATACACCTTATCTTAGATAGCTCACAGGTGTGTCTAAACAATTTTAAGAACTATGAAAAGGGATTTCGTAATCATATTCTTGATTGTTTAGACCTTTTCCACTTCTCACAAGTCCATTTAAGTGTGCCGGTAAACCACACACGCCCCACTAACGACTTTGAGAATGCAAATATCACAATTGCTATCTATTTAAAATCTACTTAGTGAAAGTGTTTCCTCACCATCATTTTCATGAATCAGAGAGAAACCTTATGACACTTAGATTTAATGGTGTATGTGTTCTTATCCATGTGAATTTTCAAAACCATACTCACAAGACAAGGACAATGACAAATCCATACTCATATGGACTGAACTCAATCTTAATTTCTTGCCATCTGGTAGCTCAAGGGCCTACCATTGCTTCCAAGTTGTTGTGCAACCAACTTAGAACTCTAAGAACTCATATGCAAAGCCAACTTTAATTGGAATGGGCACATAATATGTCAACACGATGGGTTATAAACCTCAAGTCGTGTGCTAATGAAGAACTTTAGGTTTTATTCTTGATTAGTTCTTGAGACTTTCAAGACCTTAAAGACTCCTACTGTCCTCTTGACATATAAGACTCTCTTGTCAAATATTCAAGAGATAGTGTGGATTTTAAACAAGACAAACACTTCACATAATTGGCCTTATTTGGTCTTTGTTTTATCCAAAACATCACAACTTAGCAATTTCAAATGTACAAGAGTAGAAAACTTTTACTCTTACATTTGACATGTGTTTTAAACCTTCTCTAAGACATGTCACTCAAGTTACAATCTTGGATTATGACACTAAGGCTTGTATTGGAACGATGTATGACTCATCTTCTTGATTTAACGATTTCAACAATTCAAGATTCCTCTTCTTAGTAATAAGAATGCACTAAGATTTCCTTAGAGCACTAATTGTGCTATGGTTTCTTAATCATTAAGATGATCACAAAACCTGATACTAAAGTACTCTCCCATCTTTTTAGATTTGAGAAACTTTTATCCTTCTGCCAAAGTTGATTCTTCTTATTCGCTTTGAAATACATTGGAACCTTTTCCAATATCTCATAATTACACTTAAGCTTGTAAGTATAACCATATTTGCTGAGCTATAGTAAATTATGACGAATAGTCTTATCATGCTTTTGTGGTGGACTTGACCAGTACACAAGAATGTGTACTCAATCCTTTAGTCCGTTACTTGACTCACACATCCATGTGAACAAGTAGTTAGTCTTAATTTTTCCAATGCATGAAAGTTCTGATTCATCATGCCATACAATTTGCATGATTCCAAGTTCTGGTCCAATTGAAACTTGGGTGATGATGATCTTTCCTTATTTGGTAAATTTATACATTACCACAAATGAAAGAATCAATTTCATATTTCCACTCTTGCTATTAATGGAATCATATAAACAACAATTTTTTCACAAACACCATTGTAAGGATACATAAAATAAATAAA